>NC_044509.1:11802365-12127365 GCF_902362185.1 Chanos chanos
AGGACCAGGGTCATGTTGGTTTCCATTCCTAAAGCCCACTGTAGTCTCTGGTCAGCCTCTAATGATGAGGTTTAGTCCTTGGCTCCTGGATTCACAGAGCACTGTGTTATACTCATATAACTCATACCACGAAAAGAGACGTGAAATAAACGATGAACCAGAAGCTGTGCCTTAGGGTTTAGTGTTTTAGTGTCACGTTTATATCTTTGAATATGTGGAATAATTGATGTTGAAGGTCTTTGTAGAGGATTCTCAAACATTTTAAGCAAAGGTTTTACCATTTCCACTAATACTCCACACCTTGATGCTGCCTCAATGACTTATGATTAGACTTAAATGGGATTTAAGCAGTTCAGCCCCCTCCTGGCCGAGCCCTCACCCCCCCGGTTCTGACGCAAAGACTCTACCTTTCCACTTACTGCCACCGAAAGCTGGAACTACTAGACTGTTTGTCAGGTATAAACATGGCTTCTGAAAGGAGAGGAATGTCAATCAGTTCTCCATAAAGTACGAATTTTTTCAGCCAAAAAAAAAAGAAGGAAAAAAAAAGAAAGAAAAGAAAAGAAAGCAGGCTCAAGGTGTGGTAAACATATCTTTGAGGTTCATATACCAGTGGATACACTGCCGGTAAATTGTCTGGTTTACTAAACTAAACAGGTCATTATACAAACTGCTGGCACATTCTCTGAGTATTACATTCGAGCTGTGTCTTATTATGTAGAAAACTGGGACTGCATCAATCTATCACCAGTACTGTTTATGATGGTCCTATCACTGACAGGTAGGATGATGTAAAGAAGTCATTTTCTCACTGACAGGGGGCCAGGATTAGGTCTCTGTCAGTTCTACACCAGTTACATAGTTTCCTCTCAGATTTTGTACTGTAAATTCTGTCACTTAACAATAGTTTTCACTGAAAACCATAAAGTATTATTGTAAATTCTGTCACTTAACAATAGTTTTCACTGAAAGCCATAAAGTAATATTGTAGATTCTGTCACTTAACAATAGTTTTCACTGAAAACCATAAAGTATTATTGTAAATTCTGTCACTTAACAATAGTTTTCACTGAAAACCATAAAGTAATATTTTAGAATCGGGTCACATTTCTTCATAGAAGCAAATGATAATTAAAAAAAAGGAAAGAAAATGTAAAAAAATATATATATATGAAACTTCATTGCACACTGCATCTGTTGCACTGTCTGGTATCAGTTATTTAGTCAGAATGTTGCTACACAATGTTCAAGTGCTCATTTTTTTTGAGTCCCTGAAGAAATGAAAATCAACCATCTGTCATTTTCATAGCTGCGTGTGTTTTTAGAATCGGTTTGTTCAGTTGAAATGGTATTCCCTAATGGCTAAGTTCAGACAGAAAGTGATTCAAAGCTCATGTTAGTTCTCGTATGAAATTTAGCATCACGCATAGTTCTGTTAGAATACCCAGGAAATCTACTGAGGAGATCTGAACCTGGAACAACCTCCGCTCAACACGTCCCAGCTCTCATTTCAACTTCTCACTGAAAACTAGACTCAATATCACATTTTCATCTTATATTTATGAAGATATATAATTTACAAATATTTATGTTTATGACAAATTAAAGTAGCCTTGGGAAGACTTAAAAATACTGCCTCTTATACGTGTTAACCAAACGCACTGTAGTTCCTGAAATCCTGAAATGTGTGTGCGCGTGTGTGCGCGTGTGTGCGCGTGTGTGCGCGCGCGTGTGTGTGTGTGTGTGTGTGTGTGTGTGTGTGTGTGTATGTGTGTGTGTGTGTGTGTTTTGGTCTCAGAGTTCTGTGCATTTGTGTGTTTGTTATTTATGAACCCTAAAAGCAGAATTATGCTGGACTCATCTAAGCCCTGTCCATTGGTCTGGCTGTTTCGATTCCATAGATGTAAGTTAACTGGTTTTAATTAAATCCCAGCGGGTCAGCTCTGGACTGTGAGAGGATGCTTCAGAGGTGGGGGTCTGTAGGGAGGAGAGTCAGAGATCAGTCAAAAGGATTTTTATCTTCCTTTCCTTTTTTTTTCTCCCCGCAACCCCCCTCACTGTGTCTACACACTGGCCATCAAAGCCATTTTTTCAGCGTAGATTTTAACAGGGACGGCCAGGTTCTCTCTATAGCAAACGATGGGTTATCAGATGTTTCTGAAACCTATGAGTAAGTTTTTCAATCCACCTTTAATTCATGAATGCTGCTTCTTTAATATGTAAAATGAATGTTCCTAGTCCCATTTTAATGATGATCTGTCAGCGTAAGGACTTAAAAACGGAAGCGGGTTCATAGTCAAAGTGCTGTCTCCAGCCATGTCTAGGGAGCCAGCAGGTTATCATGAGAGAATTTCTCTCCAAGCTTGAAAAAAAATAAAAGTTGGTAATTCAGGCTGTTGAATCCTTTACAGTGTGGACTATTAAATGTCCTCAAATTTAAAAGTGAACACACATGTTAAAGCTTAGTTCATGTTGAGTGTGCGCACAAGAATGTGTGTGTGTGTGTGTGTGTGTGTGTGTGTGTGTGTGTGTGTGTGTGTGTGTGTGCGCGTGCGTGCGCATGTATGCATGTGTATGTGTCTGTACAGCTATTTTTGTGAGGACCAGTTTGAGTTTTAGACCTTGGGAGTGAGGACATTTTGGGAAAGTGAGGACATTTTGGCTGGTCCTCACGTCTTCGAAGGGCCGCTTGAAGGTTAAGACTTGGTTTTAGGGTTCAGGTGAGAATTAGGTTTAGGTTAGGGTTAGGGTTAGACATATAGCTGTGATGGTTGAGGTTAGGGTAAGGGGCTAGGGAATGCATTATGTGAATGAGTGTCCCCACAAACATGGACCTACAGGTATGTGTGTGTGTGTGTGTGTGTGTGTGTGCGTGCGTGCGTGTGCGCAGGCAGGCCTCGGGTACAGGCAGGTAAATCCCGTTACGGATCATATTTATCGTCAGTGATGCTAGAGGCAGTCGGGCCTGTGACAGAGAGGCTCTTTTTGGGCGTGGCGTACAGACAGGAGGCTCTGTGGGGAGGGGAGGGGCTCACCCCTCCCACCCGGGGCCTTCAGTCAGCCCCCCGTGGCCTCGCAGTGGGAACACACTGACTCTTTTACTCTGGATATTCAGCCTTCAGCTCAGAGGAGCGCTAATCTCCCATCAGATGGGTAGCGCTGGGGTGCTGTCTTTAATCAATTATTGATGGAAGAAATAAAGCCCTTTTTTGGAAGGTGCTTTGTACTCTCTCGATTAACAGATTGGCCTGTCTGATGGGGCTTGTGTTTCCAGCGATGCTGAAAATTGGACTTTTTTTTTTTTTTTTTGGAGGAAGGTTGTAGGTATTTGTGTGTATGGGGGGGTGGGGGCGGGGGGGGGGGGGGGGGGGGGGGGGGGGAGGTAAAAACAGCTGGCTCTCTCCAAAGATTTGTAGAGATAAGAAGATTCACCTTTATCTCTCTCTGGATTTCTACCTGTCTGTCCTCCGCACACACACACACACACACTCCCTTTCTTAATCCCTCAGTTGAAACAGAGTGGAATCAAAAACAATGGACATAGAATTTGACCTCAGAAGGAACTGATACGTCATGCTCTGCTGAAAATCGTTATTGTGTGGATACATTGAAACAAACGACAAATCAAATTAGCAGGCTTAGCCTGTTCTCCTCTCAGTTCACTCAATGCGTGTTGTTTCACAGCCGTAGGTGGATGCAAATACTGTGTCCCCTTTTGGTCAAGAGATCAACTAATGTAAATATTGCTATGATTATCAGAAAGTTTGAGTAAACTATTTGGAGAGATGTTGTCGTTCCCTGGCTGCTTTATGTAGAAATGCGAGAATGATTTGTGTGGGTTGGTCAGCATAGCAGAGATGTGTGGCTGAAAATGTTGTGGGGGTTACTCACAGTTAGCCACTGCTGAGTCTTAGAGCATGGACATGCTGAACCGGCAGATTACACTTCAGGAGAACGCCTGAATCATGTGTTAAGCTTCTCCTGTTCTCACACTGAACACTATCTCCAAACACGCACACACACACACATACACACACACACACTGTCTGAGCAGCTTTAAAGCTTTGAGCAGAGAGTCTAAGCAGCCTGTATCAGTGCTGTTCTTTGTTTAAAAAGCTCCATTCATTTCTCTCCCTCCAGATTTAGCCCTCAGAATTCTTCCAGACCATAATACCCCCCCCCCCCCCACATACACACACACACACGCACGCACGCACGCACCTTCCTCATCTCCTCCACCTCCTCCCCCTCCTCCTGGTCCTCCAGCTCTCCTCAAAGATGAGCTGAATCCTCTGCTGCATCCCCTCGTCTCCTCTCTCTTTCCATCAGAGCGCTCCCTCGCTCTCTCCCTCTCGCTTTGTGTTTAAGACAGTAATAAGCATGTTTTTTTTTTCTTTTTTTAAATTCCCTTGTAGCGCCAGGGCTTTGTTTTTTCCCTTTCATTAGCCTGCCGAGCTGTCAAACTCCTCTCCAGCGGGGGGAGCTCTCCCAGACCACCCCACACTTAATTAAGCCACTCAGTTATATTCCATTATATTCCATAAAGGAGACAGTGACATTAAACCAGCTGACACTGGATTGCAACTGACTGTGAAATACACGCAGTTAATTGGAAAGCAGTAATGCTTAATGCGGCTGGCTGGCATGTCTTAGTCTGCCAGTAATCACCACAGTTAGGGTTATATGAAAATGAAGTTCACTTTTACTCTGTTAAACTTTCTGCCAAAGTTCAACGCTGAAGTCTTAAACTGTCTTTGAAAAGGTCAGTAGGAATGAATGAAATCCAAGAGACAACTGATGTTTTTTTGGTCAATTCGAAGGGTTTGTTTGTTTGTTTGTTTGTTTGTTTTATATTTGTGGCAACAATATTCATCTTTTGTGTGAAGTTTCATAGACCAATAAGGGAATCAGTGGGATTTAGCTCCCATTCAAGGCAATTTGCCCTTGCTTGTGAAGACGGCGTCTTCATAAAGCCCTGACCTGAGCGTTTGATCAGATTGCAGCTCAGTCATGACTTACAGATTTCTAACTCCGCCCCGATGCATTCCTGCCCAACCTGTACTCCAAAAACCAGGGGTTAAAGGAGAGGTGGGGGTGGGGGGGAGGGGGGAAGAGAGGACGGACAGTACAAAGGGGCAAACCATGAGGTAAAAGCCGAGAGGAGAGAGTGCAACAGAGGGGAAAAAGAAGAAGAAAAAAAGAAATTGTGGGTGGAAAGGTCCAAGGACATGAGAGAGATAGCCGACCGGACAGTCTCTCTCTCGCTCTCTCTCTCTCTCTCTCTCTCTCTCTCTCTCTCTCTCTCTCTCTCTCTCTCTCTCTGTCTCTCTCTCTCTCTCTCCCTCTCCCTCTCTCTCTCTCTCTCTCTCTCTCTCTCTCTCTCTCTCTCTCTGTCTCTCTCTGCTCTTTCTGTGCTGAGTATGGGAAAATCAAAAAGGGTCAGTGAACCTGCACTCCACACCTTTCCCCTTCAGCCATATTTGCATTTCGTAATTAACATGAGAGAGCACATGTAAGCCCGTGGACTTACAGAGGAATACATCCTCTGTGTGTGTGTGTGTGTGTGTGTGTGTGTGCGTGTGAGAAAGAGAGAGAGGGAGAAAAGTGCTGAATCCCTCATCCACTTCCTGACCAGTGATACCATGCTAGCAGCACTGTGGTTGATAATGATTTCTGCTAGATAACACTATGAACAAATATACCGCTCATATATCCCCATACAAGCTAACCTCACACACACGCGCGCGCACACACACACACACAGTTGGTGCCTTTCAGCTACAAACAGCAAGCTTCCCCTACACTTCATTTACATTCATCAGAAAGTGTGGTTATCTGTTTTCTCCTCTCTATCTCTCTCTCTCTCTCTCTCTCTCTCTCTGTCTCTGTCTGTCTCTCCATCTCTCTCTCTCTCACTCTCTCCCATTCAGTCTCTCACTCACTCTCACCCTCTCTCTCTCTCTCTCTCTCTCTCTCTCTGTCTCTCTCACTCTCTCTATGTCTACCTCTCTCTCTGTCTCTCTCTCTCACTCACTCTCACCCTCTCTCTCTCTGTCTCTCTCTCTCTCTGTCTCTCTCTCTCTGTGTCTCTCTCTCTCTGTTCCACTGGTAAATGACAGACTTTTGACCTTGACTTTTTTCTCCCCTCTTCATCTCAAAACTATTGATTGTTGACGTTGCTAAGCTCCTTATGAAATCAGCTGTTTCACAGCTCTGCTCCCATCCTCTTTTCTCACTCAGTATTCGTAGAGAGATAATGCCTCCCACACAGTAACAGATGGTATTACAAAAAAAAAAAAAAAAGATTTGTATAAGAATGGGGGATGTGGAGGATGCCTCTTTTTGCACATGGATGTAATAACCCCAAACTCACCACACTAGTGACTTGTAGACTGTCCAATATTTTCTGTCAGACTGACAAACTGAAATTCAGTCCCTTTTGTTTCTCCATAGTCTCTCCATGTCACAAGCATTGTTAGGTGCCCCCTGTGTGTGTGTGTGTGTGTGTGTGTGTGTGTGTGTGTGTGTGTGTGTGTGTGCGCGCATGTGTGTGCCTGTGTTTGTGTATGTGTGTGTGTGTCTTGTTTAAATGCAGTTAAGGACAGAGTCATTTTAAATCACTTCTGTGGTGGCTGAACTCTGCGATAATAAGACCCTGATAATAAAGCTCCAGCTGCTTGGACATGATGCAGTTTGAATCCCATTTCTTCATCTTCATTGGCTGTCCATTAGCTGACTCCAGATCAGCCGTGGAATCAACAGCATAGCTTATCTCTCCATGACTCTGTATAATCACAACAACATATCAGTTCAAATAAAGCCCTATGCTTTGTTAAGAGGAAGCAGAGAGGAACAGATTTGACTGTTTCCCTGGCATTTATTTATGATTTATTTATTTTTAAAATCATTCCTCTCGCTTACACATTTCAGTTATTTATTTATTTATTTATTTTTTTACGCAGTGTAAAATGTCTCATCGTTTTTTTTTTTTTACAGTCTCAGAGAACTTTATTTTAGCCTTGCTGTTGTTGGGAGAGAGTCCAAATGAGCCAAACTCAACTGAACTTAACTGTGGCTCTCTCACGGTCACAGGAGAGAAGACTCTTCAGTAGGGACTGCAGGAAAAGCCAGGCTATTCTTCTTACTCTGAGTGCTAGCAGTTTTACTCCTGTCCACCATCAGACTTTTTTTTTTTTACAAAAAGGAATATGATTGAAAAGATGGAGACTGAAATGGTTCCTTTGTGGCGCGTCTCTCCGCAGACCTCTACTAGTCGTCATGACTTAAAGATGATTCGTGGATTTCTTTTCATATGAATACTTGAATACTCTTAAGTCTACCTCCATCTCTTTCACTCCTTCTGTCTCTGTCACGTTCTCTCTCTCTCTCTCCTTTTCACACACACTCTCACCGATTCCCTCCCTGTCTTTCAGTCTTGTTGTCCTCTCTCTCTCTCTCTCTCTCTCTCTCTCTCTCTCTCTCTCTGTCTCTCTCTCTGTCTCTCTCTCTCTCGCTCTCTCTCTCTCTCTCTCACTTTGTCTCTTTTGCTCCCTCTGTCTTTGTTGTGTTCTCTCTCGCACTCACTCACTGATTCCCTCTCTTTCAACCTTGCTGTCTGTCTATCTCCCTCTCTCTCTCCCCCTCTCCCCCTCTCTCCCTCTCTCTCTCTCTTAGTGTGTCTTTCCTCTGCTCTAGACTGTTCCTTTGTAAGTCTTCCACTGACTATCTCAATAGCCTGTTTGAAAAGGAGACCAAGGCCAGCACAGGTAAGCCAGTGGATTAATCCACTGAGTCCTTCACATCCCAGGACTGCTTGCTTTGCTGTCTGGCCTTCGGAGTACGGGACTTTTTTTTTTCTTCTTCTTCTTCCTTTTCTTAGACCAATCTATGGTTGCACCAGAACCACCTCACAAGTTCCAAAGGATGCTTTTCTTCTATACAAGTAAACCCATTGACACGGTTCATAAATATTTTTACGTCTGGTCAGGTCGTGTGGAGGTCAGCTTGCTGTAGAGCTTTGCAAGGTGAAAAAAAAAAGCAAAGAGAAAAATGAATAGATGATATTTTTTTTTGTTTTGTTTTGTTTCAGCTGTGTGTTAGCTTCCTGATCTCACAAAAACTCCCCAGCAGGGCTTCCTGCGAGTTCACTTCTGTTCTGTTCTACTAGACAACAAGAGGTTTTCCCGAGATTCATAATGAGTGAGAAAATCTCGCCATAGGCTTCCATTTAGATAATGCACTTTATTAAAGCGACAGTAGAGACATTACAGAGAATCAGGAGTGGTTTGAAACCAAGGGCTGCATTTCTTTAATAACGCTCCCTGCCCCACCGTGGTGCTTTTATTTGTTTCTAATTTTCATATTTAATCTTAAGGAAATGGAAATAAAAACCTTCTTTATTGTGTTTTTAAAATGTCATTCAGGTAACGCAATTCTCCTCCACTGTTGGAAAATTGAATTTCACCGTGCCAAACTCCTCCAGCTACGCCAGGTGAAAGACTTTATTGTCCTGCAAATAATCAACTCTCCCTGAGATTAGGCACACAATCAAATATGAAGAAAAGGATTGATTGCTTTTCAGAGAGCTGTGAAAATCATAACGCCACAGAAGTCATAGAAAAGCACAGTGAAACACACAAACAGCTGTAGTCTTGGGCTGCCAATAGGAAATCGTACGATTTGAAAGAGCTCGGTACAGATTAATACAAACAGTAAGAGAAACGAAAGGCATCATTTTCTAATGTGAGTAATGTCAGTATTCTGAGAGTATGGGCTTGACTGAAGAATGGATCAACTAACAGTTCGTCCCTGTCTGAATTCGTATACCATTGTCCCAGTGAATCAAGATTATCTAAACCTATGTGTGTGTATTTATACACATGTGTTTGCCTGTGTGTGTGTGTGTGTGTGTGTGTTACGCCTGACATTTACCAGTGCAGTAATTAATAATGAACTATTTGCGGTAGAATGAGGGACCTGTGCCCCCCTCAAGCCTTATCTGCCCCCCCCATCACTGCTCATTCAGGGTGGGGGCAGGAGGGAGGGGGTTGTCAGACTGCCCTGCCAGCCCCCTACACACGAGGTGGTGCTGCCCCCTCCTGACAACACCTTTCTCTCTCTCTCTCTCTCTCTCTCTCTCTCTCTCTCTCTTTCTCTTTCTCTTTCTCTCTCTCTCTCTCTCTCTCTCTCTTTCTCTCTCTCTTTCTCACTCTCATTTGCCCGCAAGGGTCTCTGCCATCCGTCATTTTTTCATCGGCATCTTGCCATCCACACCCCGTCCCCCATCTGCTTACTCTCATGGAGTCAGCAGTTTAAACTCATCATTAAATCAGTTTTACAAAGCAAAACATTCAACAGAGACCCATATTCCAAACACTGTGCATCATGTCGTTGTGTACCTAGCCGCTACAGAACTCATATAGCTTTAAACAGAAGGGATTCAGGGTGGAAGTGTAGGTTTGGCTTTATCGGAGCCCCTGATCTCCCCCCCCCTCTGGTCTGTCTGTGGAAAAAGCCAGTGAAAGCCAGCTGAGCTGCCTGGATTCTCTCTGCTTTGTGAGAGCGGCTGCGATGAGGCCCTAATCTGTTTATCGAGAGTAACGCAGGCTGTGCAGACTCCATAGGGTTATCGCATCTAACCAGCCTCCACCCCCGTTTAGATACGGCCAATGCAGAAATACAATATGCTGTCTCAGGCCTCTGCTTATGAAACTTCAGTATCGATATCATATTCTGGCCTTTTATCGGTCTAGACTCAGAGTGTAGTGTCTGTGTGCATTTGTGTGTGTGTGTGTGTGAGAGAGAGAGAGAGAGGAGAGAAGGACAGAGGGGATAGAGAAGGAGAGTGTTTATAATCATCACATCTTTGCCTCAGGACATTACTTTTTTCCTTTTCTTTTTCTTTCTTTCTTTCTTTCTTTTTTTTTTTTTTTTTGACCGATGAGACAAGACTGTATTAATCGATTGCTGACTAATCCACCACTTTTCACTATCATCATCCAGGTTCCGATCCAGCTCTATTAGTGTCAACTGTTTCAATCTTAAATAATAGTTTTTGATGCTGAGCAGAATGCCTTTTTAATCAGTCCATATTCACTACTCTAGCGCCTGCAGAAATAATAATTTTTCGTCTGTGCAGCATGGCATTACAGATGGCATGATAGAACAGGAACTGCTCAGCAAACTGTCCCATCTTGTGAATTGTGAGGACTTTGTGAATTGTGGGGATGTTGTGAATTGTGAGGACTTTGTGAATTGGGGGGGGTGTTGTGAATTGTGAGGACTTTGTGAATTGTGGGGATGTTGTGAATTGTGAGGACTTTGTGAATTGGGGGGGTGTTGTGAATTGTGGGGACTTTGTGAATTGTGGGGGTGTTGTGAATTGTGAGGACTTTGTGAATTGGGGGGATGTTGTGAATTGTGAGGACTTTGTGAATTGTGGGGATGTTGTGAATTGTGAGGACTTTGTGAATTGTGGGGATGTTGTGAATTGTGAGGACTTTGTGAATTGTGGGGATGTTGTGAATTGTGGGGACTTTGTGAATTGTGGGGATGTTGTGAATTGTGAGGACTTTGTGAATTGTGGGGATGTTGTGAACTGTGAGGATGTTGTGAATTATGAGGACGTGGATTGCGAAGAGTTTGTGTAATTTTATGGCCCTAACAGCCAGAGTGTAGTTGTGTTTTTCAGATAATAAAGTCCTCCTTCTACATGTATGTGACCTTGTGTTTGCTGCTAAATCTTGTTTGCGTGTGTGTGCGTGTGCGCGTGTGCACTAAATCTTGTGTTTATGTTGGGAGGGTCTTGTCTTGTGAGGGTGGGAGACTTTTCAGACAAAAATCTTTGAGAATCTACCTGAGGGAGAGCGAGTCTTATACCTAGGATAAGCCTCATTTTAAATTAATGATGTTCTTTATTTGGTGTGTTCCTTTGGCTGTCTGCTGGTGTTTTCACAGTGGGATACCCACTCCGTCTTTTTCAACTCTGAATATCTACAGATGACAGCTCCACCGAGTTTCTAACCAACGTAGGAGCAGACTTTTCAAAGCTTGCCTTAAAGATGCCTGGAGATGTATGCAAACACCAGAACTCTGTGTGTGTGTGTGTGTGTGTGTGTGTGTGTGTGTGCGTGTGTGCGTGTGTGCGTGTGTGCGTGTGTGTGTGTGCATGTGTGTGTGCATGTTTGTGCACAAGTTTGTGTGTGTGTGTGTGTCTACATATGCACCTTAAAGCGAGATCCTATATTTTAGCATCTTCCTGTGAATTCCTGTATGCATGAGTGGCATATATGTATATTTAATCAGCATTATTATTCATCATGTACTGGCCGTGTAATTCCCATATGCACGGATGGATTCTTTTTAAATGGACTGTAATTTTAATCATACCTGGGCCACTGGCAGCCAATCCCTGGAGTTTTCCTATTTAATCAGACTAGATAGGAGTGATGCTAGTAAACTGACAGTCAGTAAAAGCCACCATTTAAGATCTCACTGTGTGAACGAAACTGGATTCATCAGATATTCCCACTGTTGGAAAGTCCTACAGCCATTTAGCGCAGTAAAGAAATGACATCAGTAAATGAATAGGAAATAAGAAGTAGCAAATGTTCCAACAAGAACGTGTGTGAAAGTCGAGATCAAAAGGCAACGGTTTGATTGAGCCCCCGATAGCGACTTTGATGGTTCTTTCTTTCTTTCTCTCTTTCTTTCTTGCTTGCTTGCCTTTTCTGAACTTTTGAAGCAGTTCTGCAAAGACTTATCCTGATATAAAACAATCTAGTCTCAGGAAGAAGAGAAATTTGGCGACCGTCAATCTTAAATTAGACATTAGCTTTTGCCACATTTCTGGTAGATTCAGCCCTCCTGGATTTCATGTTTTATTAGAAAGATCAACTAAAACTTCTTCTAATAGATATGAGGTAGGAAAAAAGGGGTTCATTTCACATTTTCTCTTGCAGCTTATTAAGTGCCTGTCAGAGAAATATAATCTGCAGAACTTCAAATAATCTGTGTCTATTTGTTATGCTTTGTTGCATAAAGATGTGTTTGAATTGTCCTTATTTTGCTAAAACTATATCAATACTGAAGATGGGAAAAGCTGTTGATAGGATTTCATGGTGATATAGCCTGAACCAGGATATTTTTATCCCCCCCCCAGACACAGAGAGAGTGCTTTGCATCTTGAACATCAACTCAGTTTATCAAGGCTAGAATTATAGTATGCTTCAAAATGTCCAATTGACGTCTTCTTATTCTTGTAATAGCAGAGAGTCATAGAGAGAGAGAGAAAGATAGTGGATGAATAAAATGAGAAGTTTGCCAATCCTCTGGGAAAGGCAGGTACACAAAGCACTGCTGAATTTGGCCTTGAACGAAAAAAGAAAAGGAAAAAAAAAAAAAAACGGATCAGGTTGTCGTCTGGTATTGCAGAGCTGCAAAAGGTGCAGATTACTTTTGAGCTCATTATTCTTCAGACCAGCTACTTCTCTCTGAGTCTCACCTGGTCTCTCTCTCTCTCTCTCTCTCTCTCTCTCCATGGGTTCTGTCAGAGGGAGTTCGTAGCCTACCGTTTTCTCTCATTCACACGTCTGGCAAGCTCCGCGTGCTCGCTGGAGACTCATAAACCGCACTCCGGCCGGCTCCCGCCACCCGTTACCTGGGGTGTGAATGATTGTTTTAGCTCTCCTGCCTGTACCTGTCACCTCCTCATCTACCTCCTAACACAACTGAAAATGCTCCCCCTCAGGTCTCTTTTCCCAGCTTGCTCATACCCACCTCACAGTGGGGTTTTACCAGTGCTGTAGCTGGAACATGTAGGTTGAAAGTAGAGCGGTGAAGGAAACAGTAGAAAATGGATGGATGTGGATTTGAGTCACCAAGCATGAAAGTTCACTGCTGACGTGCCTGTGAGAGAGATACTTAACCCCGAGGTTACTTCATACCTGCATGACCTCTGTCTTATGGGGTTTTTTTTTCATTTATTTATTCATTAGGATACTCTGGATAAGAGCATCAACCGAAAAGTAAACTGAAAGCATTTTAAAATAAGCTTCTATACAGCGTGCGCTAAAACCAGAGCAAACTGAGCTGTCGCTGTTGTAATGTATCTAAAATATTCATAATGACGTTCCAAAAGTTGTCGGTGAAGTTTTTTTTTTTTCCTTTTTCTTTTTTTTGTCTTTTCGTTTTCCAGTTGGGAAGTGATGCGTTTTCTTCTCTCCAACCTGCGCTGGTGGATGGAGGAGTATCGTTTCGATGGTTTCAGGTTTGACGGTGTGACATCTATGCTCTATCAACATCACGGCATAGGTGAGTCCACCTCTCCTCGCCAGGTCGTCCGCTCACCTTATAAACACGCTTGCTTTCTCTCTGTCTCGGGCCTCTCGCCGTCCACCACCACACAAAAGAAAAAGAAAGACTCCAACTCTTTTAGTGAACTTAAATTTAACCATGATATGATCACTGAGTACGTTTCCTTCACTGTTTTTCAAGGTTTTCGTGCCCTTCAAAAAAAAAAAAAAAAAAAAATAGAGAGAAAAAGAAGAGACTTTGAGATATAGTGGCTTGAATTAGCATTTTAACATAACGAGCAAAATTGTCTATGAAGAACAAAAAAGCTCAATTAAAATGTATTTTATATGACTGAGTCTTGAATGTATTTGTTGAAGTGAAACTCTTGAAGAAAGAGATTAATGAAAAAAAAAAGGCAGATTGAAGACTCTGTGAGAAGCAGCTTTACTGTGACTGGCAGAAGTCCTCAGGGAATCGTATACAAACTGAAGCTTCACTCACTAGAGTTCTACCCTCAAGCCTTTATCTCTCTTTTTTGATTCTCTCTGTCTTTTTCTTTTCTTTTTTTTTTTTTTCTTTTTTTCTTTTTGGGTGTCTCTACGTGGTCCTGTGGTCTTCTGTCAAGGCATGTCATTCTGCGGTAACTACAGCGAATATTTTGGTATGCACGTGGACGAAGACGCGGTCGTGCAACTTATGCTGTCCAATCACATTCTTCATACGCTCTACCCAGGATGCATCACCATAGCAGAGGTGAGAAACTCACTGAGTTTACATTTCATATAGGATTTGCTAACTTTTTAAAAAATGTTTGGCAAACATGTTTCCACGCCCGTCTGGAGCACAACACAGAGAAAACAGGATGTCCTCTTCTCTTCTCTTCTCTTCTTTTTTTTTTTTTTTCTTTGAAGTCCAAACTGGGGAGAAGAGGCCAAAAACTCATAAAGGTCAATTTTAACACTGACGTTTTTCCTTGTCAAATATTCAAGGAAAAAAAAAAAAAGATAAACTTTTCAAACTTTTGTGCTTTTTGTAGGATCAGTAGAGGACATGTCGGTAGACACATACCTGTAAATAGCATTGGCAGAACTTGATAAAAATACGTCCATAAAATACGACACCGTCTTTCTGATATGTTAGTCCACTGGGTGAGCTAATATTATAATGACTATTGATGTACTAAGAGGCGGTTTGTGCTTAGACAGGAGGATATTGCTTTATGAGTGTGCCCTCATTCTTCATTTTTCCTCGCTCTTTTTTTTTTTTTTTTGAAATCAGAAAAGGGACTTTGCTTTAGCTTTTGTCGCTCAGAAGTCTCAAGTACAAATCTGTCCTCGGTTCAGATCGGTTCAGTTCATGCTCCTCTCTCCAGAATTCTCTTAACCTTTGCTCCTCAAAAACCTCCGTCTCCCCTTCTCTCTCTCAGACCAATTAAGCTCCCGTTTGTTCTTTTTTCCATTTTTTTTTTCTTTTGAAAATGGAAATTTCATCTAATTTCTCTCTCTCTCTCTCTCTCTCTCTCTCTCTCTCTGTGGCTTTCTCGCTCTCTCTCTCTCTCTCTGTGGCTCTCCCTTTCTGCTCACTGTCCACTTATTCAAGCCATTAACACCTTGAGAGATAGAGGTAGACCTGGGAAGTTAATGGAATGCTGGCTATAATTGGCTAATTAGGACCTAAAGCTTTGAGAGTAGAATGGGGAGGTTCCTTTGGAAGGAGAGGAACCTCCCCGCTCCCCCAACCTCCCCCCCCCCCCCCCGGCCGTCCCCGCAGTGGCAGAGCCCGGATACCTTTTTTTTTTTTTGCTCCTCCATTAAAAGCCATTTAAAAATCTATTCACTCAGGAGTGTTATGACATTGCCTTCAGCCACGGCATAATGAAAGCAGCCTGTGGACCCATTTTTTTCTTCCCTTTACGTTCAAATTGATTCAATTTCCTCCATCTGTCTGCGTGATTAATCAGATAGATAATATGTGTCGTGAATAGCGAAGAGGAAATCTGCTCCTAATGTGATGTTGTCGGATATATGACCATGATTTCACTTGTGCTTTGCTCTATCTGAAGCCCTGTTGATTATATACAAAAATATATATGTGTGTGTATTTTAATCTATCTGTCTGTTTCTGCTGTCTTTCTCTCTTCTGTTTCCCTCCCTGCTGTCTCCCTCTATCCTGTGTTTCCCTCTCTCTCTCTCTCGCTCTCCACTGTCTTTCCACCCCTCCCTTGCTCTCTCTCTCTTTTTCTGGGGTGGGGGGGGTGTTGGTAAACAGGATGTGTCAGGGATGCCAGGCTTGTGCAGGTCCATTTGTGAGGGGGGCCTGGGCTTTGACTATCGTCTGGCCATGGCCGTACCAGACAAGTGGATTCAGGTGAGTGCCCCCCCCCCCCCCCCCCCGCCACCCCCCCCCCGTTATTGTGCTGCTCTATCATAACATATGTGATAAACAAGTTATCATAGCATGTGTGCTAATCAAGCCATTTGAAGTTTCCGTCCATTCTAACAGAGTCATTTTTCTTTGTAAGTTGTAATTATTACTGATTATTTGTCATAATGATTTTCTCATTTCCATGACGGGCCTCTGGCATGGATTTGTGTGAGTGTGTGTGTCTGAGCTTGTATATAGTCTGATGAGAGACAGCTTTGATCTGAAAGGGGACAGTTTCCCGTACCTCTGTTTAAAATGACAAAGGGGGGATGAATTTGTTTTCTCTGTCAGAGTTCAGAGTGTAATTTCACTCGGCGATCTGTCATCACCTTTTGAAAAAGCAGCTCTCTTTTCTGCTCAGCATTTGTTTGAAGTTCCTAATGAAGCGTGTGTATTGATGTTTCTAAAGAAACACTCCCTCCCCTCCACATTATGCTAAACCTTAGTGTTTGTGCTGTGTTTTGTGCTTTGTTTGTGTGTGTGTATGTGTGCGTGTGTGTGTGTGCGCGTGTGTGTGTGCGCATGCATTTGCAAGTTTGTTGTGTGTGTGTGTGTGTGTGTGTCTCTCCGTGTATATGTTGCGTATTTGTTTGTATGTGTGTGGTCTTTCTCTCTTACAAAATATAATAAGTTATTATATCAACACTATATATTATATATTAGTTATAGATTATTTATTACTGTACTATTTAACAGTGTAATACCGCATGGGCATATAATCCCAAAAGTGCACTTTAAATTCAGTGTTTATTTGGTTTAATCTGCATTTGTACATGAACATTTGTAATTCCTTATGTGCACTTTCACACGTACTCGTAATCATCTAAACATTACTCTCGTTTTTTTGTTTGTTTTTTTTTCCCCAGCATGCCTTGGTGTTCCGTTCATTTGAGCGTTGTTCATAGCAGTGTTTTCCTCGACCGGTTTCATGTAAATAAAAAAAAATAAAAAATAGATTCCACAGCATTCTTAATCAAATTCCATGCCAACCTAATAGTGTGATCATAACTAGCTGAACACAATATTCTCATTAGATTAAAATTCTCTGTGCAGCAGAATCAATAATTCTGATTTAAGATCGAATAAAAGGAAAGTCTTTACTGTCCTTAATGAAAACTCTCCCTTCAAAAAAGTAATACTGTAATTAGGATCCAACTGTTCTTTATTCTACAACATATTCATTTCTGGAAACGGAGCCAACAGAATTATGAGCACTGCTGTTTAATATTGGGGCGGGGGCGGGGGTGAGAGGAGTGGGGTGTGGGGGGGGGGGGGGGGGGTGACTAAATGAAAATTGCACCAGGTCGGTAAAACCCAATGAAGTAAAATAGATTAGCGAATAAAACAGCCGAATAATGGTCAAATGAGTGGGCAAGAGCTTGCGGGCTGGACTCTGCCGGTTCCGGAGTTTTCTGCCTCTTCTGCAGATGGCTTTAAGCTAGGCTTAACTGGAAGAGCAGATGCCAAATTATCCTTCTGCCCTGAAAAGGAGGTGTGAGAGGTAAACGAGCCAATTGTCTGTAATTAACAACGATGGCCCTAGACAACAGATTTGGGTAATTACTGTCTCTCCGTGGCACAACCTCCTTCACTCACGATAGAGTTTAGAGGGGTTTTTTTGATGCTGGGAAAGCGGTGTAACTGTGAATTTGATTAATTTGTTTTACCAAAGTAAGTTACATTGCCTAATACCTCCTCTACCACTAGGACAACAGTGAACTCACTCTCTCTCTCTCTCTCTCTCTCTTTCTCTCTCTCTCTCTCTCTCCCTCCCTCTCTCTCTCCCTCCCTCTCTCTCTCTCTCCCTCCCTCTCTCTCTCTCTTTCTTTCTCTCTCTCTCTCTCTCTCCCTCTCTCTCTCTCTCTCTCCCTCCCTCTGTCTCTCTCTCTCTCTTTCTCTTTCCCGCTCTCTCGGTCCTTCTCTTAAGAGGTAAATTAAGTCTGTAATGTTTTATTGTGATGAGGAATAAACATGAATTTATCTTTCTCATTAAGAAATGTTGCATATTTGTTTTTCCCATTGAGTTTCAAAGTTAGAATATAATATTGAGGTATGTTTATGTTCATATTTTACACTTTAGATGTATGTACACAGTATGTGCACAGAATAAAGATATTATGGAATTAATATAAGTTTGGATGCTAGTTAGGTGTTTAGCCTATAGCATGCTCAATGTCACACAAGTGATTCGAAGCAATACAAGCAGGTACAGTAGTAGAGTTAATGTTTTGGCTTGCACAATTGCTGCTCTGTGTTCCAGATTCTTCCGTCAACTTTCTGTTTTCTCGGAAAAGTAATTATAATATCCACGGAATTCATGGAATTCAAAACACACACACACACATGCTCACACACACATGCACGCACACGCACACACCTCCACGCTCACACACACATGCACGCACATGCACACACCTCCACACACACACACACACATGCTCACACACACACACACACACACACACACACACACGTGCTCGCACACACACACATGCACACGTGCATGCACACACACACACACACACACGTACAGGTTTCTCTGAATGCTAAACAGGTCTGGCAGGAGATGTTGTCGTTGGCCTGAGTGTGCTATTTAAATTTCCCCACTGCTTCATAAACAACTCACACACAGTCACATCCTTTACTGCAGTAAAGGACGAGGAGAGAACTTCCCACACACAGTACTTCCCACTCATTCTTTTTATACAGTCTAGTACATCAGCAAGAAACTCCCATATACTCCAGCTAGAAAGTTTTTAAACTTTTCAAATGTTCTTTAAATAATACGAAAAAAGAACATGATTTCTGGTATTCACGTATGTTATTAAATCTGCGTTTGCAATACACAATGCAACTTCTTTGCATATAATGTGTAGTTTACCATATATGTTTTATTAAAGAAGATAAGATAAGATAAGATATCTTATAATGTATAATTTATAATGTATGGGTTTTTTTTTTTAATTGGGGTCAGGTCAAATGTATCTTCGCTCTGGGAATCTGTCAGATTTCGACAGCGGAGGTGTCTGTGCTCGCTCTGCCCTCTGCTGTACTGACAGCCAAACGTCGTCCTAGCTGGAGACCTCAGGCCGCCTCTGCTTTGGCTCATTAAGCTTAACCCATTCATCTCTGTGCATGTGCTCCCTGATCTCAGATCAGTCACGGCGGAACGGTCTGCTGAGATGTCTGAATGGTTTGAGATTGCGAGGTGAAGACCTGTGAGTGCGGTGTGAGCGAGTGTTTTTTCTCTGCTTGTGCAGAACTCTGTGTCCCTCTGCAGTGAGACAGCTCAGAAGAAAAGGAGTGTGGGTGTGTGGGGAGGGGGTGGGGTTCTCGTCTTTCTCTCCATTCTGTTCATTACTCTACCCTTCCCAAAAACCCCTCAACATATCTGTATGTCTCCCGATTTGGTTTTACTCCCCAAACTGCCAAACTCTCTGTCTACCCCAAGCTACCCCTGCCTCTCTCTCTCTCTCTCTCTCTCTCTTTTCTCTCTTTTCTCTCACTCTCTCTTTTTTCTCTCTTCTCTCTCACTCTCTGTCTACCCCACCCTACCCCTGCCTCTCTCTCTCTCTTTTCTCTCTTTTCTCTCACTCTCTCTTCTCTCTCACTCTCTGTCTACCCCACCCCACCCCTGCCTCTCTCTCTCTCTCTCTCTCTCTCTCTCTCTCTCTCTCTCTCTCTCTCTCTCTCTCTCTCTTTTCTCTCACTCTCTGTCCTTTATTTCACCTCGTTTGGCCTTTTGTCGTCTATTTTTTCCTGCTCTCAGTGAATCTCCTTGCTTCTCTCTGTTATTTTACCTCTCAGTTTTTGTCTTATTATGTACTCTCCCTCACATCATCTCTAAATGCACTCCTCCTACACACTCTTCTCTTCCCCTTTCCTCTCCTCTCCTCCCCTCTTCTCCTCACCTCACCTCTCTTCTCTTCTCCTCTCCTCTTCTCTTCCCTCTTCTCCTCTCCTCTCCTCTTCTCTTCCCTCTTCTCCTCTCCTCTCTTCTCTTCTCCACTCCTCTTCCCCACTCTCCTCTCCTCTCCTCTCCTCCCCTCTTCTCCTCACCTCTCCTCTCCTCTCCTCTCCCTATGCAGCCTATAGCAATCACTCCATGTCTCTTTTCTCACTCCTCTTCTTTTCTTTCTGTGCTGCCCCCTGTTTTTTTGTGCTGTCCCGCCTTCGTTTTCTTAGACGCAGAATCAGATCCCAGTGACCTCCGCTTGACCTCTGGGTGTTAGCTAGCTCACCAGAGGATGTGTTCTAGCACATTCTTTATCGATTTCTCCCTCTTTAATCTGTACGTGCAAGTCAAATGGAGCTTTTCATATAAAACAAACCAATATGACTCATACATTTTGGCCCTGTTCTACAGTGTTTGGGGAATTAATTTTTAAAAATAGAGGATACAGTGCCAAAGACCACAGAGTTAATACAAAGCTTGATGCATCAGTGCTATAGAGTGAAAAATGTTGATTTTTTTTCATCTCTCTGATGAAAAGTGAGCGTATCAAATTATATATGAGTGAATATAGTGATATGAAACCACTCTGCAGTCTAACTCCAGATATGCTTTCAGCTCACAGTCTGGTGTCCTTGTAAACCACATCATGTAAAATAGCCCCCGGCTTGGCTAGACCTCAAGAAGTCGCGGCACTGTTTGTTTGTTTGTTTGTTTGTTTGTTTGGTTTTTTTTTTTTCATGGAGGGCAAGTGTAACCTAATTCTTTTTCTTTGGTAAGAAAACATAAGTGGCCTCTGAGATCCATTACGGACCGATTATCAACTTTTGTCCTGGCCTCACAAAAGTATCTGTTCTAGATATCTTCACGCTCCGCTACCTCCAGTCCTCTAATGTTTGGCTAGTGTGACCCTGGTCTCTAACCTCTCTGCTAGTCCCTTTCGCCTCGTGCACTGCACATTAAAGACCTTCACAGAGCAAAAAAACGGGGTTTGGTGCAGACATGGAGCGTTATTTGCAGAATGTAGAGTTTTAGCGTCGGGTGTTTGGGCTGAGGAAGGACGGATGGAGAGAGAGAGAGAGAGAGAGAGAGAGAGAAGAGTTTTCTTCACTGTGTTTGATTTTCATTTCAACTCCCTTTTGCTCTTCGTTTCTTTTACGAACATGCCCACGGTGCCTTTCTTTTTCTTGCCTTTTTTTTTTTTCCCCGTTAAAGCGATTTGTGAAGAAAACCTAAAGAAAAAAAGAAAAGTTTTCTTAAAGGTGAACCGTGTTGCTTTGAGATTCAAATTCTTGTTGTTTTGGTATTATTTTTCATCATGCGGCATATTTTATTGTTTTTTGGGGGGGGGGGGGGTTGTTTGGTTTTTTTGTTTTTGTTTTGTTTTTTTACAGCTTTTTTCAAGGACAAACCGTACCGTAGCTAATGTATAACTTCTCTTATTCATCTTTTTTTTTTTTTTTTTTGCCTTTCTGCTCCTTCTTGCCTTGTCATTGTTTATCTAGCTCTTTATTTATTTATTTGCTTGCTTGTTTGTTTGTTTTGTATCTGTTACTCCCCATTTTCTTGGACAACTGATATTTCTGACATCGCGTGCGGAACCTCTCTTTTGTTCACTAGACTTTTTCGCCTCGTTTGAGTGAGACTGTCTCTTGTCAGTTTGAAAGGGAATAGGCTATGCTAAAAAAAAAAAGAAAAGAAAAAGAAAAAAAATACAGTAAAACACAATGAGGAAGCAAATAGGCACTTTCAGCAAAACAAATTCAAAGGAAGTGCAAACATAAGTATCTCCGATTCTCTTGGCTGTCAATGTTACAATGTGTCCCAGCACACGCACTAATTAAAAAAAAAAAAAAAAAGGAAAAAAAAAAGAAAAGGAAAGAAAAAAAAAAAAAAAACCCTGGCTGAGTAGTACAGTCTGTGTTTGTTCAGTATCTCCTGCTTAAAGTGTTGTAAACATTAACTCAAGGTTCTTCAGTCTGTAAATCCATTCCTAAGCACCCTATTCTCTTAACTGCCATTACTTACAATGGAAGCCCCTCACACAAGGTTACGTACCTTTTACAATGGTTCGGATCTCACCCATTTCCAGCTGTTACCATAGAGATAGCTACAAACTGAATACGAAAACCGCATGGCAATCATTTGCATGAAGGGTCAATTAGGAATTCAGACTTTAGATAGAGTTACTCTGTCCTCTCAGAGAGGCATGGCTGGATAAATACATTTACTTTTTTTAAAAAAATAGTTGAATTCTAGTCTGTGCTAATTTAGATTTTTTTTTTTTTCTTTTTTAAGACCGAGGGCAAGCCTTTTCAGAATTGAAGAGGAAGACCCTGCTCAGCGCTGAGAGCAGGCCTAAGAGTGTCATTTTTATTTGGTCCTGTTTTCTCTGCCGTTTTGTTTGCCATGCACAACCAGTCTTCCTTTATGATTTCCAACAAGGGCAACAAGGTAGTAAAACCCAGTAATGAATCTTCCACTCCCGTTTGGATATTGATAAATGCACTCCATAAATCAGTGAGTTAGTTTAATGGAGCAATATTTTCTTTCCTCAAGTAACTTAAAGTCTTAAACAGTGTTATGTTGGCATGCTTTTTATGGTTCTCTGTTACTGATTGGCTTACATACTGGCCCCTGTAATACAGTTTTTTGTGTGTGTGTGTGTGTGTGTTTGTGTGTGTGTGTGTGTTGTACTCTGATGGCTAAATCTGGAGGGAGAGAAATGAATGGAGCTTTTTAAACAAAGAACAGCACTGATACAGGCTGCTTAGACTCTCTGCTCAAAGCTTTAAAGCTGCTCAGACAGTGTGTGTGTGTGTGTGTGTGCGCGCGCGTGCGTGTGCACGTCGAGTGCGTGTGTGTGTGTGTTTGTGCACGTTTGTGTTGGTATCAATTTATCTTTGTTTTTTCTGTCCGTCTGTCTGTCTATCTGTATGTTGGTCTGTCAGTCTGAATGTTAGCCTCTCTGTCTGTCTGTCTCTCTCTCCGTGTGTTGTTCTGTCTGTCTGAATCTTAGCCTCGCTGTCTGTCTCTCCATCTGTCTCTCTGTCTGTCTGTCTGTCTGTCTGTCTCGCCGTATGTTGGTCTATCAGTCCGATTGTTAGTCTCTCTGTGTGTCTGTCTTTCTGCCTGATTTATTGGCTTGCCTGCATGCCTCCTCCAAAAACCCGTCGACTCAGGGGTGTCAAACTAGTTTCCTTCAAAATCTTTCACTATGACTTTGTAACTTATTCATAGTTCACACAAGTTATCAAAAGAAAAAGAAATCCTTCTTCAGATAGAGATGAAGTAGAAGTCAGAACAGATGTCTTCTGCCATAAGGATGTTTATGACAAGGAAAGAAATATGTTCTAAGCATCAATAAGCATCTATCCCCGTTCTCTACTTAACTCTATACTGGTCAGCAAAAGTCATTTTCTCTCTGCATCAGTGTGTTGACTCTGCCAACTAAGCTAATAATCAGTGTCCCCAAATGAACCCAGTGCTCTGGACATTTAATGTCACTGAACACATTATGGGAACCTGAACATCAGATTTACCCAAGAAAGAGTTATTTCTTTAATCTGTTTGTTCTGTTGTGGAAATTCTCTCAGCGTGTCTTGTGTATACTGATGTTTAAGTTTGGGTTGGCTCTGTGGGTGACAATCGCTCAGCCCCCTGTTCCCGCTGCTAAAACGAACCTCCCTTACTCTTCATACCCTCCTCCCCACCTCCCTCCTAACAAACCCTTACTCCTCATATCTCTTCCTTCAAACTCCCTCCTACCAAAACATTACTCCTCGCACAACACCCCACCTCCGCCCCACCTCCCTCCTATACCTATATGCCAATCACAGCGCCTTCACTCACGGAATATGCCAGATATAAACAAGAAGCACTGTGAAATCAGTTATCAAGATGACATGCACGAATCTCATAAGGTTTGCCAAACATTTTAAGCAGTTGCAGGGCATTCTAAAATATACTGTGAAGATCATTGTCCTGTTCTAATTTCAGTAAGACACTTTTAGAATGTCCCAGTCCTTCTCCTTTAGTCAGGATACACACTGTAGACTTCACTGACTTAGATACATGACGTCATCTGATTTACAGACAGAGAAGACTGATGTGTGTACACACACATACAGACACACACCACACACGCACACACACCCACACACAAACATGCATACACTGGTGCTCTCTCCCTCTCTCTCTCTCTCACACACACTGGAGCTCTGTCTCTCTCTCTCTCTCTCTCTCTCTCTCTCACACACACACACATACACTGGTGTTCTGTCTTTCTCTCTCTCTCTCTCTCTCTGCCTCCCTCCCTCTCTCTCTCTCTCTCTCACACACACACATACACTGGTGTTCTATCTTTCTCTCTCTCTCTCTCTCTCTCTCTCTCTCTCTCCCTCTCTCTCTCTCTCTCTGTCTCTCTCTGCCTCCTTCTCTCTCTCTCTCTCTCTCTCTCTCTCACACACATACACTGGCGTTCTGTCTTTCTCTCTCTCTCTCACACACATACACTGGCGTTCTGTCTTTCTCTCTCTCTCTCAAACACACACACACTTGCTTTTTCTCTCTCTCTCTCTCTCTCTCTCTCTCTCTCTCTCTCTCTCTCTCACATGCACACACATCACACACGTACGCTTCCTGTCTCTTGCTCTCTCAGTCTCACACAAACACACACGCACACACACACACACACACACACAAACTAAATGAATAAGCAAATATAAAAGAAAGAAAAAAAACAAGAAGTGAAAGACAGAGGTCTGGACAAAGAGAACTCACCCCCCCCCCCATCCCCGATTTTCAGTCTGTATAATTGTAGCTGTTTGGGTCTCAGCCTGATGTGTCGCACTAAGCGTGAGTGGGCAGAAGGCAGGGCCCATGCTCTGAACAGAGCTTATTAGGAGATGTGCAGACGAGGGAGGGAGAGAGAAGAAAAGGGAGGGAGGCACACAGGCACACAGCCTATTTGCACAGCAGCTAAACCTCAGGCGAGAATTTGTGGGGGCGGAGACTGCTCTGATCTCAGCCAACGAGGGGAAAAAAAGTGTATCGGGTAAGGAGATGTACATAAAAAAAAAAAAAGACCAACCTTGAAAAAAAAGTCAGCATTCTCTCAAAAGTAGTATTTCACTCAAAAGTTGATAAGTCCAAGCTCTAAGGACTAAATCGGGTGGTTAATGAAGAAAACAGAATGCACTTAATCATTGAAAGTGGACACTCTAAGAGCAGGAAAATGAGAATACCACAGAAGGACAATCCCTCTGTTTATAAAGTGTGTGTGAAAGAGAGAGAGAGAGAGAGAGAACGTTAGAAAGGATGTAGGTGGCAGGGAGGACACAGTACAACTCCATTGATTGGCAACAGCTTGCTTCTTGGCTCTATTGATTGCACCCCCACCTCCACCTTTTTTAAAAAAAAAAAAAAAAGGTTGCAATGTTATTAAAAGGTTTCCTTTATCTATCTCTCAGCCATCACGTCTAATGATGGTGAGCAGAGAGTCTGGGAGCATCCACTGATGGTTCTGTCAGCATGCCAAAGCATCCCGCCGCAAGACAACGACTCGCTCTGTAATGACCCCTTTATCCTGGCTCCCGGCTTCTCTCTCTCTCTCTCTGTCTCTCTCTCTGTCTCTCTCTTTCTTTCTCTCTCTCTATCATTCTTTCTTCGTTCTGTGCTCTGAGCTCTGCAGATCCTCTTCATTTCACAAAGCCTACAGCCAGAGTGCATCTCATCATTTTGTGGTTCTTTTGAACGTGGTATCCAGCCGTAGTTCAGGCTGTTAACATTTTCCGTGTGCTCAGACCATTTAAAACGAATTTAAATGTATTATTGTTGGTTAATTTGTAGGAGTAGGGCATGTTAGGGAATTAAATACGCACATACAAGCACACAGACACACGAACATACACGCAGAGTACACACACACACACACACACACACACACACACACATACACACACACACATACACCCAGAGTACACACACAACATACATGCACTGATGGGATTTATATTAATATTAAAATCACTGCATCTGTTGATTTTTTTCTCTCTCTTTCTTTTGGTCTAAATTCTCATGGGAGAGGGGTTAGTCGTAAATGAGTAGGAGTTAGAGAGAGAGAAGAGGAGAGAGAGAGAGAAAGAGAGAGAGTCAAACTAAGGAGAGGGAGAGAAAAAAAAGACATAATGCTGGAAACAATAAAAAGACTCTCTGAAGAGAACATAAATACAGTGGTATTTCTGTATGTGTGTGTGTGTGTGTGAATATGTATTTATGTGTGTGTGTGTGTGTGTGTGTGTGTATATGTGTGTGTGAGTGTATGTGTGTGGGTGTATGTCAACTCTTAGCTTCTCCCTTGTTTAGCTTCTCCCTTGCTCTTCACGTTGACCTCCTCCAGGAAGTTAGTGTGCTGGCAGCAGCTACAGGAAGTTCATTATTCTGACCTGGGTCATTTAGAGAAGCACTGGTTCCCTGGTGACCCTTTCAAGTGTGGCTTTAATGTCTTTCTCCTCTCCCCCTCACTCTCTCCCTTCTGTACATCTGCCAGCCCTATGTTTATAAACTATCATTACTTACCCGCTATGCCCTACTTGTGAAATATCATATGAATTTTACAGAGAGCTAACACCTTCATTAGTTCACAGCAACTTGGAGGGCAAACCTAGTTGTTAACACAGCGTATACAGGCTTGAGGACTGCCGCACCCTCTGTAAAATAGGGCTTGTCTTAGCAGAGCAGAGTAAAAAGAGGACAACTGGGATTATTTACCAGAATGAGTTACTGGAGCGACGACCAGAGCACTATCATGTCCAAAAACACATCCAAACGATCTGTGCCCACACAGAATGTTCCAGTCAACGACCCACAACTCCGAAGGGTACGAGCAAAGTCAACGGCCCCGCTCTCCTGCCGCACCTTAATACGGTCGACGGCTCGGTACCGCGGTAAATACCCCTGAGGCATCTGACCTGCCCCTACGGAGAGCATTAATGGACTGTCTGACCCGTATCTGACAGTCGCATACCCCCTGGTTTGTGTGTTTGGGATTACAAGCATCGCGGTTTCTCCACACTCGCACCAAAGGTTGTGATTGCCACGTAATATTATGCCGATATTATGCTTTCACCTCGTGTTTTCTGTGTGGCATATTCATAGGAGAAGTCTCTGACCTCAGCATAACACTCTCTCTCTCTCTCTCTCTCTCTCTCTCTCTCTCTCTTTCTCTCTCTCTCTCTCTCTATCTCACTCTGACAAATGCCCCATGGTGCATTCTGCCTGTCACTTCCTCTCAGCAGCTCATGCATTTTAATGCCTCCCGTCCCTGAGTTTTTGCACGTCTGTCCTTTCGCATAAGACATGATAGGTTGTCTTCTAGTTTTTTGCTCTGAATCTCTGATCTGATGTACAAACTGCACCCCCCCCCCCCCAACCCCCACCCCGTTTTCCTCTCTCCTCTTCTCCATCTCCAGATTTTGAAAGAATTGAGGGACGAGGACTGGTATATGGGAGACATCGTCCACACGCTGACCAATCGGCGACAAGGGGAGAGATCCATAGCCTATGCTGAGAGTCACGACCAGGTAAATGCATCCTGCGCGTGTAGTTTAAATCCCGCCCTTTTTTTTTAAAGATTAGATCAGACAATATAACCCTGGACTACAACTGACCTGTGAACACCACCTCTGAGAAGTCTGTGCTCTCGCTGACCCCTGTCACTAGGCGTTGGTCGGGGACAAATCCCTCGCTTTCTGGTTGATGGACAAGGAGATGTACACCAACATGAGTGCGCTCGTCCCCATGACGACCGTCATCGACCGGGGCATCCAACTTCACAAGATGATCCGACTTCTCACCCACAGCCTGGGCGGGGAGGGCTACCTCAACTTTATGGGTGAGTTGCCTTGGTAACAGAGTGGCTAACAGCGGCGAGGTGTTTCTTTCTTTTTGAGTGTTATGTTTCCCAGAGGGCCGTGCTTGCTGAGCTCATTAGTGGCACGCGTGTGTCTTTGCTCTTACACACTCAGGCCTCGATGTGACTTTTATAACATCGTAAGTGGCTGGTGGCTTGTACCCCCAAGGTAATTACATTCAACTGCTACCTGCCTAAGAGCATGAATCCATCAGACCTTTTAGAGCCTTTTTTTTTTTTTTTTTTAAATGAAACAGGGTTTGGTGGGTTCTCTCACGGCAGCATAAACTACTGACACTCTTTGGTTAAACTTGCCAATACAAAGGAGTTTGGTGAAACAAGTTTGTGAGACTCAAGTAGATGGTCTTTATGAATTCTTCATTAGATCTTCAGAGTCGAACTGTCAGTGTCCATCTAACTGTTCTCTTTTGTCATGACTGTTATCTACATGCTCGAAATCTGTGTGAATTCAAGTCAGGTAGAGCAAATCAATGTGTATGACAAGAAAGGAAAGGAAGCCATGAGATGAAATAGAGATATTGAAGGGAGACAGGGACATGGTAGAAGGGTTTACAGATGGTTCTGAGAAAGTTGAAGACAGTCAAGAGATTTCTGTCTAGTGGAATGAAGATCCTATGATTTGGTGAAGCCGTTGTCTCGTTGTTTGAAAATGGGTAAAAGCGTTTTGCTTTCACCAGGTCAGTCAAGTTGCAAAGTGCCCTCGGATCAGATATTAAATTAAAAAAAAAAAAGCGTCACCACCTCCAACAACTCCCACGCGCCAAATTGCCAATAAAACGATTTCTTCATAAAAAAAAGAAGAGAATGCTAAGAACGCAGTTTCAGAGTGGCAAATGTTTAAGGAACGAAAAGAAACAAAAATACATGTGTGGAGTTGTCCGAACAGGGCTTGGATTGCAGGGACCGTGTCAATAGATCAATGGTGACCGAGATGGTCGCCGTTGGGGAGAGAGGACAAATTGTTCGAGCAAAGGAATCAATCTGACACGCTACGCTTGACTAACCTCAGGTCCTAAAAGTACCTATTTACCTATAGCTGGTATAGTGAGTGTCCTTTAAAGGCTCAAAGGATCCTGGGAGAAAGAGAGTGCCCGTTGTTGAGGGTGAAGTGGTTATCTGTGTCCTATTTACTTTAGGTGATTAAAGGAGAACTCAGCTGTTGGAGTCATTATAACTCTTATACGTGTATGTTTTGGAATCTCAGATGTCTTTTGATCAGTCACGCAGATTTTTAATTGTTTGTATTCACCAGGAAGAGTCATTTCCCATAATGATGTGAAATGCACGCAACACTACCTGTATTTACTGTGCCATTAGAGCGTTGGATGTTTGACATTAAACTCACAAATAAGCCTTTACTTTTTTAATTATATGTCAAAGGGGCCCCAAAAAAAAAACCCCATCAAAGACTAAAGAAAGAAAAAGTTTTACTATTGTTCCCTAAATAAAGATATTTTTACTCAATCACCCTGCAAAAGTTATGCAGTGATGGTTGTGCAGGATTTAAAACCGCATGGTACAGGTACCGCTATAATAATGCATTACAGTGACTACATTTCCAGGAGGTAAGGGTTACAATTGACCTAAATGTGAAAAAGGGTGAACCTCCCCTTTAAGAATTAGAATGGTGTTTATTGTATGCATTAATGTCATCTCTCCTTTGATGAAACTACTCAAATGCCACCGACATCTTCTTGAAGATTAAGAATCTTACAAAAAAGATGGGAAAAAAAACATTTCCTTATTTCTGTGATCACCAGAGCTTCATGACAGATAGACATGCTGTTCCATGCCTCAGCATCGCATCCGTTCTTCTAGATTTTTCTGTGCTGTCTTTCGTATGTAGGAGAGAAAAGATTAAGTGCACGAGAAGTAAGCTGAGAGAGGATGTTGATGTATTTGACACCTGTGTACAGGTGCTGATCCAGACGACTCCTTTGTCAAATCAATCTCTATGCCGCTGCTGCCTTTATCTGTTCACACAAACACATTGATCTTTCTTCCAGCTAACTCTGCTAATTGTCCCAAAGCCGCTTCATCAAATTCCTCTTTAACAGACGCTGTTGTGTTTTGTCTGCGGTTTCCTGAAGGTGGGATCTCTCAGGCATGTTGTCAAGACGCCGAAGGCCCGAAAGGGTTGTGTGCGCCAGGCTGTTTTTGCTAACCGGATCTTCATTTAACAGATACAGGCTTCCGTCGGCCTCTCCCCATGGAGCATGTTCTATTGGACATTGACATCAGAACCTCTCTCCAATCGGCAGTTTTCCCCCTGCCTATCGACTCCGCGCGCCTCTCCGGGAAATGGAGAACTGATTAGCAATCATTGCACTTGTCCGCCAACACTTCCACCTCGTTTCCATGATGATCGGTGGTTACTATTAGCCCGTTTCCACTCCCTTAACGTTAGCGTCCGTCCGTTTGAGCCACCACCGCTTAGACCCACTATCTGAAAGTGTGACCGCAGCGTCGTAAAAAAGCGAAGTTTGTTTTGTTCACGATTTGATTGCTTGAATAACAATTCAAAGGCCTCGGTTGTGGTTTATATTTATAGAGTTATTAAAGAGGTGCAGTGAAGGAACGTATTGGTCAATATGAATGTGCACCCAAACCCTGACTCAAAAAACTCTCTCAGACCTCGCCGTTATTAGGCGATCATGGTAGCCAAGTTCAATAAATTCTGAAATTCCCTTCAGTATCCTTCACAATGCACTTGGATTCCTCCTCTTTAAGAATCAGATTAGAAGGATTTCACATTGTGAGATTTCTCCTAGGTAATAAATGCACAAGTCTGTTATGTAATTAATGTCCTAAACGTTACTTGTATTTCAACAAATGCAATGCATTAGGTACGGTTTATGATAATCACTTTGTACCTTGAGGTCAAGATTATAGCTATAATTTCTGTTAATAAACCAGCGTGAACGAATGTTGAAGTAAATACAATACCGATGCCAGATTTCCCTCAGTTTTGCTCTCCTAGTGTAAATCAATTGATTTTCTCTGTCTTCCAATTATAAAAAAAAAAAATTGCAATTTAACAGAGAATGAATCAATGTTAATCTTTCCAGACAATGTCTTTGAAACAGAAAAAAAAGGTCTAAACATTAAAAAGAATAAATCAAGTGAAAAAAAAAAAAAACATCTAAGAAATAATATTAACGTTCTTATCTTTTTCCAGCTCTGCCAGCACTTTCATAGCACGACTTGAGTGAAACGGTGTCTGACTTAGCCAAACAGACTGTGAAAAAAAAACTTCTCTTAATGTCTCTTAATTATTACACAGTTTGTGAGCACTAAGGATCTTCACATACTTTTGCAAAGGGAGGAATTTAGGCATCAGCTCTTTTCTGTTTTTTAATATTCTCTCTCTCTCTCTCTCTCTCTTTTTTTGAGAGAGGTTATAAAAACAAAATCCACTTTTTTGGGGGGAGTGTATAGAAAACAAATTTCAAGCTAAACTAATGTTTGTTTACTTTAATGCATTCAGAGCTCCATGAAGTTTTTGGAAAGGGGAGGGATAAAAAAAAAAGAAAGAAACAGGGAGAATGTTCCAGAAAGAGAAAAGAAAAGAAAACAAATCAGTGTGGCATTGTTCTGTGAAGTGTGAGCAGGAAAACACAAAGAGCTTTGAGACACAAAGTCCTGATGAATAGATTTTTTTTCGGTGGGAGATCAGAGGAGAGTTACCTTTACGTTGTGGGGGTTGCCAGCCTAGGCTGGAAGAGAGTAGGGAAGGGAGGATATGCTTGAAGAGGGTTTAATTGAATTTGAAAGAGTTGCCCCTTCATCTGTCTGAGGGAAAAATAGCAACATTTATTGAGGGGACTATGTGTTTGACTTTTGGTTTTTTTATTTGTCTCTGGAACTAAAGTTCCAAAGTACCTATAAGACCCCAAAAAGTTCAGAGTTTAAAATCTGGGCTGCAGAACTACCTTCCATCATATAACAACTTCCTGTCTGTCTTCCATCTTGGCATCAATGACTGTTATCGAATCTAAAAGCCTGAAAACTCGTCTCACAGGTCTGTTTTTATTGGTCGACCTTTTTGTTTTTTCTGTTTTACTTTTCAGTTCCATTCACTGTTGAATTTCCTTTTTCCTTTTTCCTAGAAAATAATCCTATAGGAGCTAACAACCACTCAGAGCCTTGTTTCTTTAGTGCTGCAATGTTGTAAAAAAAAGAGAAAAAAAAAGGAAAAAGCTTTAGCCTTGAGAGAGAAGCAGACCTGTTCATTCATCATAACTCAGAGACATTAGTTTTGTGTGGCGTCCTCTTGTTTCTGTCTGAGATTTTTTTTTCCAGACGTTTAAGTACCAGCCAGACATTTAAGTACCACGGCTTCAGATTAATAGATGTCTGCAGACGGTTCAGAAAAAAAAAGACCTTGTTCTTTTTTTTTTTTCCCTTTTCACTATCTTACCAGTATCAACCAATAGAGCAATTCAGAATCTGTACACATTGGACACAATTCATCTCTTTTTATGTTTGAGTGAATAAGACGGAGACTCGAGAAACTTTCCCTCTCATCTGTCTGTTTATTCCTTTGAATTCTTTCTCAGACTCCATAATTAGTATTCTGCATTTTTCTGGCAAATACATATTGACTGAGGAAAACAGCATTTGATATTATTTGTTTTGTTTTCATAACCTCAAGTTTCGGTTTGCGCATGTTCTGTCATCCACTTCTCCAAGAACTTTTATTAGATTTCATATTTGCCGACATAAATCAAATAATCATTTTGAATTGCGTGCCTGTGATGTTTAGGAAAAATATCAAGAGTATCCGTCTTGTGCCTGTGTACCAGCTCCTTCTCATTTCTGAGGTTAGTATGTGTTATTAAGCCGAACTGAGAGAAAGGGAGAACTGTGCCTTTGGGAGGAGAAGAAGGAGTTATGTCATCCATTATCTCACTTCTTCCTTTTCTCTGATTAAGAATAGAAGAAGAGTGTAACAGTGGGACGGCTAAACTGCCTGTTAAATTACAGCTGCTAGGCGTGTGTTTTTTTTTTTTTGGTTTTTTTTTTTAATCGTTGTTGCGGCTAATAACAAAAGAAATGTTGGTTCTTTGTCTTAACGACAGTAGTTAACAGGATTTGTGTAAGAGAGAATAACACCCCATAAGAGTTAGCTGAATTCAAAGTTATATAATAATTTGCTTCAGGAACCCCCCCCCCCCCTCCCCTTCATAAAAAAGTTGAAATATAAAAAGTTGAAATATGTGAAATACGTCGTATCTTTTCACTTGACCAATCAGGCGAGAGCTGTCTTACTGCTAGGTCTACCCTCTATCCGATGGTGGGTTAATTATTGCATTTGCAAATGAAGCGACGCATTGTTTATGAAGCTTTGCTTGCAGACGTACAGATTTAGAGGGCAGATGGATGGACAAACTCACCCTCCTTAGAACAGATGGGAAGAGATTGAAAAGTGTCTGTCAGACTGGTAGGAGTTTGTGTATGGCTACAGGACCTTGTGTTTTCACCACAGGACAGATACCATCTCTCTCTCTCTCTCTCTCTCTCTCTCTCTCTCTCTCTCTCTCTCTCTCTGTCTCTATCTCTATCTCTATCTCTATCTCTATCTCGGAGTGTATCATCATTAGCTTTATTCAGAGCCAGAATAAGACACAAACATTTGTTCTACCGCTCTGATGGGCAGCTCTGTGAATTGTGATAACCAGATGTTCTGGTTTCTGGCAGTGTTTCTGACATTAATTTTACAAGCTTCAGTTCAACATTATGAATTTCTCTCTACCAACAGTTCATGTACAATTAATATTTTATAACTCGTACTTAACCTTGTGCTCTGCCATTTATGAAAGGCACAAGTCTTAAGCTGTTCACACTTCTTACAGTGCCTTTCTGGTTCTGTTTTTCTACTCTTGCTCAGGACAAAAAAAAAAAAGAGAGAGAGAGAGAGAGAAATACTAAGAGTGAAATTGACATGTGAAGAGGTGAGATAACCTGCTATTTTTGAACAAAATAGCTCTGATTAAATCTGTCTGAATTTGGCTTTCAGACATGCTTGACTACCTGCAGAATCCACCTCAGTCAATTATTCACCTGAAAATGGGAACACGTGAATAAACATTGTGAAAAATTTGTTTTGCGGATTCGATTTGTGTCTTAGCGAAACGGGTTGGAACTTTAAGAACGGAACGTTTCCGACTCCCCTCTTTTTCAGCTATGCCGAAGATTACGAAAGATTCGGTTAACACGTTACATCACTCGTGTACAATCCATAACCTTTATGTACTGTACTTTCAAAGAAAGAAGTGGACAAAAACGCAGTCTTTGTCCACACACGTACGCTGTATAAAACAAATAGACAATAAAACAAACAAAAAAAAGAAACGTCCATCTTAACAGGGAGTGTTTTTTGATCGAGCTGACGTATGAAATGGTGTCAAAGTCTGAAATTCTTTTCATGCATTAACATTATTTTTTTTGTACACAGGCTGTATTTTTTTTGTACACAGGCTGTCAATAATGAATGGCCTCGTAGTAGGCTGCAGCAGGAGGTTAATGAAAACTTGGTGGATGTTTTGATGTCATGCTTTGTCACCAATAACTGTTTTTTTTTCTCTCTCTCTCTCTCTCTCTCTCTTTTTTTATTATTGAGCTCTTGGCTAATTAAAATCTGACTTGTTCAGTGATGCGTGTCATAAAGGTCCCTACAGCGATTCCCAACACCCGAATGACACAGTGCTAAATTTCCGTAGCAACCAAATTAACCTTCTCGTTGTGTAGAGGTGGGTCTACGCAATTGGCTGCACACGGTGCTCGCTAATGACGGTAGATCACGCCTCCCAAGCCAAACTGAGAGTTGTTTAGTGTGATTTCTGTTTGTTTGTTTGTTTGTTTTTCTTTTTTTGAGGTATTCTGTTCCTGAGGTCTTTCAGCGAAAACTCTGATACACTTTACTGGGCTGAACTTACTGCGCTCAGACTATTGGCTCTGATTCAGTAGCTGGGAAAGACACTTTACCTTGGAAAGTAGTGACTAGAAGAGTGTGTCTCTTTTCTCTGGCTTCAAATTGACACAAAACTCAAAGACTATCTAATCTCCACCTTGCAGCTTGTTACACATGAAAGAGATGGAAAGCAAAAAAAAAAGGGGTCCATTTCTTATTCATGAGTTCATTTGGAGGGCTTTTTATGCAAACTGTTTAAATCCTATTTCTCCTCACCGGGATCTCTGGGCCCACGCAAGTGACCAAAGCTAAACTTGACTTCAAAGATCACATCACGTCAGATCAGATTATGGGCTTAGTGCAATCTTAAAAGGAAACTCTGTGTATGTCTGTGTGTCTGTGTGTGTCTGTGTGTCTGTGTGTGTCTGTGCGAGTGTGTGTGTGTGTGTCTGTGTGTGTGCGTACATGTCCATCTGTGTGTGTGTGTGTAATTTGACTGCTTATACGCTTGTCTGCTTTGTCATACCTGTGTTGTTTAATTAACTGTAAAATCGTACAGTCACTGTTTAGGGTGTATGCTGTTAAAACAGATGTTTCCAAGCTTTTCAAAGCCCACTCATCTCACCACTCACTCCCTTCTTTTTTTCTTCTTTCTTTTTTTTCTTTTTTTTTATCACCTGTCCTCTCTGAAGACTGTAAGCACTTAGTCTACAGAGAACAGCTCACATAGACTCTTTCTTTCTTTCTTTCTTTCTTTCTTTCTTTCTTTCTTTCTTTCTTTCTTTCTGAAATTGGGTTCTGGGTGAAATTGGGTTGTGGGTGAGCGCTGGCACAATTTGATTGGATGTTAATGTTTTCGTTATTTCACAAGAACCACAGGGTGGGGTTATTTATTTTTTTGGAGGGGGGGGGGGGTGGGTCTTAGATGAAGTCCTTACCCATCCATTTCTCTGTGGTAGCACTGATCTACCTCCGGGGCGTCCTGGTCCAGTTTCGAATGGCCGATGAACACCTGGGAAATGGAAGAGTATGCTCTTTCCAGATAATCAAAGAACACGGTGCTTGACTGACGACTGATGTAAAAACCAGCGGGATTTCAAGCCCACCAGGACTGAATTTGTGCAAGTTTGGTTTAATCTCAGACAACCACGATTAGGAGAACCTACTTTACCTGGTCCCTCAGACATTTTCAGGTTTACGACCTGCCGGTCTCACACTCAGTGAATTGGATAAAGATTAAATTGTACATCGTCTTCAAAAGAGATCCCAGGCTGCACTGTAAAGTGGAACACGTAAAATGTGATACACATGTCGCATAACATGTGATACCGGACAGGTATGTACGCTGAAATAACACGACAATGGATTCACTATTACGAGATCAAAACAATACTACCTGTTTATTTTAAATGCCCTGTTTAGCTTTTTTTTTTTAAGCTTAGTCATATGGTTTTATAGTTTCAAGGAGTAAATTCTCAGTTATCTAGAAGTTGAAGTGTCCTTCTAGGGGCCAAAGCTGTGCACATTGTTATCATTTGATCCCCGTTCGTACTGGGGTGGAGCGGGCCGGGGGGGGGGGGGGGGGGGGGGCGGCAATATCTCTCAGGAGGGGCGGTAAAGACTACGGGGAGAAGAAAGCGTCCCATCATTCCCGGGGTTTTTTGTGCTTAATTATGGAGTCAGAGCTGTCAAAGCCCTTTGTGTGTGTCCCGCTTCCTCTTTCTGCTTTTAATCTGTATGCTGTCTTTCACCAGCTGACACACGATATGACTCTATCTCAAATATTCTAGGCTGACTCTTCACTCCGCCACCAGCCCCCTCACCAACCCCCCCACCCCACCCCACCCCACCCTTCCTGACGTAAAGTAAAGTTCAAGTGGATGCTGAGGGATTTGATTTCTCTGATACGCGTCAGCTTTTCTCTTTCTCTCTCTCTTTCTCTCTCTCTCTCTCTCTCTCTTTCTTTCTTTCACTGGAAGTTTCTTGCTCACTATGATTCCTTATGTTTTAAATGAGAGCTTTAAAAGCGACTCCTTTGATCAGTGAATGTAAAACTGTCCTCTTCTAAGCAACACTTTTTTTTTCAGTGTAGAGTATATCAGCTATGCTAATTATGTAGTCATATATTGCTGTGAATATATAATTACATGCTTCCTCTTAGGCATATTAAACTAATTCACATGCTAATGTGTTGGTATATCTTTTAAGGTGCCATGAATAAGGTTGCAAAGTGTTCCATACTTATTTATTCAATAATGAATGCACACTAATAATTTACACTAATAATTAAAATCATTCAATTACAGAAGATAGAAGTTTCTATTTCTTACAAGCTACAAACATGTTGCACTGTGACATATTTATATGAGGGTTTTTTTGTTTGTTTGTTTTTAATTGTTTACATTTACCACCAGTGTATCAGAGAGGGTTTATGTAGTAAGTGATGTTGTTTTTGTTTTTCCTTTAAGGCAATGAGTTTGGTCATCCAGAATGGCTGGATTTTCCCAGAAAAGGAAACTGTGAGAGTTACCGCTATGCCCGTCGGCAGTATAACCTTGTGGATGTGGAGCATCTGCGATATCGTCAGCTTTATGCATTTGACCGTGATATGAACCGCACCGAGGACTACTTCGGTTGGCTAGCTGCTCCTCAGGTAACACACACACACACTCACTCACTCACTCACTCACCCACTCACACATGCATACTCTCACTCTCGCACGCGCGCACACACACGCACGCACACACGCACACACACGCACACACACACACACTCACTCACTCACTCATTCACATTTTTCAATAGTTACATTTTAGATTTATGCTCTGTGCCGTGTCAAAGGTACTTTTTTAGTCTTTGCTCTGTGCGGATCTGTCCTATCCCTAGTGTGCATTATAATACAGCGTATGAAATACGCAATGTGATATACGCTGCTGTGTAAGTATTATTGAATAAATGATATTTTTCTGGTAGTTTGCTCATTTAATAGACTGGTCAAATGAAAGGTTGTTATTTCTCCTTCTGTAGGCAGTGGTTACGACCACAGATGAGAAAGACAAAATCGTTGTGTTTGAGCGAGCCAACTTGATTTTCATCTTCAATTTCCATCCCAGCTGTAGCTACAATGACTACCGAGTCGCTGTGGAACTGCCAGGAAAGTATCCTTCAACCTTCAATATACCTCCTCTCCTTCTTCTTCTTGTCTCTCTCTCTGTCTCTCTCTCTCTCTCTCTCTTATTTTCAGATTTGCCTTCCTTTTCTGTCTCTCTCCCTGTCATAAAGATCTGCCATTCTCTTTCTCCACTCACATTTTCTCCTCTGTTTATTCTCTTCATCATTTTTTTTCTTCCATCCTCCTCTTTTTCAGTTCTGTTCCTTTCATCTGACCAACATACTAAATACTTAAGTTTTAATGATTAAGTAGATTCAAAAGCTTGGTATATTTAAGTGTCTGTGTGTGCACGGGTGGAGGGGCGGGTGGGCGTGTGTGTGTGTCTGTGTGTGTGTCTGTGTGTGTGTGTGCGTGTGTGTCTGTGTGTGTGTGTGTGTGTGTGTATGTGTGTGTGTGTATGTGTCTGTTGGTGAGTGATTGTTTCCCCCTGTGGTTCCGTTCTCTCACAGCAGTGGGGAAGAGCAGAGGCCAGACAGTATTAGTGGAATGTGTTTCAGTGTGTAAGAATTGTGATGGTCTCTGACTGAGCCCCAGAGAGAAGAGTTTATTTTTCCCCCCACAGTTCCGTTTCATCCCTCACCCAGACACCGACACCGAAGCATCCAGCACTCGCAACGGCGACTTTAACCCCGTCTTCCCCGTCATTCAGTCAAACTTCACCAAACTGCAACCACAGCTCACTGCCCCTGAACCACAACACTGACTTAACCCTGAGTAAATGCTTTACCATCCTCAGAAACAATTAACACTATCTCAAACCTAGGGAACACTGTATGCCACTGGTGGCCAACCTGCGGCTGGGGCGCGTTTGATAAAAATGTCAGACTAATGAAAAATCGTATATAATTTAATGAATGTGAAAATGGGTTTGGGGGTGGGGGGCTATAATAAGGATTTTAATGATTTTACCAGTTCCCATTCTGGACTCACATTAGATGTGCTCAGTCTTCATTAAACTCTGTGAAATTCTGAGAGACATGTCAAATTGGTACAAATTTCTTTTAATTATGTTTACTAATGCACTATTATTAATAGTTTACTAATGCACTATTTTAAAACGTGATCATGTTGTGTTCATATTTGCTTACATTATGTATAATATGCATCAGTCCTCTCGTCATTTTAAGGTTTGCGATGCAGTGATGCAGTTTATAAGATATATTGCAAACGTAAACACTAAGTCTTTATATCGGAATTGTTCTCCTGGCCGATTCGCCGCCGGCATCCCAAGATAACGTCCTCAACACTCTGTGAGGAAACATGGGAAAAAACTGACACCGCCAAGTCTGAAAAAACACATTTTAAACGTCCACAGAATTACTGTGGGAGGGGACTGCCATGGAAGGCAAGAAGAATGAAAGAGCAAATTAGAGGGTGAAGGGTAGGACTAGAGGATAGTGTCGTTTCAGTTCAGCATGTAGACGGTCGGCTGAAGACCAGTGGGAGTTTGTGTTTGTGCTTTCGTTCCAATTAGGAGAGGAGATAGATGAGACACAAGAGAGAGACGGAGCGTGCGCATGTATGTATGTGTGTGTGTGTGTGTGTGTGTGTGTGTGTGTGTGTGTGTGAGAGAGAGAGAGAGAGAGAGAGATGCTGGGCCTCATCAGCGTCAGCCTACGTATGTACATTTACACAAACACTCACACACACAAACAAACACTCGCTTACCTGACGTCACCCACACCTTATATACAGCTGGCCTGGAGACAAATTATCAGCATCATAATAAAAGATCTTTTATATTCATTCCAAACTCAGTGTTATGCTCACATTCGTATTGGGGATTTAATTAAAAATAAACCTGCTTCTTAATTGTTCTTAATTACAAATGGTTCATCACATCTACATACAGTAAATTTGTTAATTAATTTTTTGAAAGATATCTTTAGGTCATGTATTCATCAGCCAGGAAGGTTCTGCAGCGATCGTAACAGAGGGAAAAATAATCAATGAATCCAATAGACATTTGTATTTTTTCTCACACAGCTTATGGAAACCATATCGACTAGAGAGTAACTGAGGTATATCTGATCTCTTGAATGGGCTAGGTTTGGGTTTGTTATTCATTAAAGGACAGAATGCTTCCAGGAAGAATATGGATATGTATGAAGGCAATACGGAGGCCTGATTAAAAGATGTCATATTCCCTCCTCAAATAAGTCCAGCGCTGTTTTCTTTTCTTCGCCGTTGTCGGATTTCAGTCCAGTTCACTCTCTTACGCCTTCAGTCATTTTGGGCACAGACACTCGTATTTCTCATGTTTACAGACTCTCAAACAGTAGAAACGATTCCCCTATGGGACCCGTAGTCATTCAGTTGGGTCTTCTCCCTGTTTTTGTTTTTGTTTTTGTTTACGATCCTCTCCGTGTGAATGGCTGTGAAAGGAGGGATGGCGCCTTGTTTGAGGTTTTTCTTTGCGATCAGGGCACTTCGAGATTCCAATCAATAATGCAGGAGTACATGGCGGAGTGGTCCACTCCCGCAAACTGACCAGTGAGTCCCACAGATGGGGGTCTGATCCATTTGCCCACAACGAAAAAGCCTTGGAGAGATTTTCTCTGTTTTTTTTATTTAACTTGAAAACTGAAGGTTTTTCAAGGTTTTGGTGGAGGGGAGGGGGGGGGGGGTGTTGGTTTTGTTTTGTTTTAGGGGTTTTTTGTTTTGTTTGTTTGTTTTTTGCACAGTCTGGATACTGTTTTTACTGGAAATCTCCACCTCTTTATTTCATTTTCATGTTCATATCTTTTGTTGTATGTGATCTAGTATGCTCTCTTTTCTAACATTCAGGAAGTTGACTTGACTGGTCAGTCAGTGAAAAACCATTCTGCTATCTGGACTCTGGATGACCCCCAAATTTCAGGAAAGTCTTGAGAATCCTGTTTCTAATCCCATTTCTGCAGTCGATTCAGTAGATCAGTTGAAATGATCAAAAAGGAATTTGCCTGGATGTCCAAATATTGCTTGTTAGACACATGGGAAGCTGTTTTTTGATTTGTGTATGTGTGTGTGTGCATCTGGGCATCTGCGTGTGTGTGTATTTGCGTGCTGCTTATTTGGCTTGAGAGATGGCTTTGAAATACAAATCTAAATTCCTTCTCAGGCAGGTGATAAAACACATCATTTACATGAATGTGGACTCACATGAGCTGAGCTGTTGGTTGAAACCTCATGCCTGATAGACTCTCCAGCACAAACACACATTAAGGCCTCTCATTGTAGCCAGTCACTAACAGCTAGAGACACTCAGCCCTCCCTGTCCTTCCAGCGGCGCACCAAGTACCCCCTACATTTCTCTTCAGAGGACCCCGCCAACGGGGAGCAGCCAGAAAAGTATTAGCCCAGCCCAAGGCCTCACGCTAGGGCTTTTATTTAATCACGACTCCGCCAGAGAGCACACTTAGTGGGAAACAAAGACACCCCTCCAGCTGCAGACGCTCCTTCCTTCCCCAGCTCCTGCTGTTGCCCTTTTTTTTTTTTTGCCCCTACCCTGCCCGGGACGCAACAGGCCTCGCCACACGACCCCGCCTTTCTCCTTTTGAAGAGGCAGAGGGACGGTTCTAATGGTTTCAGGCGACCAAATAGAGAAATAATAGGGTCCCCATCGTTCTTTCTGCGCGACTAATCTTTTTTGTCTTATGGTGCTTTACTTTCTCATTAAAATAATGCCTTTAACCAGTAATCTGTGTGCTTTGGAGAAAGAGCAAGCAGCCCATCCCCCGTGCCATTTCCTTCATTTTTCCCCCGGAGCAATAGACCTGAATGGAAAACTTAAAACGCCCTTATTGATATTCAGTTGATATGAGGCATTTTGGACTAGGTCTCAAATTGGTATCATTACTCTCTCTGTCTCTCTCTCTCTCTCTCTCTCTCTCTCTCTTTCTTTCACTTTTCGACTCTCTCTCCTCTCATTGGAAGCTAGCTTCAGGTGGATTTGGACTAGCGGCAGGGCGTCCCTATGAAAGCTTTACCTGTCCATGCTGTTCTGTCTTTGAAATACACCTCGCAGCATGCATCTGTCCATCACCACCTCATTATCCCCGTAACACGTCGATGCCACTGCAAATATATTCCACCCCGTCCGCGTTTGCTCCTCAATGTAAGCGCCATTGTGATCCATCCTTTGTTTGTGTTTTATATATATATATATGTATGTATGTAGAGTCTATTAGTTCTCTTCTCTCATAGTAATGCAGCCGATGAAAGCAAAAGCAGGAAGCTATGGGCCAGGTGGACAAGTTTCTGTCGTATTGCTATTCTACAGGAGTGGGTCAGTGGAAGAGAGCCAAAGACAGAGGGAGGGGAAGGGGTGGGGGGGGGGATCAATCATTTCTCCCTGCTTGGGTTTATCGACCCTCTGGTCTCCAGGGCCGTGGCGCGCTGAAGGTGCTTTCAGCCTATCGGCCAGGTCGATAGGAGCGTGGCCAGCTCATGCCAGGCTGTGATAGGTGATCACAACTTGGCTTTTTGATGCTGGACGGCCCGGTTCATTCAGAACGTGATCGATGGCAGGAAGGACGTGCTGAGGTGGTGGGGGGCTGGGGGCAGTGTGTGAAATTGTCCTCGTCCTCTGTGACTCATTTGATGAATTAGTGTCCAGAGAGGTCCAAACTGTTAGTCACTACAAAAAAAAAAAGAAAAAAAAAGAAAGCATGCTCCAACCAGTTTACAACCCTTAGGATCTCAGATGTGTAGCATATGTGCAAAACTAGAAAGACAGTCGGGAATAGGGTTTGTTATACATCACTGTTTGAATTTGTGTTTTTTAATATACAAGCATTATTATTTTTTATTAATCTTAGCAGGTGCTTTGTTCTTTTTCTCTGCTGTTTATTCTCTATATCTTGACAGCAGAAAACTGTTTATCTGTTAATCAGCATCTATGTGCAAAGACTGTAAGCGAGTTAAAACACTGTTGAAATAATCTTCAGAATTATTACAAATCCCCCAACACATGCACATGTAACACAGCTAATGATCAAGGGTTCAATTATTCCAGCTTTCCATACTCAATCAGAACGTACATTTATCTCACACACACACATACACAGACACAGACACACACACACGTAAACAAACACACACACACACACACAAACAAACGCACACACATGCACACACTCAATATGCTCTTATTGTAGACAATGTGTCAACTGTCTGCTATTGCAGACACATGTGGGCCACTGATAGGCTTCTGTAACAGTCCGTTAACTGCCAATTTGTGAAGGCAGCATGCTTATTCAGTGTGACAGATCTGCAGAGAAGTACTGGAGGTACACTTCCACTCCCAACACTTCTCCCCCCGCATCTGCCAGACTTCACATTTATCTGCTACTTTCACACTAACATGAAAATGTACTATTTTAAAAATTCTCTCCCTCTCTCTCTTTTTCTCTCTCACTCAGACTTCTCTTCTATCCCACATCACAGCATTAAAGAAGGACGTCCTCAAACTTTTTGAGGGAAGGACAATAACAACGCAAAAAAAAAAAAAAAAAAATGAATAAGTAACTCAAGACAGCAGTTGATAAATCTATGTGTTTGGAATGAAAGTGTGTCCAGAGACTTATTGTTCCGTTTTGTTGTTGGTGTTTTTTTTTTTTTTTTTTTTTTTTTTGATCGATGCTTGCACAGCGTGAGAGGACGGGGCTGGGCCACGCGTCGGCGAGCTGTACATTCCGCTAGAGTGGACTCAGCGTGTCATGAAAACTTTTTATTACATAATTCATGCTAAACAAGGTTGAGAGAGAGAGGGTGAAATTATGCAAATTTCCTGCAAGAGAGTAGAGTGTAGGATTTTGAACAGACTTTCCAAGAAGCATACAGTGTTTACACGATGTTAACTAGACTCATAGCCACCGTTCAGTAATGCAAAGCAAAAAAATCATTTACCCCGCAGCATTTGGAAAAGCACATGAATGGTATTGTAGTGACTCTTTGAAGTCTAATTTATTTGACACATAGGCCGAATACAGTATATTCTGTGTTTGTGCAGTACATTAATTTTAATATAGACTCAGAGAAAATCTAGATCATAGGTGCCCAAATCCAACTATACAGGGCCACAGTCCTGCAGACTTTTGTCCTCACTTTTAAATTAGAACCTGACGTTTCCCTGGGGAGCAGTTATGTGTATTCTTCAGCCAATCAGAGATGACGGTGGTTGGTTGATGTGGAAACATGCTAGACTGCAGCCCTCCAAGACTGGGCTTGTGCAGCCCTTATCTAGATCATATAAACTCTGTAAATTCAGACAATTGACAGTGTAATTGGCAGATTTGTAACGTAAGCCAAACACGGTCAGTTCCAGTGCAGCTCCAGTTAAAGTCTCAACCATTTTTTCAAATCAAATCTGATCAAAGAAACATAAAACCCATGACAAGGGGGGCAACATATATAAACGTGGAGCCATACACTCTCTGACGCATTGCTCGACAGACATATTTTCACCTCCAGATAACACCAGAAAACGGGAAGGAGAAGAGGAGACGATCAAGGATAGGAGCTTTGAAAGAGTGAAAGCAGTTCAGTTGAGTAAGAGAGAAGACAAGGAGAGTGAAATGGATAAGAACTGAGGACGGAATAGATCTGAATAGTTTAGAGGAGTTTAAGAAGAACTTACCCCCCCCAAGAGGTCTGTCTTCGTTTACAAAGCTTTGCTTCTGAATGAAAGAAGCAGATATCTCCTGAGCGTTTCATCGCTGTTGCGCGATGTTGCGTTGTGTTGGCCCCAGTGGTAGCAGAGGTCCAACATGTTGGCCCCCTGCTTCTGCTGTCAGTGGGAGCTAGTGAGGTGGAGCAGAACCAAACGCTCCGACCGGATCACATCTCAACAAAACAAGCAGAGGAGAAGGTAGGAGGGAGAGAAGGGAAAACAACCGAAACGGAGATGTAAAGCAAGATGACATGCAGGGAGACGGAGAAATAGTGCGAGCCTCTCAAGAAAGTGAGATTTTTTCTTCTTCTTCTTCCTCTGCCTCTTCTTCTTCTTCTTCTTCTTCTTCTTCTCCCTCTGAAATGCTCCTCCTCCAAAAAAAAAAAAAAGAAAAGAGAAGAAAAACAACCGAAGGTATAGAATGGCCTAGAGTTAACTCATCTTTTTTTCCAGCATGTCCATTCTTCTTCCTTCCTTTCTTGGTTTTTAAGTTTCAATCTCGCCCAGATCCTAAAATTTGTATTGTGGTCTGTGAAACTGTGATGTAACTTTGCCAGCATGACTCCCTCTCCAAATTGTGTTTGGGACATAATTTCATTTATTAATTTGCATAAGTGAATGGTAAACTCCTGATTTTCGGAGGATTGGTCTACTCTGTAACGGAGATTAAGGAAAAAGTGAGGAAGAGCACGTGGAAGAGATCGCTGCCCCTTCAGATGAATGCTTCCTCTTTAATGAGAGTGAGTGTAACACCTGAACCCCTTTCTTCAGCACATGAAAGGTGCACCTTTCATTTCCTGCTGCTCAAGAGTTTTAAGTCTACCTTTTACGAGACTTTACTCCAGTAAGTTTACTCTACAGCTTGAGAGGGGATGACCTCTGTGGTCAAGGTTCAGTGGCTGGCTTTGTTTTCTCGCTCTATATCTCATCCAAGAACTAATCGAGATTTATTCAGCTTTTAGCATTCTTGAAATAATGAATAGACCTCCATGAGGTCTCATGAAATGTCAAAAGAGGTTGAGAATTCAACTATGGTTTCTTTTATTTAGAGATCGTACCAATAAGAAGAGACTCCGCATATAAAAAGGGTCTCCAAGATCCTATTTTGACTGACTTCTTAAGAGACAATTGTCTTTCAATCTTCTTATTAGTTGGGCTACTGACCTATCATCTGGAATATTTTGACCTTAAATAGAGTAAGCTTTTAGGCGGATGTCTTCCACCATTCCCTTTCATTCCTTCCATATCGACCACTGTCAAAAATAACTACCTGACTTTTGGCCTGGCCAAATTCACACCTTTGTCTCTTGTACTGCCAAAGAGCCTTTGAGATAGACAGGTTATTAACATATTATTTCATGGTATGAAAAGAATGGAAACAGGTCAGACAAATAGAAATGCATATTAACTTTGTGTCACCTTCAGCTCCTGTATTACCTGCTTGAATATTCAGTGCCTGGAGACAGGTACTTCCTCTCTTCTTTCTCACCCTCCTCTCATTCCTTCTCTTTCTGTCTCTTTCTCACTGTCTCTCCATACGATGTGTTTGTGGTTGGAAACCTTGCTGTGTGTGTTGAAAGTAATAGTATCCTGATAGGGGGTAAATTATGTTGTAGCTAAAGATTACTTTCCCTAGCAGGGGGTGGGGCTTTGCCACGGAAACACCACAGGAAAGAAGTAATGAAATATGTCCCTCACAAACCGGGCTTGACTTGAGTCTCAGATATGGATAATCCTAACTCTGTTTTGTTGCTTATCTGATAAACATCATTCACCCTCCCAGTATTCCTTGTTGGTAATTAAAAACTCAGCAGTTGCTTGTTGAATAAAAATATCGTGGATTAAGACTTTTATTGTCCTCACTGTTCACATGCCTTTGGCAGGGCATTCAAGGGAGCACAGCTGGCTGCATTCCCTTGGACAGGTGTGTGCTTCTCAGTGCTCATTGGCACTCAACAATGGCCAGATGTAATTCCAGTTGCCAATACATGAATAGTCGTATTCTCCAAGCTTGTTGCATCGTATGAGGTTTAAATGTCCTCACAATGCATGGTTTTGTCATGTCCCAGAGATATGACAAATGCAGACATTTTACACATCATCGGTCACATGTTCCCCTAAAGACCCATCCCAGTATCGCATGTTGTTGCCCGAACAAAAAGAACATCCATCACATTTCTGTGTTTATTGCTGTCAGATGAGCCATCTGCTTTCTTGCTATTGTTGGGTGAACACAACTAAAGAATGATTTGTTGAAAATAGTCAGGTAGAGCTCGTAGAGCAGAACTGCTTAATTAATCTGAATCCCTTCTTACAGGAACCTAACTGAAGACTGGGTTCACCCTCGCAATGTAAAACAGGGCCGGTTCTTTTTTTCTTGTTCTTACACCCTTTCTATTGTGCATACCGAATGTGAACTTTTAGAAGGGAAGTGAGTTGACTCTTACCTGATCCTGTGTTATCTTCTTCTTCTTCTTCTGCGCTATGTAAGTTACACTGTCTCCACAAGAGTCTTTCTTAACATTACTCTTCCTCAGATATACCATTAGACTGAACTCGGATGACCCGCAGTACGGCGGCCATGGGAGAATCCAGTTTGGCACCGAATTCTTCACAGAGCCCATGGCCTTTAAGAATAGATCTCATTCGTTCCAGGTTAGTTCCACCGCACACATATGAAAATAACTGCCCATTACGACTGTCACTGTAACGGTGTACTACCTTCCCAGGCATGGAATATGTGTCATATATTGACAATATGTGGCAATATTTGTACAGCAACAGAAGCAAAGTCATGGTTTGTACACATCTGCATCATGCATCTCCTAATATCTCATCTTTCTATGCATTTTATTAAACTGTTGCCCACTGTTAGCAATGCAAACAAACATATCATAATTAACAGTGGTAGAGTCATGGGACTTAGGCATTGGATTCTGCTGTGCTTGTTCAGAGATGCAGTCTTGTGTGAATCTTCCTATAAAGAAGCCATGGTTCAGGACTCTGAAGGTTTTTGTCAGAACCAAGAAGGACGATTCAGAAATTCACTTTCACTCTCTCCACAAATGAGATGTTTGTCACAACAGTATTGATTTTTTTCCTCTTCCTTTCTTCCTTTCTTTCTTTCACTTCTTTCTTTTCAGGTGCAGTGAGGTGGAAAAGCCTAGATTCGGTTCATTCTGGGTTATGGCTTTTGTGGTTGGACTCTGTGTGTTTTTCCGGAGGCTTTATGAGTACTGTGGTTGTGTCAAATACACTTGTGGCGGTGAAGGTATCTCCTGTGGATTAGTGTAGCATTGGGAAATGAACTTAAAGGAGCTAGACTCGCTTTAAACAGAGTGCTGAAGAGAACCCTGTTGGACCACTTCAGTTTACTCTGTTAGTAGAGCACTTTACCTGTGATCTACTGTATGTTTAAGACAGTAGGGTTCTGCTAAAAGTGATTTTATGACACATTCAGAAAGCTTATGAATTATAGATTACTGTAGCTATAAATTATTCAGTTATAAACTAGAAAAGAAACTTTGTGAACAAACTTAAAGTTGCCTTGTAATACCTCCGATGTGTTTTCATAGCTAAACAGTGCTGAAGTACAAAACCTTTTTAGCATATTTGGCCCCTTCTGTAATTCTTAATAGATTTAAGTCATAACCAAACCTAAAAAAATTGTAATTTAGTAAATGGTTGATGGTATGAATGGACTGATTGATGCAGGGAAGAAAGAAAAGAGACAGCGATTGAGGGTTTGGGACATAGAAAACAAAGGGGAGATATTGATGTATTGCGTGAAGTATAACAAGCTCCCATGTTTCCCAAGATTCCAGGCTTTAATCTGTTTAGGGACCGCATGAATGTTTGATTCGTGCATCACAAAACAAACATATGATAGATAGAAATGTGGAATAATGCAGCAGTTTCACGCTTGTCGATAGAGACTGCGAGTCAGAGGGAACTCGAGCGTTCCAGGGTCACTCCCTTTCTTGCTGTGCGGCAGTCGATAATAGGCAGGTGTTGGTAGGAGCCAGGGGAGTCGTAAGGGGGAGGGAGTTAGAACGATTCCAAGGGCCCAATATTGACAGGGGACCCTCATAGAACACTATTAATAACACTATTAAGGTTTTGGGAGCCCAATATTATACTCTTTCATAGTGCCCAACATTTCTAGCGTCACCCCTAGTAGTTGCAGGTGGAGTTACGTGAACACCACTCTTCTCCAAGTTTTTTAAGTCCCTTGACTACACATTATAACTCACAGTGTGAAGAGAATGCAGTGGATAGCTTCTTGTGTGACAAAGGAGAAGTTGTGCTAGCTTCTCTCACCTCAGTTGAGTTGACTATAATGTGAATACGAGAACCTTTTTGATTCCAGGTTGTTGACTATTCAAAGGATACGTGCAATATTTGATGTCTGCTACCCTGAAGTACAAACAGTTAGCCATCCTAAACACAATTAGTCATGCATATTATGACCGATTTTAACCTCATGCAAAAAAATTTCTTTGAATAAGTGATGTAAGCTGTTGCAATATAAGGATGCCTTTGGAAATTGTTGCAACCTAACAATGAGTTTTGATTTTGCCAAAGTAAAACAGGCCTCTGATATACTCGGCTAATTATAAAGGGTCCACTATGAGTCTACATATTACAAAGGAAGGCAGTCAACACAGTTGAGGGTAAATGATAACCCAGAGATTTGAGGAATGCACCGCGATACCGCATCATTCTCTGTTCTCAAATCCCCGACATGCAAGCAGAGCGCTATTCACTTAACTCAACCCGCACCCACAACTCCTACCATTATCGAACTGGCGACTGACTACTGCAGCACCGCGAGAAAAAAAGTGACCCTGTAACATTCCAGGTTCGTCTTATTTTTATTATTCTACCCCTGTGTTATCACACCTGGTACAGTATATCTGCTGATAAGAGACACCCTGGCTTTTTGAACTTGGCTTGCTGGTATTCGGCGGTAAATATAATGTACCGTCGAGTGGGACCCCGGGACTGGAGTTGAGAAACAGTCATTTTGTGTAATATTTGTTTTCTGACAATACAGATTTTTTTTTACCAAAGAGACACAAAAAGGAAGATGCAGAGGGCCCCAGGGATACAGAGGATACTTGAGTTGTGTTTTCAGCACTGATAGAAAAATGAAAATGAGCTGTAATGTAAGAACTGTACAGTGCTTAGTCAGGCGTTCCCGGTTTCGTTTGTCGAAAAAGCACCTTTTGGTTGGTTGGGGGGTGACACTGTTTGAGTTGATAGCTCCATAAAAGGTAGTGATGAAAAGAAACCCGCGGGGAATTTTCTGGAGGTTTTCTGTCGTCCGCGGTCTACACTATCTGATTTACTCACTCTGAGTCTCTCTGTTACTGTGGCTATTCATTTCCCATGGCTATTTTCACCATTACCACTGGAGCCAAAAAATAAGGTCGGCCTATAATGGACAGTATACCATGCCACTAGCAATCAGTTTGACTTTGAAGGTAGGGCCAGTTTATGTTCACAACCCCAGTCTGGTTTCTATCCCCTACCCAGCAGGCAGGTGGAGGAGCTCTCTAGACAGGTCCATAAATACATTCCTCTAGCGTCCTATAGCTATTGATTTCCAGTAGCCACACATTTATGGAATCCTGAATGAGCTGTTTGTTTTCATGCTGCTAAAGAACTGTAGAGCATTAGTTTCTCCATCCTTCCTTAACTCCTCCAGCACTCACTACTTGTTTACCCATGATCTTTTCCTCTGTGTGTCTTAGGTTCAGCCAATAGAAGTGTGTCGAAATTCATCTGTACTCTATTTTATGAAGTTTCAAATGAGTTGTATGTTTTTCTAGGGAGAACGAATAAAAATTTGAATGCGAATGAATATGATATGATTAAAAAATACATATCATATATAAATATCGTAAATTTGAATATATCATATATAAATGCAAATGTGAAAGGTTTATAAATATGAGTACATGTAAATGTAAATATTTTAGTTTTTTATATGAATGTATTCTGGTCTCTTCACTGAGAGAGTAATGCTTATAATCCTAATGTAAATATTCAGTGTGGTCCGTTGAAAGGTTTTAGTGTCCTGTGCTTTTGTCTTCTATTGTACAAATGTACTCTTTCATGTTTAATCACTCTTAGCTTCCTGCAGCTATGTTTCTTATGTTAACCCAAATTTGGTAATCTTTTAACATATTCAAATTATACTTCCTCCAAATACATTATTATCTCCCTGCCCTTGTTAAGCTTTAACTATTGCACCATTTTTGTTTATTGCATGGCAAAACCCCTTGGGCTACCCTAAGATAGTGATTACTTTAGGTCAGAAGCATTCATTTCAGGTTGAATAGAAATGTTCAACGAGGATCTTCAGTTGACATTTGTTGTGGTTTTTGTTGTTGTTGTTGTTATTTTTGATAAGAAAGAGACTTATTCTCATTCAAATTTGTCTCAACTTACAGATGGATAGATGGATGGATGAATGGATGGATGGATGGGAGGATGAATGGACAGACTGACAACAAATCCAGGAATTCACATCTGAAAACTTTCAAAAGATGTGTTCATTAAATTGCCAAGAACAGGGTTTTGATTTACTTTCAAATCCTGAGAAGCGGCAGGGAAGTCCTTTAATCTTTTTCACATTCACAGTTTCTCTTTTCAGATTATCCTTCATTTCAGACATCATGTATTCTTTCATCAGTATGCCTCCATGCTAAATATGAGATTTAGCTAATAAGTCTATGGTGAATCTCAATACCATTACAAAAATATGTAGGATAAAAAGAGGAGAGAAAAATATTGAAATTGCAAGAGTGATTCACCATCCTTTTGTGTCTCTGTCAACTAATGTGGGGTTTATAAGGAAACCCTTTGGAAAAAAAAAAAGAAATAAGAAAAAAAAAAACAGGCCCCTTTTTAGAGTCATGTCTGATTATGACAGGAAATGAATTATTAAGCTGCGACGCAGGTGCCGGATAAGATTTCCATTTTGGGAGACGTACACTATGATTTATTTAAATGACTGTTACTTCAGAGTCAGTTTAAAGTTGTGTCTTCTTTCGTCTTTTCTCTTAAATGGGACACATCATCTCATCCACCTCTCTTCTTCCCTCCCTCGGTTTTTTTTTTTTTTTTTTTTTGCAGATAAATTTTCATTTACACTCTGAGCGTGTTTCTCTCTTGACAGCGGGCACAGTTGAAAAGGAACGAATCCTCTTGGATTAGGTGCATTTATAGTTCAAATCCTCGGTAGTTGCCGCGGTAACTTAGGAGGATCAGAACAAGGACCTTACTTTTGCAGTACATTGTGCTGGGGAGACACTATTAACTGTTGCACGGCACACCTAGTTCCCCTTCCAGTACCGCATGCATTACTTGTACTGGCTAGAAGAAATTCTCTCGACAGAGTGTGTGTGTGTGTGTGTGTGTGTGTGTGTGCGTGTGCGCGTGCGCGCGTGTGTGTGGGTGGGTAGTGTTTCTGAGATGCAAGGAACTCAGGTGGAGGGTCTGTGATGTTTTTAAAAGAAAAACTTTGCTTCTCCATCTGTCAGTAGGACGAGGTGTCCGCTATTGATTGGGCCTGTTTTGAAGTAGATTTACTGTTTCTGTCGACCGAGAACAGAGCCTTGCTGATTCAGCCATTTTGTTCTGCTTCTGCATCTTCTTCTCTCATTTTTAAAAAAAAAAAAAAAAAAAAAACTTGTTTCCTTTTTCCCACTCATCAAAAGGAGCTCTAGAACGACTGAACTCTTCCACAGAGTCAGATCCACAGAGTCAGATCAAGACATGATGGGACAGGGAAGCGTGGGTGGCATACTGAGGAGTGGTTATGGTTTTGTTTCTCTCTCTCTCTCTCTCTCTCTCTATCTCTCTCTCTTTCTCTTTCTTGGGGTAGTGTGATCCAAGCTTTTCATGCGTATTGGATATCATGTAAATGAACAGCAGGGTTGAATAATTACAGGCTTCAGATCTGTTCCTGATTAGCACTCGTCGTTGATCGCTAGAAGCGCTGCCTTTTGACAATTCCACTGAAAGAGAAAAAAAGAAAAAAAAAAAAAAAAAGGAGAAGAAAAGGAATGGGGAAAACACAGAATACCGAAGCTCAGTGATCAAAGGAATGAAAAGGGTTCCCTTTTCATTCCATTTTCTGTCTGAATCAATAAGCACACACAGTGCTTAGATTCAATTGTGAAGTAATGAAGTAATGAGGTGGACGCAGAAATGAGTTGAGTGGGAACCCTGCTCCAAGTTTCATGTTCATTTGAGTTTCCCTCTGACCTAAATTTGCATTCACCCAAGACAAATTAGTGAGTATCTTCCAAGAGAAGGCTTGAATGACAGCTTTAAGAACTGCTGTTTGTGGGTTTTGGGGGGGGTTTCTGTTTTTTTTTTTTTTTTTTGGGGGGGGGGGGGGGTCCCGTGGATCTTTTCTTTTTGAAAAAGCTTTTTGTGTTTCCGAACGATGGGCTTCCTTTCAGTTGCTAGCGAGGTTTGCGTTTTTATCTCCTGTTTTCCCGACCTCCACTTTTGGCCTCTGTGGAAAAATAGCTTTAACTAGAAGCATAATGAAGTTAAATTGGCCTGCTGAGCACAGAGTGCACAGGTAGGAATACCAGTAAACACAAGCAGAAACAAAGCAAGCATCCAAGAGGAAAAGGAGGAGAAGGAGGAGGTGCTCCACTCCTTCTGGGTACAGGTAGACCTCCCCTCCCTGCCGGTTTTATCCACTCATTAAATGTTGAACACGCTGCTTTAATATATAATCTACCCAAAGGCATAACTCACCTCATAGAAGACAAGCACCACAAGCTTCAAGAACCTTCATGATGGGTATGTTGGCCACTGGATGTGAATAGCATTTGTAATACCATTCAGACCAAGACCTACCAAGTAGATAGAGTCAAATATTCACATTAAGTTCCCTCTGCTGGGCATTACGTCTTGAGAAATCTTCTGGGTGTTGATGCGTTTGTTTTGTCTCCATGGATCTTTTTCCAATTACCAGCAATTATGGTCTTTGGAGTCATTACCTTGAGGGTTGTTTGAGCTAACGTCCAAACAAAATTGAAGCCAAAGATGAAAGTATGAACGTACAATCATTGTTATGGGAGGGTTGGGGATTGCCCATTCGGAATGACTCATCTCCAAGTTTAAGTCTTTAAGAGTGCAGAAATTAAAGGTGAACACAAGGGAGACGTCAGTCATGAACGGTGTTGGTCTCTCATTGGATGGTTGGTAAGTTTATCAGCTTCCCAAATGCCAGCTAAACTGAGCTTTGCTGCTGTGCTGTGAGAGGAGGTCCCTCACACGCCGCGATCCCGGCAGACAGTTGAGACGTGTGCCTGATGTACGTCTTGGATTATTATTCCTTGTTGACAAAATGATAAAACGTGCAAAGTTGAGACAATAAGAGTGACTCTGGGTCACAGCTGGAGCTCCTGCTCTCAGCAAGATTGATCTGTCTTCCTAACTCTCCCCGACTGAGGTCTCACGCTGCTTGCGACACAAGACGTTTTTTTTCTCTCCTGCTGCACGGTGTTTAATTACATGCTAATGTACAAATCAACAGGGCTGCATGGCTGTAGACTCTCTTTGGTCCTCCTTCTACCTAAGCTGGTTACTGTTGAAGGAGCCAAACTCAATATACTGTCACACCAGTAGAAAGACAAGACAACCCATATCTCTGTGCCATTGTTACAGCATTACCGTTATCAGAATGGGCGTTAAAGAATAAACAACAGCTGTTAGCCATACATAATGTTGCAGTCTCAATATGGCAGATGGACATTTTGTCCTGTATTGTTTACAATCTGTACTTTTTATGCAGTGTCTTGCAGCAATAAGCAAGTGTAGAATTAGTGATATAAGGGACTGATTTTTTTTTTTTTTTTTTAAATGTGTGTAATACAATTTCATGCAGAGGAAATGAGCTACTTCTGTCTATCTTTAATCTCTGAGAAGGGTGAAAATCTTTCTGCTTAATGTCAAGCTACATCGTATTTCATTTCATCACAGCAGACACTGTGATATTACTCATCTGATGATAAACATCCCTTTGAAACGTGGAAAGAAATTTCTAGTAGAACTTTCTGAGCGCTTCCTTTCTGTCACTTAATACCGCGACAGAGGCGGCATGAAATGGTGTGATGATTTCGAAATGAATGCTTATTGGACTGATTTGAAACTGATTCTGAATTAGTTTCTGGAATGAAGCCAGCGTTGGCCTTAAAGGTGTTCCTCTGCAGCACCTGAGGTTTTTTTTCTTTTTTATGTTTTAAGTGTCGTTGATAAATTAGCCGCCTGGCAAGGGGTCCGCCACCATGATGTTGCTGGTAATGACCTGCATGATGCGATTACCTCCGCTGATGAGTCCATTGAAGATGGTTATGCTAGGAATCGATGAAGCCTCTAATGCCATTTTTGCTTAAAGTGCTTTTAAAGAGTTTCTGCTAATCGCCACGGGCATTTAAACTGAGCAAAATGTGTAACTCAGTCTATAGTGGTTTGACAAGAGGAGCTCATTTGCAAGCAGGCCTACTGTAATTCATGTCGGTCTCATTCAGCCGTACTGCATTAAACTTGAAAACAGATAACAGGCACGTGACTCCTATGCGTCAATATTCTTTTATCTATTGCCTTAGAAACTTCAGAACCTTTTGTTCAACTTTCTAACTTGAACTTCAGTGGATAGGAATCCAGCTAACAGTAAAACAAGAAGGCAGTCTTTTTCTCATGGCAGTGATGAACCTCTTCAGATAAACTAAAACTATTGTTTATGAACTGTAATTTACAGATCCTAATAAGTTCATTGTTTACTTGTCTATCAAAGCAGTGTTAACAAAGATTTGAACAACGCGCAGTAAATTCCCCAGAGTTAAAATGAACTCTGAGAGTGTTTGCATTGTCCAAATCTGGAGCAGCCTGGAACATTCTAAACAGTCTCACAATTCATTTAGCACTGGCTAGTTTGCTGTGTAGGACTTGCATGCAAACTAAGATAGTAAGGCTTTATAAATACCCCAGGGAGCTGACTGAATGATGCAGTTTTATGGTACCAATATTAAAAAACAGCAGTGTCCATCTGAGCGGTCCGTTCCCGTTTGCGATAGCGCGTCCTTCAACCAACATTTAATGAAGGTCAGAAAACAGAACACAAGACAAATATTTGTGTCTTGGGAGGGCTTAACAGGGCAAAATGTTTTCATCTTTAGGTTTGTCGTTTGTTTTTTTTTCCTTTCTTTTTTCTTTGTCAGTCTTGTTGGAAACATTTAATGGTTTTTTGCCTCAAAAAACTGCCTAAAATAAAACTCTTATATGAACGATGAAGGCTTTGGCTCCTTACCACCTGCAGAGGGGATTACTGAAGTCCTCTTTAGTGTAAATCAATGCACTGTTTGTAAGCGGGCTTTATGCCGCATGCAGTTTTGTTATTTTATCTGCACAAAAGCTCTTGGTCCACAGGCAACCACAGCTCCCAGCCTACAGAGTGGCCTTATTCCAAGCTCCTATACTGACACCAATTGGCCATTTATGGAAGCTCACTCCTTCACCGTTCATAATCTGAGCTGGACTGGACACCCAAGATTAACCAGTGTAACACACTCCTCAGCTGTCTCTCTAGTCTCTCATCCTTATTCACTTTCTGTAGATGCCTAAAAACACAAAAAGGTATATGATTGGATTATTCAAGGAGATGTTGGGGTTTTTATTATGGTCTTAATAGTCATTCATTCACTGTCGTCATTATTTACCTTTGTGAATAAGGCATCAGAAAATATTGAAGCGCTCATTATTTTTTTGTGACACATTAGAAGAGAGCTACACCAACAAAAACGCACCATTACCCTCAATTATACAACTACACACACACACACACACACACACACACACAGCAACATATATACAAACACACTGGTCTCCTATATTTTATAGGTCTCCATTAGAACCTCCCTTGTGGCTGAAAACATTTAGTGTGAGAGAAAGCTGAAGAAGCTTTTTTTTTTGTTTGTTTGTTTCTTTCTTTCTTTTTGGGGGGGTCGGTGCCATGTGATCATGTCTTTCCTATCTGAAGCAACTTGTAAAATGTTTCTCCTATATCGGCTTTGGTTGTGTTGCGGTGAAGTGTGTGTGTGTGTGTGTGTGTGTGTGTGCGTGTGCGTGTTGCATAGACCCAGTTAATAAAGTGCTCCAACAGTCCCAGAGGAAATCAACACCTACCTGGACTACAAGAGGAGGAGGAGGAGGAACTCTATTTTCTCCCAGTCCTCTCTCTGATTTATTCATGAGACCTTCTCTCTCTCTCTCTCTCTCTCTCGCTCTCTTTCTTCTTCTCATAGAAATTTGTCTTACTTTCTCTAACCTGGTCTTGCTTAGCCTACCAACTGACCTTTCACCTCTCAGCTGGCAGCCCCTTAGCTGTACCACTTACCCCCTTTTCACCGCCGTGGGAGCGGACTACAGCCGAGGGTCAGCGGACTCCCTAATGAAAACTCTGGGGTCACTAAAAGCACTGTTTCAACCCAGTAGATTGGAGTTTGCATTAAATGTGCAATATAGGAACCCCCCTGCCCCACCCCACCCCCCTTTCTCCCTGAAGAAATGTGTTTTTTTTTTTTTTCCTCATCCCTTTTGCTTTATAAGTTAGCCATCTCAAATAGCCTCTTAATAGTGTCTATTCATCAGAGCTGCCTACAGTGATGTTTCGTTTTTAACCTCCTCTGATCCTTGTAAAGTGCATTGCGGTATAGAAAGCCAGCTTTCCAGCTTAGAGACAATGCCCACATTCAAACGTCAGTCCGTCAACTGCAGGTCTGGCTAATGATTTTGACAAAGGTATTCAATACGAAACAGAACGATAATTCATGCCTTTTTGTCTTCTTCTCCCCGCTTTCTCAAACCTCTTTGTGGCTCTCTGTTTTTTGTTTTTTTTGTTTTCCCTAGGTCTACATTCCCTGCAGGACTGCTCTAGTGCTGGCCAATGACGAGATTGATTACTGTCATTAAAGAGTGGGAGGGCTAGCAAACAGGGCCCCCGGACCAAGCTGCAGTTAGCTACCATCGCATCCTGAGCTTTAAACGTTGACATCATGGAGGTTAACACTGTGCAGCAAAACACCACCTACACACCTTCAACTGCTTCAATCTTTGAATCATTTGAGGTTGTCTCTATCATACAAAAGAGCGTTAGAGACAGAGAATTGTTGGTTACACTATACGTGACTATCTCTGGTTTGCTCATTTTAAGTTGGCTAACTGCTAAGATAGCATAAACCTCCAAATGTTTCAAGTAAATGTGCTACACTTAAAGAAAATCTAAGGTTAGAAAAAAAAATTGAGAGGCTTTTAAAGATTGCAGTAATGATAATTTTAATCTTTCTGGCTCTTTCTTGACCTAAAACATCTCGCTCACTCTCACTCTCTTTCTCTCTCTCTCTCTCTCTCTCTCCCTCTCCGCCTACTTCCATTACTTCCAGTCACCTTTACCTTATTTCAATTAACTTTAAAAAGCCTGTATCAGAAGGTGTGATTCATTGATCCATTTAACAGTTTTGCAGAATGGGGTGACGTGCTGGTCAGATCAGATTGTTTTAGCGTTTGAAGCTCCAGGGTTCAGAAGACGAATGAATCCAATCCCTGGAGGAAGCAAATGCCTCCATCAGTAATCCACAGGGACATAACGCCAGACAGTTACTGTCACATAGCTGGAGAATCTCCTACTTAATCGCTTTAATGACCAATTATAATTTCCTCTCTAATGAAGTTAATTACATTAAAGCTAGCTTAATCTATTGCAGCACTTAAAAATTTTTACCCATTGCCTTCAACTCGGCTTCAGCTATACGATAATACTCTTGTATTTTAGCACAGCTGGCTTGTGAATGCTGAGATAGTTTGTAATTCATGATTATTCTCCAGTCATGTCATGTTCAGTCAAGTAGAGAGAAGCGTTATAAAATTCAGTCTTTTTTTTGTTTTGTTTTGTAATTCTCCTTTTGTGTTTACGCTGGTGTAGTACAGTTACAGAAACAATACTCTGCTAAATAAAAGAAAAGGAACTGACTTGAAGCGTTCATTCTTCTGTGTAATTCTTCAGCGTCTGTCGGCTACTCCTTGTCGCTTATATAACAAGCATGTGGGTGAAGGTCTCATCTTTCTGTCATTTCTTTGATGAGCGTCTCACTGTCTCTTTTGCCGACTACGCCACAGCAGCGAAAGCGTTACGGGCCTGGTGTTTTTTCGCCAGCCTCGGGGCTGTCTGTTTACAGTGAGAGTTCCCCGGAAGGGCCTCTGGCCTCTGAACTCTGATAGAATGGAACGAGGCTTGCTTGAGTAATTTACTGTGGAGCTGCCATTTTTTTTTTCCCTCTTTTTTTTTTTTTTTTTGATACGCGTGCAGGATTACGGAATGATGCCTTTGTTCTCTCCTCTCGCCCGCCGCTGACCCCCTTATTGTGAAGCCGCGCAGGTGCCTGGAGCTGATTTATGACTGTAATTATGTATGAAAATGCTCTTGGAGGTGAAACCACACAACGTCTCCAGCAGTGCCCTGATTCTGGGTTGCTTTGACCAAACCACAGGGCCCACAGCACAGCTCTGAATAGCACGAATAGAATGAGTGTGTTTCGGTGTGTTAGAGTGTGTTTCGGTATATACACACAGACACAAGCATGGTTAGAGTGGAGCTAAGGGACTGCATAAAGAGGTCTTCTATTGTTTTGACTGTGGAAAAAAAAAAAGAAAGAAAAGAAAAACACCCAGCTCTGGTAAATTTTTAGTTTGATGAAGGCATTTTGTTTGAACTTTAGAAACAAAATCCCCAGATCAGCTCTGTTCAGGCAGAATTAGACATCACGCAGGTTATGAACCAAATATTTTTGTTTTTTTAAACTTGCTTGTGTATTCCCTATTGGATCTTGTACAGCAGAATGCGCGCGTTGCATTCTTTTCCTTTTCCGTTTCAGCTTTAGCTGTCATTAAATGAACATTTGGAATATTCACTCAGATTAGATTTCTCCGCGAAGAGAAAAAGGTTCATCAGTATTCCGTGAGTAACCTCTTAGTCTTTAGTACATGTATCCTGTGCCCTCCATTTTCATTTGTATTGAAGGCTCTCCAAACTTTTTTTCCTCCCTTTCCTTCAGGTATTTATCTAACTCAGATAAAAGGGAACGGTTATGAGGTGAGAAAGGTACATCGTGTTTTATTTGCTCTTTCAGCCTATTCTGTGTCAATTCTATTACCATTTTCAAAATTAAACAAAGAATACCTGATGAAATGAAAATTCCCCCACTATTTGCTTGCAGATTGGATATGGTCTCTGAATATTTTTCTTTTTTCTTTTTCATCTTACCAGACCTCTGTGTCAAAATGGTAATGCTCATTAAATAAGTATGAATTGGTAGACATGGCGTTGTGTGAATAGTTTCTTTTATCTGGATCAATGCTTTTAAAAGGTGACGAAATTCGTTGCCACGGATGCTGTACGTCTTCAACACAATAATGTATACAAACGGAACACTTCTGACGGAATCTTGTGCACAAACTGTCATAAAATGCAGGTAAAACTGTAAGTCTGACTAATATTGGACAGTTATTTGTAAAGAAAAGAATAGTGTCCCAACTGTCTTTTTCAACAATTTCGTGAAGTCAAAGTAGAATCAATTGCTGATTATTCTAATCTGTTTAGCGTTATTCCACTTTCAACTTTCTAAGGTAGGGTTGAAACCAATTACAAGAATCGTGAATGGCTGAAAAGCCTCAATGGAAGAATTGTGTGAAAGAGTTCTCTATGGATGAAAATAGTTTCTTAACGATGAACAGGAGGGAATGAATCCTTGTTGATGAAAAGATATTATTCCATTACCATTTTAATATAAGATTAAAACGATGCTCTGACCATAGTACCTGGCTTTCGTCATATCACCTGTAATGGGGGCAGTTTTTTTGTAGGAAATGTCATCACTTCCATTCATTACACTAGCATTAAAACGACGCTCAGATAGCGGAGGAGGAAGCCTTTGTAACACATTGGAATGTTTTTTTGTATTGGTTTTCTGTCAAATATCAATAATCCTACACAATGGTCTAAAATAGTTTATTCACCCTCAGACCGCTTCTCCACATGACAGTCTGCAGGTAAACACTGCCATCTAAAGGATGTCGTCGTGCCGCCTGTTTCTGGTTAATGAAGTTTCTGTTTATTTACTGACATTTCTCAGCAGCAGGAGATGAAGATATTCCCTCATTTGTGTCCAGCAGACCTGGGTCAAATAGATATTTAAATTGATATGAATGAGTGAGAATTATTTTTCCTTACTGAGTTTTCCTGACCATAGAAATTTTACCTAACCTGTCTACTCAGATTCCTGGTTAAGGGAGCAAAATAATAACCATAAAAAAGCTTTGAAGAACACCAGAACTCAGTCACTTCAATGCTGTTAGTATAACCATGTTACCAGTCAGTTGTTTTTTTTTTTAACACTTTATTTTATTGAATTAATCACGTAGCACTATCAAAAAACTGATGGCTGTCCGGTGGAAAAGGGGCTTTTTTTCTCTTTGATTGCCCGGACCATATGAATTTTGGAAGATATTTTCCATTTATTTTATTTACAATTAAGGAATCCGTGGTAGATTCATACGTTAATTCACTGCTCAGGATCTGTGGTTAAGAAGCCTGTCAGTGGAATAGTTTCGGGAGAGTTACACTCTAAGATCACACTGAGTTACCTATTCCTGATTCTTCTGAAATGTTAAATCAGAAAGTAAACTAAGATATTACATTGACCATTCATGTGCTCGTTTGACGACATCCCTAGCATCCGCTACACTAGAGGGCAGAGACGCACATAACTTCTCAGATATGGTGGCTTCCGATGGAGAAAGCAAACTTCATCCGGGTAATCTTCAGTAATTATATGCAGGAAAATGGTAGACTTGCAGTCACCGGCAGCATTGGCGCCTTGTATAAATCTTGCAAGTAGCTAGCATATCCCAGGTTAACTCAGTTTTGCAGCTATACCATCATGTTTAAAAAGGCTAAAAGGTGTAATTTCAGGCGACGGAATGAATCCGATGACGATGAAAAGGAGGACGGTCAACAACCGCAGACTGTGCAAGCGCAGCCATGCGGGCCTACGGTCGAGGATACTTCAAACCAATCAAATATTCACAATACAGATACCTTTGCCGGCAGCAACTTTCCCCTTCATACTGGAAATGGATTTCAGCCCAATGCTGTGAAGCCCGCTAAAGAGAAGAAGAAGAACAAGGAAAGCCGCGGTGTCCCTAAAGCCAGCTTGCTGAGTTTCCACGATGAAGAAGGTAGCCAAATGTTTATTAGCCTAGCCAACAAATTGTGTGCTAGATAAAATGAATAGTAGAAAATATGGTGACGAATTGTGCTAAATAATCTTACTTGCTACTTAGTTGATCCGACGCCAGCAACTTAAAATCAATCCGGTTCTTGCTGCCATCCTCGTGGAGTCTACGTCTCAGCATAGTCAGCTAATGAGATACTTGAAAGTTACTTTTTAGGTGATGACAATTAGTCATTAGCTAGATGCTTGGTATCTTCTTGTTAATTGCCAGCGTGTGTTACGTGAGGTTTAGCGTCAAAGGTGAGGTCAGAATGAGGGATAAGGAACAGTCAGTCTCAGACGAATTTACACAATTTCGCTGACGATCTGTCAGTGTAAACAAATTTAAACCTGACATTCTTACGTAGCTGTCCACTGCTGCAGTTCACATTAGGAGCGATATAGAGGAACTTTAGGAGTGATATAGAGGACAACTTTAACGTTCTGTGTGATGTCAGTAGGTATTATGAACTTTTACGCATAACATATATGAAGGCACAGGCTGCAATTTATAAGGTTTTAGCTAGATTACATGGCTTGGTGTCCGCTTGCAGATGATACGGAGGTGTTCCGAGTGAAGAAGTCCAATCATAGCAAGAAAATCGTCAAACAGCTGAAGAAGGAATACAAAGAGGACTTGGAAAAAAACAGCCATGGTAACCAAGACATCAGCACAGGTAAACAAAAAACACATTATTCCATTTACTGCTTAACAAAAATTTGTCGGTTGACTATGATGCTTTTTTTGTGGTGTTACTGCATTGTGTGTTGTGTTGTGTTGTACATTGTTTTTAGGTTGTTGACAGGGTGTTTATTGTGTCCACTGTGTGCTGTCATCTGAAAGTAATTGTTGGACACCGAGATCCAAAACAGTCTCCGTGTAAACAAGCAATAGTGTATAATGTCAGTTATTTTAGAAGCTCTTCATTTTCTGTCGACGTCACCGTGAAGGTTCACTCTGCTTGACTTCAGGTGGAGCCACACAGACCCAGGTTTTCGGGTAAAGAGGGCTCTGGTGTGGACAGCAGCAGAGCCAGCAGTGAGCAAGGAGAGGAAGAGATGGAGGTGGACAGTAACGATGACCAGGATGAAGACAATGAGCAAAAAATGAACGCAGGAGCGCCTTTCTCCCAGGCTCTGTCCACTCTGACCTCACTCAGGCCAGGTAACATCCTCCACCGCCTTTTCGCTGGCCTGTCCGTCAAATGGACCAGACCAATTGTTGGTCCACCTGTCCCATGTTGTGTTATCAACCAGACCCAGATGTGGTTTTCCTATATCTGAACCATTGATCCTGTCCCCTTATTCTTTGATCCTTCTCCTTGTGGCCCTGATCTATTTGCCAGTTATCTTACTTTGCCAGTGATTATACAGGAACCATAGTAAGGAGTCCGTAAACCATTCAAGTAATGCAATTTTGACTGTGCTTTAAGTAGGGGTGTAACAGCAGGTGTATTTGTACCATACCATTCGGTGCAGGACCTTCGGTTCGGTGCACATTTGTGATCCGAGCAGTTGTAGTCTGGTTTTAACCACGCTCGTTATGTGCAGAACTTTTTTTATTATGCTCTGATGGTCATTCGACCGTAACATTAGCGAATAAGGTGATGCTTGACGAGATACAGCGTGCCCTCTCTTCTACATTTCCGTGAGCGGAACTAAAATTGCAAACCCAGTTTCCTCTTCGTTTGCATAACGGAGCTGTAACTTAGCAACTGAATCAGCACATGTTCAGTGATGCAGCCTCGTAAGTATGGCGACCGGAAGCCAGAGCTTTTTTTATGCTGTTTATTTCTGTTTTTGTTATTATTATCTCCCTATCTCTCTCTTTCCCCGTTATCAGCCAGTGACGTTCTGTATCTCTGTTATCAGGCGAAATCCCTGATGCGGCCTTCATTCACGCCGCTCGTAAACGTCGGCAGATGTTTCGGGAGCTGGGGGGAGACACGCCCCTGGTGGAGGCGGAGGCGGCGGGGAAGCGGCTGGTCCGGGAGGGCGAGGGGGGAGTGAGCGATGAAGACGAGGATGAGAAGAGGATCGTCTTCAGCGGAGTGAAACAGAAGACTCAGCGGCAGAAAATAGTAGAAGAGATTGGTGAGTGAGCTATGCTCCTGTGTTCTTCTCTGTGCTGTTGTCTTGTTACTGTAGCACTGAACTGTGCTCCTGTGTTCTCCCCTGTGCGGTTGTGTTGTTAATGTGGCACTGAACTGTGCTCCTGTGTTCTCCCTTGTAGGGTTTAGTTGTTACTGTGGCACTGAACTGTGCTCCTGTGTTCTCCCCTGTGCGGTTGTGCTGTTACACTAGCACTGTTGTGTTGGATCAAATGTGCTGTTGTGTTGTTGTGATTGACCCGACCCGGGGGGGTATTCCAAGTACGTGGTTTAGTGACTAACCCAGCTAAGTTACCTCAGAGTAAGTAAAAGAGGAGCTCTATGGCTTTGTTTTGCTAGGAGAATGAAGCCATAGGGCCCTTCTATTAGGAGGTTTACTCCTTGCTCTGAGTTAAATTATCCGGTTGAGTCATTAAACCACATATTTGGTATACCCCCCCGTGCTGTTGCGATGGATCTGACCTGGGTTGTGGTGTTGTGATGGATCTGACCTGTGTTGTGTTGTTGTGATGGATCTGACCTTTGCTGTTGCGATGGACCTGACCTGTGTTGTTGGCGATGGATCTGACTTGTGCTCCTGTGTTCTCCCCTGTGCTGTGCTCAGGCATTGAAGGAAGTGACGATGAGGCCCTGGACACTGATGGCCAGGACGAAGAAGTGAGCCGCTGGGAACAAGAGCAGATAAGGAAGGGCATCAGCATCCCACAGGTCAGCTCCTAGAAACCACATGACCCCTCTGTCCTTTGGCGTTACAGGGGAGGGTTACCCTGTTTGAAGCAGGCCCTCATTATGATCTTACCCTTGAGGCCTACTTTTGATTTGTTGACATCTTATACTGGGTTTTGATTAAACAGTTTTCTGACTTTTTAAAAATGCACTTTTTAAGAACTGTTAAGAACTTAAGAATTTTCCCAGAAAGCACTTCATTTTCTGTGATGTAATTAAAACACAATCAAAAATGTGTTATTTACTGTGGTACGAATAGAGGCAGCCGTATCAGCAGTGAATTTCCAAACCGTACCATTTTTAAAGACATTTGTCTTGGCTGAGTAGGGTCATCTGTATTGTAATAGCCGTGTAAAACACTGATAAATATTAGACCACTGAAACAACATATGAGAAAAATCACATCGGCAGTTTCATTTCAAGGAGATGATTGTTAATCAGTCAACCCATATATCAACACAAGTAAAAATCTCGTTTAAATTTAAAGGAAATTTATGGTATATAACTGATGAAGGTTTTCACCAAACTGCACATTTAAGCTGCTGTCAAATTGAAAAAGAAAATCTCCACCGCTGAACCTCTTTCTCCTGTTTGGTCATCGTCGTCGTTGTTTTACAGGTCCAGACCAACCAGCCGGAGGAAACAAATGTGTATTACCCAAGTGGGTTTGACGGACAGGCCTACGGAGCCTCTTACAGCGCGCCTTACACCTACGCCCCGGTCGCAGGAGCAGACGGAGTCAAACCCGAAAAAGTCCCATGCCCGTTAAGCTACCCTATCCCTAGTAGTGATCTAGGTCCCATCACTACTGCTCTGGTAAAGAAACGCCTTGTGGACAGGTAGGGGTCGAAGCCTTTTACGCTCGGCGTGTTTTGTTTGGTTCCCCCCTCCCCCCTCCCCTCCACGTTCCCCTGTAATCACAGTTTACCTTCACATCTGCCCATACCCTTCCTTGTACCACGGTGAACTCGCCCGTAGAAAAGACACACACACACACACACACAGGGAGCTTTTTGTTTGCTTTTTTGTTTGTCGCTTTTTTTCCTACGTTAGTGTTGGAGGCGTTACGTTCGCATTTTAACGTTATCGGATGAAAAAAAGCGCCCGCGTATCCGACACAGCATCAAACGGACAGCGGTGGCGAAAGCCTTCGCTGATCCCCTGGCATCGATCGTCTCAGCATCGCTCCCGTCTGGGTTCAGATCTCTGTGCTGTCGCAGGTCCATTACTGCAGCTCTGGTCCCCAAGCTTTTTAACAGAATCCCTCCGACAGCTGGACCCCAGCCACGTAGCCCCTCCCTCAGCAGGCACAATCTCACACTCTAGTTTTTTTGTTGTTGTTGTTGTTTTTTAGTTTTTCTTCCTTTGGTTGTTTACTTTGATTCCTGTCAGCCCAACACTTAAGATACACTGATGAGTGGTTGTTGTTATCAGTTAGCTGCATCCAGACTGATGTATGAATGTAAACATATGAACTGTGGCGGAAAAAAAATTTGTCCGAGAAGCTTTAGTGGAAGTGATTTGAGCGTTGCTGTGCTTGTTGACTTGGATAAATGGATAAATATTTTGATTATAAGCGAGAGTGACTTTCTAAGCAGGTTCCGCTCCAGACACCTCCAGTTAACGTCTGGTTTAGGATATGGCTCGGATAAGTGGCCCCCGACTTGCTTTATTTGGACAGAACCACGTCTCCCGTTCAAAAAAAAAAAAAAAAAGAAAAAGAATATTTCCATTTAAAGCTCTGGTTGGGTTGGAAGTGAAGCGGCAGGCGGCTGCAGAACGAGACGGAGCGACTACGCGGCATGGCCCGTGGCAGGAATGGAATGATGAATGTGTCTCTCTCTCTCTCTCTCTCTTTCCCTTTCCCATGTGTGCCTTGTTCTCAGGCTGAGCTCTATGCGCCAGGGGCATGAAGCCAACGCTAGGCGCTACGAGCAAATCCAGGAGGAGCTGGAGACCTCGAACAACACCATTCAGCAGCTGGAAGGTTCTTCCCAAGAGGTCGCAGACCAGTATAAATTCTTGCAAGAAATGCGAGGGTATGTTCGAGACTTGCTTGAGTGTTTCAGTGAAAAGGTAAGGGAGAAATGATCTCTCTGTCTCTGTTTCATTTTAATCCTTGTTTTTTTTTTTTTTGGGTTTGTTTTTTTTTTTTCTCACCTCAGTTCTCCCTGATTACCTCTGTCATGTGACGTTAAGTTTTTTTAAAACTACGTTCAAACCCACACCTACCATTGTGCTTCCCTCAGTATAGATTTAATATCTATCATTTGTCTGTACTGTTAAAGCTATGAGAGTGCATTTTGGAGTCACCGTTAAGGAGCTGCTTGTAAATCAAAAGTGGCCCAAGCCAGGTCCCGGAGGGCCAAACTCCTGCTGGTTTTCAAATCATCCGATCGCCGTGATGTCTGATTGGCTGAAAAGTAAATTCACTCATTTCCCTTGTGGGAGGAAAAAAAAAAACACAGCCTGAAATTAAGAGGAGAGGGCAAAAAGACGCAGGAGTGAAGCTCTGTGGGAAAAGTCTTGGGCGTCCTTTGTTTTAAATTACAGACAGTTGAAATTTTGCTATATTTTACTTGTCAGTGACTTACCATTGAAAATTGATAAAGGATATCACTAGATGACAATATAATGAAACCCTGTGTGTTTGTCCTGTAATGCATCAGTCTTCATTCACAGCTAGGAAAGGCATGGACAGCCAAGTATCAGTCCTGGATAACCTCTAACTGCAAACATTTGTTTCAGCGCACCCCCCCCCCCCCCCCCCAACCAAAAAAGACAAAGGAGACTTGTGAAGGAGATGAAAGTTGGCCTTTGATGGGGTTGTGGAGAGTGCACTGGTTTAAAAAAATAAATAAATAAATGGCCGAGCAGAAGGTTGAAGGATTTGACTGTGATCACTGTGGTGAAAATTAAAAAAATTAAAAAAATTAAAAGAGGAGACCTGAGGTGATCATTGGTCGTTTGCCGTCGCACTCTCCCGCCTTCCAGCAAAGCCCCCTGGGCCCTGAGGCGAGGGTCTGGCCTCCGCCGGCCTCCGTGTTTCCGCTGTCACACCAGTCATCGTGTCTTTCAGGTGCCTGCAGTCCTGGAGCTGGAAGCTGCCATGCACCAGTTACTGCGGCAACGGGCGGCCCGGCTCGTCCAGAGAAGACAGGATGATATAAAAGATGAATCGTCGGAGTTTTCAAGCCATTCAAGTCAGTCCATCTTGAAGGTTTTTATTGTTTATTTGAACGGCCTCATTGTTTTCTCTGTGTGAGTGTATGTGTGTGTGTGAGTGTGTTTTTTTCATTTCTTTCCTTTTTTTTTTTTTTTTTACCTTTTAACCCTGACTTTGTGGTAGCTTCTGTCTTGTTTTTATTAGCTGGCTTTAGTCTTCTTCTCCAAAGTTTTTTTTTTTTTTTTCTTTATAGAAAAAGTTGGGTGTGTTTTACTCACCATAGTAAAGAGGTGTCAGTTAGTGAGAGTGTTTGGGGGCGGGGGGGGGGGGGGGGCTGTCTGAACATATTTTGTACATAGCTGTGTGTGTGTGTCAGTGAAGAATCACTGACCGTTCTAACAGACACATGATGTAACGTTAATCAGATTCTGACCACAGGTAAGTGCAAGTACAGCTAGTGCAAGCTTTTCTCATTTTAGATACCCTTAAACAACCCTCTTACTGACAAGAAAAAAATAATCTCATATGTATCAGGTTAAAAATTCTTTATTCTCTGAGCTGTAATGTTAAGAAAACACTCCTTCTAACCAGCATGGTTCAGAAACACGTCCTTTATCAGGGATTTTTTACACGCATTCCTCCTTTAAGGTAGCTTACTAGTCATGTTGATGTCTTTTTTTGAAAAAATAAATAACTTGGTGGACTGTGAAATAACAAACTGAACCACAAACAAACTTTCAGGCACTGAATTCCATGTACAAAGAATATTTCTACCCAAAAAAAAAAAAAAGGGACATTGTAGTCTAATATCTCTGGGCATTTTGACTTGTCTGTGTGAGACGTGTAGTTGAGGTCGAGTCAGGCAGAGGACGACACGTGCTGAGGGAGTCGAGTTAGAGCGGTGTGTTCGCCCTGTCTTTATTCGGACTGTAATTTCGAACCTGTCTGTTTCAGATAAGGCCGTGATGGCCCCTAATCTGGATTCCTTTGGCCGCGACCGCGCTGCCTATCAGGAGCACGCCAAGCAGAGGAGAATCGCAGAGAGAGAGGCCAGACGGTACGGTTTCCGCTCGGCCTACCCACGCAGCAGGATTTGAATAAATGAAAATGCAGTTTTGTTCATTTCAATACATCTTTGTTGTGTCTCAGACAGCTATTTTGTATGAAGCATTAAATCAAAGATTGTTTGACAGACATGCAAAATTATGAATTTTTCCATTTCATTGAACTGTTAGCATACGGTGGATAGGGCCAGGCAATGGATGCTGGGATAGACCAGAATGGTGTGTTTTAAAGGGAAAGTAAAATAAGTTATTTTAAAAATAACTCCACACAAACAACCGTTAAAAGTCATCATGATAGTTGACCATAGCAGTTGACCAAGGTTTCCATTCTCAAATGAACCTTCTGGAGAAACAGTGAAATGTGCCCGAAACAGGGTTTTTTTGGGGGGGTTGGCGAGGGAGTGCGGTGTTGATTTGTTTGTTTTTGGGGGGCAGGACCCGGCGCAGACAGGCCAGGGAGCAGAGCGGAAAGAGGGCCGAACACAAAGAAGGACTGTCCAGCGACGATGAGGAGACCTCCACTGACATAACCAGCTTCAGTCTGGAGAGAGGTAGGGCTCCACACTACAAAAGGCTTGACCAACCTTTTTCCCTCACGCCCTCTGTAAAGGCAGTGTTTGGTTAGCACAGGGAGGAGAGACTGATAAGTCAAAGTGAGTGATACTTATTTTCATATACTATAAATGTTGGCTACCATAATAATTGGTTAAATACTAAAAAGATGTCGAGTTTTTGAAAATAGCTAGTGGGCTAGACTACATGGTTTGTATATTTACAGATTATCAGATGAAAATGAGGCAGTGAAAACCTTTATACAGACTTTCTATAATGTGAAGTGCAGAGAAATGGAAGGCAGTTTAAACAGAATAATGAATGTATTTGTTATTTAATTTAAAAAAATAAATAAATAAAAATCTCTCTACTGTAAGTAGCATTTCCAACAACCATTCATTCAGTTTCTGGCATGATGAGAAATTTTAGTTGTGCATTTAGTCTTATTTTTAATATGCTTTGAACATGTCAGACTATTGTAGGTGTTGTTTATCTTCATTGTGTTTTGTATTTTTTTTCTTTTTTTAAATTCCAGATCGCATTTTGAAAGAGTCGAAGAAGGTCTTTGAAGACGTCTTTGAGGATTTCCATTCTCTGGACAGTATCAAGTCTCGTTTTGAAGAGTGGAGGAAGCTCTATTTTAACTGTTACCGGGACGCCTACATCGGCCTGTGTCTGCCCAAACTCTTCAGCCCGCTCATCCGCCTCCAGCTCATCCCGTGGTCCCCTCTGGAGGTACGCAACGCCCAGCCTCGAGCCTCGTTCACACCGCAGGCAAAAACAAAAAAAAAGTGCCTTCTGAAATTCAGAATGATTTGTGTGTCTGTGATGCGTTCAGATAGGGGTCTTCGCTTTTGCATACCTCTGATTGGTTACTTGAAGATAAGGCCAGGTTGGTTGCCATGGTTGTTGTTGTTCAGAAATGACACGCACTGTTACCGAATGATAGACACCGAGAGGTGGGTGATGTATGAAGTCAACTGACACTTTGTTTTACTTGACTTCACTCCTGAAGCATACATCCACCTCCATAAATAAATAAGAAAGAAAATTCTCTGTCTCTCTTAGAACTAAAGCGTCTATAAAACATTGAAACATGTAGGTGTTTGTAAGAAACACGATGGTAAAGCTGTCAAGTAATGTTGACACGTGTCATACTGTATGTTTGTAAGAAAAGAAAATTGGTTGTTGGCACTCGAGTCGGTAATGGGCTGGTACTGAGGGTGTAGTGGAGTGATGTGTTTGTCACTGTGTTTGTGTGTTTTCAAATGAACTGCCCTAATTTGGAGTACATGCTGTGTCACTGTGTGTGTGTGGGTGTGTGTGTGGTGTTTGTTTTGTTTTTTTTCAGATGGACTGCCCTAATTTTGAGTACATGCTGTGGTTTGAGTCCCTACTGTTCTACGGCTGTAAAGAGCAGGCCACTGTGGACAAAGAGGACATTGACCTGGGTCTGTTGCCCTCCATCGTGGAGAGGATCGTCCTCCCCAAACTGGCATGTGAGTCCAGAGCGTTAAAAAAAAAAACAAACAAAAAAAACCCACCAGAACGTAACGCACACGCAACCAAATTTCATTTCCATTAGGCAAACAAAAGATTTTCAGTTAATAAGCTCTGACTTCTCTCTCTTAATTAAATTGTGCTCTCTGTCTTTCTCTCTCTCTCCCTCTCTCTCTCTCTGCAGTCTTGGCAGACCAGGTGTGGGATCCCCTCTCGAGCAGTCAGACCTCCAGACTGGTTTCTTTTATGCACAAACTGATTAAAGGTTACCCTACCGTACTACACGGGGAGAACCATAACACACAGGTCAGCAAGCGCTGCAGACCCCTTCTCTGCACTCAGACACCTGCGTCCGACACACACCAGACCTTAAGGCCCATACGGCAGAGACGGGACAGTGTGCAAAAGGGTTGTTTTTGGTTTAGAAAGCAGTGGTGTGAACATTAGGGTTGTCATTGGAAATCTGAAACATGTGGCATGCGTGTTGCTTTGGCTGGTCAAATACGCAGAAGTATGTAGCTGTTTAGAAGATACTTTGGGGTTTTGAATACAAATGCAGTCTGCCCACAAAAGTCTTGTGATTCATTCTGTCTGTGATTCATTCTGTCTGTGATTCATTCTGTCTCAAAACGTCGCAAAGCCCAAACCCAAAGTCTTTCCCTTTGTCGTGTATGTACTGACAGGAAGTCCTGAGGACAATTGTGTTACGAACACGACGCACTCTCGATGACGACATCCTCATGCCTCTGTATCCCAAAAGGTGAGAGAACGCCCCCAAATCTGTCCCGAATCGCCCGAACCATCATAATCCATTCACAGCATCGGCATACATGCTCACTTTATTCTGGGCACGCTCTAACGCTCACAGGGAAACATGGAGGACATGATATTCATTAGTGTCTTTACTAACATCAGCAATATTCAGATCAGGCAGAGCAGTTTAAATGAATTATCCCTAATCATATTAAACGTTTTCATACCTGCTAGAGACGTGAGCCGCCTTTCCACCTGTCCGTCATTCTGTGTCACTTGTCTTCGTTTAGCCGACGCGACACTGGTGTGTAAAGTGCCGTATTGAGGGGCACATCAAAATTGAACTGCCGCGCGTGGGATTTGAACCCACAACCCTTTGGTTACTAAACGGCTTGCCTTAGCATTACGCCACTGCTCTCATAGCTGTTTGAACCTTTCGAACGGTGCTTGCCTTGACTGATCTTGAAATCCTTTTTTTCCCCCTACAGTGTGATGGAGAACAGGAACTCAGGCCCGTACTTGTTTTTCCAGAGGCAGTTCTGGTCCTGCGTCAAGGTCAGGAGAGAGGAAAAGTTTGATTTTCGACTAACATTGATAGCTAACTTACAATTTCAGAGCAAACTGTTTCTTGCAGTCAGCAGTAATAAATACAGTTTACCGGCAAACATTTAAACCAGCACGCACTCATTGCACCATTACATCTGAGCCCAGATTGTAACTGGTGGTACAGTAAAGTAACTGGTTTTTCCAAAGTTGTCATGGTGGAACATGTCAAGTCTACATGTCTCCATATTGTGCCCTGGAGACCAAACTACAGTCAAATGAGTTTTTGATTGACTGAGCACAATTCTTTTCAGTGCATCCTTTCTTTGTTACCTAACTCTCTTAATGAACAGTCAGGGCATTTATGTGACAAGGCACTGTAATGATATTTGTTGGACAGGGCTAGTCCTGTTAGATGTTCACTGACTGTAGCAGAAAAGGGCGCGAAGGAAAGGAGTGAACTGGGCCCTAGTCGCTTGGGTACATTTCTCATCTGAGTCTGTTTCAACTGTTCTCATTGACTTGTCAATGTCAATTTTAATGTCTCTCTTTCTCTCTCCCTCTCTGTCCCTTTTTATCCCTCACCCACTCACTCACACACACACATGAACACTCTCTCACACACACACACACACAGCTCCTGGGTAACATCTTACAGTGGAATGGCATTCTGTCTGTCTCCACCCTGAAAGAGCTGGCTGTGGACAGCACCCTCAACCGCTACATCCTCTCTGCCCTGCAGAACACGGAGGCCGGGGAGGACAGTGTGGAAAAGAGCAGAAGAGTAAGGCCCCTACCCACACACACACACACACAAACCTCTCTACATTCAAATATAATGATGTTAATACAAGCACCAGTGGTATTCTAAGTGCTGCTTCTAACAGTAATAATGATACTTTGTGTTTGTATAGCGATTTTCTAGTCAGACTCTCAGTAGGGCTACAGGAAAAAAATTAACAGTGTGAATAGCCCGTTGAAAAAGAGAGGATGAATGAGTGAGAAGAAATGTCAGAAGAAGGGTAGTGGAGAGAGAGAGAGAGACTGGGGTGCCAGATGAAACATGAACATCTAGACTGAGGAGATGAGTGTTGAGTGAGTGTTGACTGCGCTAAGAGAATCAGAGCATCTCTTATCTCCGGGAAAAGAGTCTCAAATGAACGGGGGCCACGTTGGGAAAAGGCTGAGTCTTCCCAGGTCCCTCTGTAGGTCCCACGCAGAGCCTCTCATGTGGGTCCCTTTACAACAGTGTGTTGACAGCTGGACCCAGCACACACCAGTACTTCCAGAGATGGATCTGAGGGGGAAAAAAAGAAACAAGCAAAAAAAAAAAAAAACCCCCTGGATGAGATAAATGAGTTCTCACTCTCACTATTAAAACCGTTTTTGTACTTTGGCGCCCCCAGGTGGTGGATTGCTTCCCTGCGCAGTGGTTCAGCAGCCTGAAGGGGCAGCAGACTCTTCCTCAGCTGGAGAACTTCTGCAGATACCTGAAGCACCTGGCCAGCACACTCTATCGCAGCGGCATAGGAGGCACAGACATGGAGAAGAGAAACACCAGGTACTATACTTACCCCCTGTAATATTTAGCACATGAGTGAGAGTTGTCTGTCTGCTTCTACACTCACAACCCCCACTCAGAATGATAGAATTTGCCATATCATTATAAATTTGACAATTTTTAATATTGATTAACAAATTAATTATCTGATTAGTATTTTATAGTAAGATTTTATAGTAAGATTTATATAAACATATATCACTATAACTATATCTATATATATATATATATAAAGTATACTACATATAATGATTTAAGACTAGAATACAATGCCCTGTTTCTATGAATGATTGTAATGCATGTACACAGTGTGCACAGGAGGAGTAACAGTTGAGGTGGTAGTGGCGGTTTCTGATGACGGACAGATCTGGCTGTGTTTATATGGGTGGCATGTTGTTTGTGTTCTCTTTAGGGAACACATAAAGGAGGTGGTAAAACTCTTAGGACGTCTCAACGCTCTGGACCATGTGATCGAGGTCGCGTCAGAGCACGGCATTAAAGACATAAAGACTCTACTGGAGAGCAAGTGAAAGCACCGAAGAGAAAAGCGACCAAGGAGACTCAGCCCTGTCCCACTTATCGTTTGTTTGTCGGCCCCGTGTATATATATTGTTGATATTGTACATGTGAATATGACGAGGGATTGAACTCCTTTTTTTCCCCCGTCTTCTTTTTTTGCTTCTGTCTGTGCTTGAAAGCACAGGTGCTTTGCCGGAATGTTCCAAAAGCTGCATTTAACAAGGGAAACTAGACAAAAGCTTTTTTTGTACAGAAGTTTTGGAGCCCAATGTAAAGATATTTTTTTGTAGACATACACACATGACACTAGTCAGTCTGATGAACTTTGAGTAATTGAGTAATTCACTGAGGTATGAGCGAAAATCCAGTGGTATGTGTGAACTGTATTAGGCTTAATGAGGGTGTATACCAGCTCTATGAGCTGAAGAGGAAGTCTCCTGTTAAAGATGGATTATTTCAGACTACACGGAACTCTTAACGCTTAACGGACTACTAAATAAAGTGTCCCTGGTCATCGACGCTTTAAGACGAGACACGAGTAGCCTGGCTCTGTTTGGAGTGTAATTTTCTCTGTCCAGCCCTCGTTAAAAGTCGTTATGAAATTTAAACTTTTTTGTTTGTTTGTTTGTTTTTTACTTTTAAACAAATGAATAAATAAGAACAAAAGAAACAGAAAAAATAATGTGTTTGAAATGTCAGTTTTAACAATAGGTACATCTGATTGATTGATTGAAATTAGCATGTCGGCTCTTCTCTGAAAACGTCGCTTGGTCATCTCATCACTGACTAAAACTTGTGCCAAAACGTTCCGTTACTAACCCACCATTGCATACAGACATGATTACTCTTTTCTACTTTCTTTCTTTTTTTCTTTCATCAGTGGACGTGTTTTGTGTGCATCTTCGTTTTACTGTATATTGTTTTTCAAGATTGAGGAACATGTTTTATTTACGTCTAAATAAAGATGTGTGGTTATTGATGAGTCAGTAAGATGTCTTTATTGAGACGAATCGTAAATTCGGTCAAGCAGGTGTGTTTTTTGAATAAGCAGTTTAAAGGTTTTCTTACTCAAACGTGGGCCTACAATATTTTAATGTTTTCTCGTAAGGTTCTTGACTGGCAAGCATTTTAAGGTCTAATTTAGGAAAATGAACTATACCTTCGTCAGAACACAGTTTAGTAGACATACGGAGACGATGGGACTTGCTTAGAGCTGGTTGTGTCAACGGCATGTGGATGGAAACGCTTGTCCTGTCGAGAAATGTCGTAACTTTGCATCCCAAGCCTTACTTAAATGAGCTATTTTCTTGTGAACGCCCTAAACGTTCAGAGTTGTGGAAATTCCAGGGATCTTCAAACCTCCATGCAATATGTTAAACAAGTAATGCATTATTATTGATTATATATCTTGAAGAATCATTATATTATCAGTATTGTTTCGCAAAATAGCAAGACAGTATTATAAGTTGTATTACAGCATGTAGCCCATGCATGTGAATTGCGTGAGGTTTATTTTGAAGTCTGCGTTGGCGAATAGTAATGTTCGGGCGGAGTTCGGAGCGTGGCTTCCAAAAAAGTGCAATACGGTAATCCGACACTTCTACCTTGCATCACAAATTAGTCTTCACCACCTGTCAAGAAAGCCATATAACCACAGCGTATGCTTTAAGTGGATCTGGTCTAATAGAGGGTTCTGCACGGTCTACTACACTATCAACAAGACTTGGAGGATTAGTGCGGTAGTGCGTGCGTTCAGACCAGCCGAAAGGTAGGATACGCTTGCCATACTACACGCATCTAATGTTTCGATGAATGCAAAATGTTTTCAAAATGGTTTTGGATTGGAGCATAATTTACAAAACTAACGTTTGTAAACCATTCTTAGCTGTGTTCAACGTCTGCTTAAACGTTTAATCCAAACAGATTTTAAATTTGGTTTTCACACATAAGGACATAGTTTGTTCAGTCATGCACATGGTCAAATCTGAATCCATTTTAGCCTTCGTGCTACGTAGCACTTCGGGAAAACGTGGGATAGGCTGTGGGAGTACGGGGTCTCCCCTGCGCTGGAACACCCCGAACTGAGCCTCTAGTAGTACTAACTTACGCAAGACAGTCCGCAAGTTACTCCATTTCTAGATCTGTACTGTACTGTAGAATTAGCGGCATTTTCTTATTTAATTTGTGTGCCCTAGTCCACCACAAATAACAGTTAAAAACCTGAGTCGCACTTTGTGTAGTCTATGCTGCGTGTTTTACTAATAGATCAGTGCTTTTACTGTTAAATTTGCACTCAACTCAGGTGGTCTGTAATGACTGCTACAGGTACCGCTCCATACTCTGACGACGAAGACTTTCTGCATTTTGTTCCTTTTCAGCTCTATTATATATACTATTCTGACTTATTTGCATAGTACAGAAGTTCTGCACTCACAAGATGTCCCCATTTCTGGCTTTAATGATGGTAACAAATTCAAGCACCGGTTCCATATCTTTGTTTTAAAAGCACATATTTCACATATTAAGTTAAAAAAACAAGTTTCATTTTGATAGATTAGTCTCTTACCATGTCATTGTTTCTAAGCATGATGTACAATATTTGGAACAGATCACGTTATCTCAGCCTCGTGTTCTAGGCTATTCTGAACTATCAGCAAATGATTTTCCGTGGTAGAAAGCAATATTTATAATACTTGTAAATATGGAACTTGGATGAATCCAACGGTTTTTTTGGTTTTTTTTTGTTCCGTTGAAGGTTTAATGCGTGACGTATGTTCTTAATTAGAAAACCATCCATTAGCTGAATCACCCTGTGTTGAAGTTTGCGCGCTTTACAGAAACGTAACAACTACAAAGAAGCCATTCAGCGGTGTACATTCAGTCGAGAAATTTCCCTCGTTGGGGTACTTAAAATACAGGTCAAATAAAGGTATTACTCGGACAGTTCCTAAAGCTGTCTTACGTTTCCCCAGCCACCTACCCACTGACTAAGCATCATGCTTACAAATTGATACACACACTCCCTCTCTCTCTAGGTGTGTGTGTGTGTGTGTGAGTGATGGGAAGGAGGGAGAGATGATGTTAGGAAACTAAGCAAAGAGGTGATGGTGTCTTGCGTTGCCGTCTCTTAAATACGATACCTTCGTTGGATGATATGTGACCATCTCCAGCAGAATATTTTTACACGTTGTGATTTATCTCTTAACACCCAGGTCTCCTGAAAGTAGGTCACATACATCTGTTTTGTTATGTAATATTTAAGGTACATGTTTAGGCTCGCCTCTCCTCTGGATCAAGAATATGCAAAGAAAAAGAAAGAAAAAAAAAAAAGAAGATTGCCTTGTAAGGGCGAGAAATTCACTGTGAAGTGTAAGTGACCTGCACAAATATGCACAGACCTGTCAAGAGGAAAGGGACCACATATTTTCACTCTGCCACACTGGAGCACTGGCTTAGTTCAAAAAAACCATGTTCAGAGACAAGCCACTGATTCACATGGTTAACATGCATCAGTATTCGCATTGACCATCATTCATTGATTCTTAAAGACATGAAAGAATTACTCTTGTGTCTTTTCTGGCAATGTTGTTTTGAGGGAGGTGTCTTGTGTGGGGGTGTGTCTCTGAAGGACTCATAGGTACGGAGCTGGATGGATGCCCGGTTACGGGACAGCTGAACGGCTGACCTGCCACTGCACCTTGCTGGAACCATCATCACATTGGGCTTTATATGAAGTGTTTGCCAATGTCGAGACTACACCCCCCACCCCATCCCCCCCCCAACTCCCAGTGCGCTCGTGACGGACAACACATCCTATCACAAACCACGTCCGTTACGATCAGTATGTAAGGGGTCCGTTAAGATCCGTATTTAATCCTGTTGGCCGGCTGTCTTAGCAGAATTCCTCATTAGCATTTTTTGGCGTCGTTGCTATGATACCTGTTGGGTCTAAGGTGATAACAACAGGGCCACAGCCAGGGGTCAGAGCCATAGGAGAGACCGTCAGTCACGTGTTTCAGAATCTGTGTCAACAGTTTTAATAGCTCTGCTCATGCCACTTGATATTTGCTGGGATCTTTTCTGCTCTTTGCCTTAATTCGGAGTAGACAGTCGCACATAGTTAGACAGAGTTTTTTTTTTATGTTTTTTTATTGGATTGAGCCACGAGTTTTCAGGCATGTTTTATTTCAGCGGCAGTCTGTTTGCCACATACTTTTTTAGAGTGCCAAAATAAAATAATGGTCACAAGATTTCAGAAGAAATGTAGTCAGAGCAACAAGGTCACAGCACTGACCTCAATTCACTCATGAGGTGATTCTCTGCAGCCCTCCTTCTGAAGAAAAAAAGAGAGCGAGAGAGAGGAAGAATATGTGATGTTTGTGTGTCTCTTTATGTTCTCATTGGAGAGAGGGTTCATCTTGAAATGCATCGCAGTCAGAGTCAAGGGCATTTCGTTGTTCAGACGGGATCCGTCCGTCAGACAGTTTAGTCCTATAATTTATGGACTTTTTTATGTAGGCTAAAACTTTCCATTGAGGTACTTGGAACGGTTTTTTGGAATGATTGGCCAAAACCCTGCTCAGTGCTCGTCGTTTCTCACGATAACACTTTGTTGTGCGGTGATTGGTCATTAGAAGACCACACCGCCGGTCTGCCCACCAGCTTAATATAGCCAGACAGATAACTAACGTTCCCCTTCTCTGAGGAAAGAATGTGAAATGGTGCCATCTCCCATCTACCTTGCACAACCCTGACCCCCAGGTTGCAATATTCACATTGACTGATTAATTCCCTGTTGTTCTTGTTTTTGTTTTCCAAATGCCCACTCCACCTGGACGGCAGACACTTTTTCGTCCATTGGTGGTGTTTTTTTGGGGTTTTTTTGAGTCCCTCTCCTCATAAGATTTCCTCACATTTATCTTCGAGGGGCTGAGAGAAACATAATGCTTCGTGGTTGCATGCGAAGGATTGATGCCGGCAGAGGTCTGTGTCCGTGGAAACATGGACGAGTGTCAGCTTACCCACGTCCCCCCCCCCGCCCCCCAGTCTCGTTCTCCTTACCTCGACTGGCCTTTTAGGTCAGATACTGGATGGCACCTCTACAGATGTCTATTATGGTCCTTAGCCACCCAGTCCGAGAGCAGTTTAGACCGGATTTGATTCACGTGGCACACACTGGGAAACCTAGAGACCATCAGTCTTGGCCAGCTGGATGTGGTCCACAGGTTGACTGTCCAGATTTCTACCGAGAGGAGAGCTAATGCTTAGATACACTGTGTACAATGCAGTGGATTCACAGTGGAGGCCTGAGAGGAAGCTAGCCTGAACTCGGTAAACTCTCGTAAAAGTTATACAGTCAAGTTCACCCCTGGATATAGGTGTTTTACCAGCCGTGTTCACAAACTGTTACATTTTTTCTTCCTTCAGTTTGGTCCTTGTCTTGTTTGTGTCCGTAGTATTCCTGGTACAGAGAATCTGGCCTTTCTGAATCTTTTCTTCTTTTTTTTTTTATTTTTCTTTTTTGTTTTGCTTGTGGAAGATGAGGGTGACAGGTTTAGAAGTACTTGAAAGAGTGAGAGAGACACTTTGATGTGAGGTTTAGCGTGGTCGTTGAGGCTGCCTGGAATAGCTTTGACCATGTGATGCGTTAGCTTTCTATTTGTAGGGCAGGAGTCTACATGAACTGCAATTCCAGGGCTCTCCGAAGATAAGTGCGATAAGTCCCCTCACACTCCCTCTCTCTCTCTCCCTCTCTCTCTCTTTCTCTCTCTCTCTCTCTTCAGGTGAGGCGTGTGCAGAGTTTTAGTGAGTATGATTGTTTTTACGCTCTGCTATACTTTGCCCCAAAGGGCTTCTAGCTCTTGAGTTTTGTGGCTCACTGTCTCTTATTTGAACAGTTCGTTTCACTAATTTTCATCGGCACCTAAGAAGTTGGAGTTCATGACCTTCTCAGGTTTTCACCCATGCGACTGCTCATGGCACTGTCATAGAACTCTTTTTCTTTGTTTCTATACATTTCAGGTAGATATTCCTGTTACTTAGCAACTCTCTTGATTGAATGCCTTTATTTTTCCCCCAGGTGTGCAGCCTCTGTTTACGATTACGTAACTTCCATCGGCTTGTGTGGATTTATGTATTTTTGGGAGTTTTTGAATATTCGTCCCTCGTTGAGGCCGGTCTCATTTTAGCAGGCATGTCTGTACTGGTACCAAGAGTTTTATCAAGCACACATTGTATCCCTGTGGCTTAATTTTGCGCGAAAGAACGCACAAGACAGTATTGTGGGAGTGACCCAGTCCTGAGGCCCTCATTTTTACAATGAGTGCCTCGGGTTGTGTTTTGCAGAATTATGTCTCTAATCCCATTTTAATGAACTTCCGGTATTAAATGCTATTAAAACGAGAACGGAGTTCAAAATCCTTAATTACTTTTTGTGTTGGTCTGTTTTGGTGCAGGCCACAGGTGCTGTGTGTTTACGCAGGCTTGATGACAAACCCCCTTTTAAAGACACAGCGTGAACCGTACATGCTTTACATCCATGACTTTGCAAATATGCTCCTTTTTTTTTTCTTTCTTTCTATCCGTGTTCAGGACATGTTGTTGTGCTGACCTATTAGAGGTCAGACACTTGATACCTTGCAGGCGTGTCAGGAAAGAAAACTAAAGGTCATAATCTCTTCTCTACGGAAACTTTCCGTTTACGAATGCCTTGATAGGTATGCTATGATTGGAGGTAAAGTTCCTTGGAGCCCTTATTTTGTCATGGGTACTTTTTGGATCGGAGCCTAAAGAGAAGTGAGTCATGCTATGTGACAACATATGTGACAATGTAATTTACGTGCATGACCCCTTCCACACCCCCCACCACCACCACCACACACACACACACACACACACACACACACAAGAACACACACAAACACCCACATCCAGAAAGGCTTATCTGTTTGGGCTGGCTTGGATAAACATGCCCACACTTAGATGAATCAGTCCTGTTTAGTGTTTATGTGAATAGCTTCATACAGTTCATTCATCTTTTTAGGGTGACATTATTGTCATTTCTCAAAGTTCTGACAGGACATGCCCTAAGGAAAAAAAAAATGCATTAGCTAATTAGCATCTTATCTATCTATCTATCTATCTATCTATCTATCTATCTATCTATCTATCTATCTATCTATCTATCTATCTATCTATCTATCTATGTGTAGTGGTTTGGATATAACCAGTGAGTAAAGCATTTTGAGACAGACAGTTTTCTCTGTTTGTAATTATATTTTCTCTGTAACTGTGTTTCTCTTGGTTACGTAACTTAAGTTAGTGGCCCCAAGATTGTTCCACAGTAGGATGGATTATCCTCCCGGGAACTCTCCGGTTCTGCCAATAGTCACATTTTGTGGATTTCCATGTGTGTTACCCAACACAGAGTGAAACAGTTCTACGCTTAAAGAACTGAGTGACATTTTAAAGCACAAGCCCTTTAAGACCGAAATTCCACTGTTGTCTCACACGCTGTACAGTGGACGCAGTTTGATCTATGGAGGTTTTTACTGAAGAACTGTTTGGACCTTTTCTTCCATTTTTTTTCTCATCTAAAGCATTCTTATTCACTGACATGCTTTCTGTTTATAAAATGGTTGTATGATTAAAAAAAGAAAATACAGTGGTTTGGTTTTGAAGAAAATGTAAATTTTCATGGTGTTGTAATACATTTGGAGAAGCAATGCAGTGTTAATGTGTTTTATTTTTCTCATAACCAATCTGTCACATGACCAAATCACAATGTAACTTCCTCTATTCCCTAAATGAGAGAATCTTCCCATGGAACTCGTATTGAAAAAGCTTCACGATGCACAAAAACAACAGGTCTTGGGTGGGTGGGTGGGTGGGGGTTGCATCGTGAAACCATAAATTCTAACACTGTTCAAATGCGAATCACATGTTCAACTTGTAACTGAACCGTCTGCTCTTGCGCTCCATTCTTCTCCGCTTCTTGTTTTAGGTACTGGTGACCTCTGACCTGTGTTCTCTGTGGGGGACGACTGAGACGCTCTGGCCATGGTTTTGGACAAGCTGCTGGGCTTTGGGAAGCAGCTGCTGAGGGTTAAGGTGGTGGACTGCAGCACGGAGGACTCGCGTCTCTCGCGATGCCTCAACACCTTCGACCTGGTGGCGTTGGGCGTGGGCAGCACTCTGGGCGCGGGCGTCTACGTCCTGGCGGGGGCGGTGGCCCGGGACAATGCCGGACCGGCCATCGTCCTCTCCTTCCTCATAGCCGCCCTGGCTTCGGTCCTGGCCGGACTCTGCTACGCTGAGTTTGGTGCCCGAGTCCCAAAGACAGGCTCCGCCTACCTGTACAGCTACGTGACTGTGGGAGAGCTCTGGGCATTTGTGACTGGCTGGAACCTCATTCTCTCCTATATTATTGGTAAGACAGTACAGACACCAGAGATACTAGCGTAGTTAGGGTGTGGCAGCTTAAAGTCTTGCTCCTAGCTGGACGTGAGACTAAGCACCAAGAGTGTTTTAAGCGTGAAACTGGGGTAGGTGTGGTGTTCACTCCGAACGTCTCAAAGATTGAGTACCATCGGAACCAGTAAGGGACCAGACTCATAAAACACCACATTTCTTTGACATGATGCGTTTTTTGACTGTTCAGATGAATAGTAGATCTGCACAACTCTTAACGTTTCAGCAGAAAACCTTTGCTGTGCTGTTGTAAGTCTGATTTTTACATGTTTCAGGGACGTCGAGCGTAGCCAGAGCGTGGAGCGCCACGTTTGACGAGCTGATTGGGAAACATATTGAACATTTCTGTCGTCAGTATATGAGTATGAAAGCTCCAGGAATACTGGCCGAGTATCCAGACATGTTCGCTGTTGTCATCATTCTCACTCTGACAGGTAAAAAAAAAAAAGAAAAGAAAAGAAAAACTCTTCGATAATCAAAGATAATCAGACAATACACTGCTCCCTAAAGAGACTGTTCCCCAAAATATCAAAGTATAGACCAATCTGTGCTAGAACAGGGCTAGATAGCCAGAAATCCATATCACCATAAGTCAGTGTATTCACCTAAATAGCAATATATATGTAAGCAATATATGAAATGGTAAGACATTTTTGTCTTTTTGATTTTTGACGTTTGTCCTATCAATTTCGTTGTGCACCTTGCTCCACAGATCAGTGTGTCACCTGATAAAAACTGTCACAATAAGATGTTTTTCTGTTTTCAAATATTTGCTTTATAAATACAACATACACAGAGTGTACTTTGTGCCAAGTTCAAAGTGTTCAGTTGCATGAAGGAACATTGTGTCACCTAATTACCAAAAATACTCACACAAGGAATTCTGGCTTGGTCAGGGATCCAAGAGGCTGGCTTTGGTAATGTGTTTTCTTTTGTAGTATCCCTAGCCCTCTTCCATGTTCTGTCTGATGTAATTGTCTATTTCAGTCCTGCTGAGTCAAAAAAAAAAAAAAAACTTTACTCCTACTCTTCATTGAACCTGCAGGTTATTCACCATGCAAATCACAGGTTCTTTCACAGTTATTGACTTGATTTGGTGGAGGAGTTTAATGGTTTTAAATTGAGCTTAAAATGTACGGTACTGTTTAAACTTGATGTGCCCCCTTTCCTGTTTGCCTGTAGGCTTTATACTGTAAATGGTAGTGTGTAAACTGGATGTACCCCCTTTCCTGTTTGCCCGTAGGCTTGCTGGCCTTTGGGGTGAAGGAGTCGGCCATGGTCAATAAGGTCTTCACCTGCATCAACATTCTAGTCTTGCTTTTCATGGTCGTCTCAGGTCTAGTCAAAGGTACGCTCAAGAACTGGCACCTAGACCCAGATGCCATACTCAGTGGAACCAACTCCTCCACCTCCAAGTGAGCAGCATGGTGTTAAAGGCAGTCCTCCCATTCAGTCTCTCATCCCTTTATTGTTATTGTTGTTGTTGTTGTTTTGGTTTTTTGTATAACGTGTGTAGCAGATATTTTAAAGTTGTGTCAGAGAACCTCTGAAATTCACACCTTTTTAAAATTTGTCTAAAGCACTGGTTCCTAGACTGCTCCTCTCCTGCCCTGCATATGTTTGTTTCAGCCCAGCATTAGCACACCTGAGAACTTTGATCAAAGAATCCTCATCACACCTTCGATTAGATTGATCAGCTGGGTTAATGAAGGGTTAAAACAAGGATACACAGGCCTGGGGAGCCATGAGGAACAGATTGAGAACCAGCGATCTAAAACATATTAGATTCTATATTAAGCGTTGTTTTGTTTTTCAGAGAACTCTGAATATTTCGGAAAAATACTTTTACTGTCAGGCTAACGAAGCCACTCTCTGACGTTCGCTCCTTCTCACTTTTGTGACAGCGTGACGGAGCCGTTGCCGTCGGTGGAAAGCCTCGGGGTGGGCGGCTTTATGCCGTTTGGCTTCACCGGGGTCCTCTCTGGGGCAGCAACCTGTTTTTACGCCTTTGTGGGATTTGACTGTATCGCCACCACAGGTGAGTGTAAGAGAAAACAAACAAACCTCTCTTTAGTCGTCTCGTTCCCTGTGTCATCGCCGAGCCAGGCATTGCGTCACATATCTGTTTGAGCCGCTTTGGCACAGAGGTCTAATCTGTGACGCAGTCCCTAGTACTGATGCAGTCTCTTGGATTTCGTCTGAATATTAGGCAAAAGCGGTCAGCAGAATCATTGCTTGTGTTGTCGTTGCAAACCTGAGAAGTCGCCCTCGCAGTTTTTTTTTTTTTTTATTGGTTCAAGGTTTGTGTCAACTCAAGAGTGTTTGTCATAGATTTTCTCTTCCAAAAAATAGGCCCCCTCCATGCCTCCCCTCCCCGGTCACACCTCCGTGTTCCTGTTTTGTGATTGGTAGGGGTTTTTTCCAGGTTATGTCTGGGGATGTTTTTCCACTTCTCATGGTCAATCCTGTTTAGGAAAAAGCCTTAATCTGGCCCCTCCTCCGCTGTGACAGACAGCCAGCGTACAACTGGTCCTGTCTCAGCTACGGCCTTTTCTCCGGTCTTCTGTTGGCAGAACACACGTACACACACACACGCACGCACGCTCTCACATTCCCTTCCCAGGCTGTACTTAACAAGGTCAGACTTTAAAGCAGACATATACCAAACAGGCCAGGGTTTTTGTCGGGATTGACCCTGAAACAGACTAAAAGAGTATCTATAAAAAGTAATAAACCCATTTTTTTCCCACAGACCACTAATCATATTTTTTTTTTAAAAAAAAAGCATTTTCTGATGAGGAACTCAATACTGATATATATCTACTAAATTGTTTCATTGCTGAGCCAAAGAGGTAGTAATCAAATTATATTGCATAAGGATCACAAGTGAATCCATTCACTAAGTTTTGAATAGTCAAAAAAAAGAACCAGGTGGAGTCGTTTTAACTGATTTTAATGTTTTAGAGATTCCCACAAAATTGCCAACTCCCATTGCTTGGTGTTGGATTTGCAAAGAACAAAACTTTTTTTTTTTTTTAACCTGAGGAGCAGGTGTGTGTAGACTCTTCTGTCAGTCAGAGATCAGTATGACTGATTGATATAGTAAAACCAACAGGACCTAGACCCCTCAGGACTGGACTAGGCCGTGTGCAGAACATGACATGTAAAAACACTTACAAGGGAGAACTGTTTCATACCTTGACGTTGACGTCTTTGTCTATGCTGGTTATGTGCCAGTATCTTAGTAGTATGTCTACAGAAGAGGTGGAAACATATGGAAGTGTGTTGTAGTTTGATGCTAATGTAAGCAGCCAGAATTCCAGAGCTCTTCTCTCAGTTTCCTTTTTTACAGTATTTGTGGATTAATGCCAATAAATGCCAAACTCCTCACCATTTCATCAGTTGTTTTGTAGTAGTTAAATATTAACAGAACAACATATTGTTTTGCTGGCACCTGCATGCTTGTTTGTTTTATATTATTAACAATTCAATAACACAAAAAACACAAAATTTGTACCAACTTCAATAAAAGTCTTAACAAAGGTCCTTGTAGTCTTGGAGCACATACCTCATTCACTAATTGTGTTAAAGAAAATCGTATTATTCTTCAGTGTACTAAGAACTTTCCTGACGTCCAAATCTGGGTCAAAAAAAGTAGCTGAGGTATTAGAATGGCTAGGGTCTGTCCAAATACCCTTACATGGTTCCTTTACCTTGTGTCCATTTCTGCTAAAGTTGTCAAATTCTAATAGGACTGAATGTCTTCAAATTATACCAAAACAAACTTCATCACATCTGACATCGACCCTGTTCAATAATGGAGCAAGGTCACAAGGAAAGGGAACGCCAAGTAGTGTCGGGACAAGGCCCAAGGTCGTTAACGTACGTTTTTGCTTGACCCTACGTCCTTGCCAACCTGTGGTATAAACGTGTCTCGTAGGTGAGGAGGTGAAGAATCCTCAGAGAGCCATTCCCATAGGCATCGTGTCCTCCCTCCTCATCTGTTTCGTGGCTTACTTCGGGGTGTCTGCCGCCCTCACTATGATGATGCCGTATTACATGCTGGATAAGAACAGTCCCCTTCCCGTGGCCTTTAAGTACGTAGGCTGGGAAGGAGCCACTTACGCCGTAGCGGTGGGCTCTCTCTGTGCCCTCTCCACCAGGTAAGATGACCTCTGCCTCGTCCGTTGGCCCATTCCTCTGGGTGGGGTACAGTAGGTGGGTGTCGCGTATGTTCTGGGCTCCTGCCTGAGCAGAAAGTGCATGTCCGTGCATGAGTATATTTATCTGAGGTTGTACATGTGAGCCTCTTGCTAAAAATATTAGTAGAATATTTTGGCTTGAGTATTGCACCATAAAAAACTCTCTCCATAGTTACATAAGCCCTTATGCTAATCCGTATGTGGAAATGAAATTCAGGCTCTGTATTCAAACAATAAATAACCTGAACATTTATATATCATATGTGTATATAGTATTCATATTAAATGTGAGCTGAATATATGTATTTGTTAGACTACCCCTTTGTACAATATATTAAACAGCAAATAAATTTCATTAGTATTATTCAGTTGCTTTTCCCAAAAATCCTTTATTTTGTGTATGTTTCCCTGCATACTCTCTCACCTCTAAAGATTTAAGTGTTGTAGATTTTTATAGAACTGCTCACAGCCACTGGTCCACATGAAATCAGAAATCCCTGTCCTTTTTCTCGATATTTCTTCATTATGCATACTTGCTCCTTAAATGTATGTCATATACAGATCTCCTAGTCTAATCAAAATGGCTTACAATCAGGGGTATGCCCATGAAACTTGGATTGAATGAATAAACCTTGGGTTATTTTTTGAAAGGCACAGATAAAAAGAATATAACACCTTTTCTAGCAGGGGTGTGTGTGTGTGTGTGTGTGTGTATATATAACCTATGAAATAATTTGTTCCATTAATGTTTCTCTCGGGTGTGTGGAAATGTGTAGTATGTGGTGGGGCCTCTATGCTACCATATTTCAATCTCAGATCATTCTGTTCCTCTGTTTGTTTTTCTCTTGCATTTGCATGGCATGGTATATTCTCTCCCTGTCTCTTGTGCCAGCTTGCTTGGTGCCATGTTCCCAATGCCCAGGGTCATCTGGGCTATGGCATGCGACGGCCTGCTCTTCAAATACATGGCTGAAGTGAGTCCTAGAACCAAAACTCCCTTAGCCGCTACGCTAACATCAGGCGTGGTTGCAGGTGAGAATGGGTTTTAATGTCACTAACACCATTCCTCCACGTGGCCAGACTGGACAGCTCCATTTTTCACTGTCTCAACAAAACCTTCACGTTCAGCAAGTGAATATTATACTCGTGTAGGGGGGGGGCGCACGTCTCTGAAAGGCCAGTTGTGACATCTGGCAAGAGTGCATCTCCATCTGTTTAAGATTATGAGCAGGAGTCCTGCTAAAGCATGCTGTCATTGCGCATGGTGCTTTTGCATCTCCTCGAGTTAGAACTTTCCAGAAAGGCATTGCATGGGTGTTAAGATTGGGTGTTTGGATCGGCTGGTTTTTGGACGCTTAACACATGCTGATGCGTTTCCGTGTTTTTTTTATGCATGAGTTGACACCATGACCCCGGTAAAACTTAGGCGAACCGTTTTTATGGAAGGCTCATGATTTTTTTTTTGTTTGTTTGTTTGTTTGTTGGTTTCTCTTTTTTTTGTCCCCTTCCCTTCCACCTATACCCGTTTTATCCATACCCAGTCTGCTGGGCTCCATGTTCCCCCTCCCCCGTATAATCTTTGCCATGGCACGCGACGGTCTGCTCTTCCGATTTCTGTCCCGAGTGAGCGAGAGGAAGACTCCCATCATGTCCACTATGGCGGCAGGGGTCATGTCTGGTAAGCTAAGTGGCAGGTGGAGGTGCTTTTTTGTGTCTGGGGTATTTTCACCCCTGTGAGTATTCAGTGTGGACCAGAGGAAAAATCTGGCCTTGGACCATTAAATGCTGTTTAGACAACAGGTACGTGGGAATTCACCCACATAAACAAAGAGGTTACTGGAGTCGGTGTGGGGTTTCCTTACGCATCATATCTAATTTGACCGATATTATTAAGTTTTGGGGCTTTTTGTGTTGATCTCATTTCATGAAATGTAACCTGCACGGAGGCTTCCAAAGGGTCCGGTTTACCCGCCCCGTCATGGAGGTGTTTGGATGGCTTTGTTCTCTCAACATAAAAAAGCTGATAGACTGTAAACCATGTTATCTGGAGGGTTTTCCATCATCTTGTTCAGTTTTTCTTTTCATGTAAATGTACCATTTACAAAAATCTTCCTGTCATGGTTTTAAACCACCGATTTCTCTCAACTCAATGAGGCCATCAGTCACAAACAGTATCAATAGCTGATCCCAGCAACAGGAGTACCACTTTTCACTAGATTTTCAAATCTGTGTGTGTGTGTTTCCATTGATGTGTAGAGTGCCTTGTGGTGGGCATGCCCATTGGGTGTTGCAGTTTGCCAAACTGCATAAGAGCAGTCAAATTACATCTGACCTGGAGTCAGTGCGTACTCATTTGCTCTGTTCTGCAGCTTCATAGTAGGCTTTTCCCCCCAGATATTTCTTAAAACAATCTCAGACCCAGTCTGTTTTACCTGTAGTATCTTCAGTCTTTTTTCAAATCAAACAAGCCTTGCTTGTATATCCTCTTATCTTTTTGAACAGATGGGAACATTTATTTCTCCAATGATAAACATGATAAAGTAACACATTCAGTATAGAGACAGAACTGTTTACATTGCAGTGAGAAATGGCATTTAAAACACTACGCACTAGGGGTGGGAATTGTCACAGACGCCATGATACAACACTATCACGATACTTAGGCCACGATCCGATATTGCGATTCTTTACATTTTATGAAAGTGCAAATATTGCGATTCAGTTCTGCAATACATTGTGATTTATTTCTCCCATATACTATTAAAATGTATTATAGGTCATAAGGAAAATAACACACAACCTCAGTTCATCTCACTTGAATCTTCCTATTTAATTATGTGGAAAAAATTATCTACTGTACTTTTTGTGAATTGTACAGAATACCAGCTCAGTCCTTCATTGAACACACACATGAAATGAACACAGGACCTCAGTCACAAGTCAATGCAATGAACACAGGACCATGCTGATGAGTGTGTGGGCAACTTTGTCAAATTAAGTGTGTCCAAGGTACGTTGATTTGGAGGTGTGGTTTTCGCTCGTATCACCTCCTCATCTCCCAGTAACTCCGGATGGTGCCTTGTGAGATGAGTCCTCAAGTTGGTCGTATTTCTCGGGTATTTGATTTTCACGTGGCACTGCAAACGGCATGTTGCATGTCAAGTTCATTATGCACTGTATTTTGGAAGCCGAAGTAAAGCCACACTCTCGACTTGAAAGCAGACAGCACGTTATGTATGGGAGTCTCTGGAGCCATCTTGGCAACTCTGACTTCCTTTCCAATTTCCGCTGTGATGCAAGAGAAGAACGAGGTCTTGCGCCATCTTGTGGACTTCAGAAGCAATGTTATCAAGTAGACGTATGTACCAAAATAGAAGTATATTAAAAAAATTATAAAATAATATTAAATAATTGAATATCGATACTTGTCGCCGCTGTATCGATATAATATCATGCCAAAAATATCGCGATACTACACTATCGATTTTTTTTCTCCCGCCTCTACTCTAGCGTTGAGCGTGTTACAGATATCTTATGACCAGTCCCCCATGAGAATGACTGCATTTGTGTATATATCTGTTCTCCTTTGATTTTGAGACAAGATATCACTGGAGGACACAGTGTACAGTCTTGGATCAAAGACACTAACGTGGTAAAAAGGAGACAAATACTGAGAAATACCCACTTTAAGTTGGAGTGTTTACAGAGAAACACATTTATAGGGGTAGCTATAGTAACACAGCCATTTTGTGGAGGACAATATTAGCGTCAAATTACACAACCACATCTTAAACCTCTGTTTTATGGGTTATAATATTCTGTTTGGTCATGATTCAGATGGTGTATGACAGAAACAAGACCACAAAAACACTGCTGTGAAAAAACACTGTATTGGTATTCAGTCTTAATACTGCTCTCAAGCTGGGTTTCTCTGTTTATAGTCGCGTTCTCCTCTTCTCCACAGCCATAATGGCCTTCCTGTTTGACCTGAAGGACTTGGTAGACCTCATGTCTATTGGTACGTTGTTGGCCTATACCCTCGTCGCTGCCTGTGTCCTTGTCCTCAGGTGAGAGACAACTCACTGATGTAGAAGTTTTCTTTGCACATTTTTTGAGAGAGAAACATTTTTTGAAATAGAGACTTGTGCGTGGATGTTTATAATTGTTAGTGAAATGTAAAACCCCTGGAATGTCTCTTTGTTTCAGATACCAGCCAGAGCACTCAAGTCCGGCCTACCAGATGACCAGCACGCAGGAAGAGGTGGAGCTGAGTGAGACGATCAGCGTACCCAGTATGGGAATCCTTCCTGGAGTGGAGGAGCGATTCAGCTTCAAAAATCTGCTCTTCCCTGAGATCTCAGAGCCCACCAACCAGTCTGGCTTCTCCGTCAACATCTGCGCCAGTGTGCTCGGTAAAAAACACATTTGAATCACATTTGAAAAAACACACACACACTCACAGTTTCACATGGGTTTAACTGTCATTCTGGCTCTTTTTATGATTATAATAGCATAATCATATCCTATTTATGCCTTCAACATGTATTTCCCTTAGCTGCTCTTGGAGACCCACAACGCTGCATGTTTATTCTCCCTATTCTAACACCTCTGATTCAACTTATCAGCTAATTATCAAGCCTCTGGTTGACAGAAGTAGACATGTCAGAACAGGGAGAGACTTAAAATGTGCGGAGCTGGTTGGAAACAGAGATATAGACCAGCAGTTATTCCTTATTTTCTTTTTCTTTTTCTTTCCTCCCTCAAAGGAGTCGTGAATGTCTCACTTATTAATTTTGTTCTCTCTTTCTTTCCTACCGTAGGTATGTTAATTCTGACCTTCAGCATTCTGGCTGTCCAGGGCGGAACAGCGGCCTGGAACATAGCAGCCCTCAGCGTATTGGTTATGGTCTCCCTGGTTCTCACTTTGATCATATGGAGACAACCAGAAAGTAAAACCAAGCTCTCTTTTAAGGTTTGAGTCCCAATCTCCCCCAGACACCGTTAGCACACGTGATCTTCAGAGCTATGTGTTCTTTTATGTTCACACTCTTTGTGTTGATATCTCCTGACAGGTTCCCTTACTGCCTTTCATCCCTGTTGTCAGCATGTTTGTGAATATGTATTTAATGATGCAGCTGGATAGAGGCACCTGGATCAGATTTGCTGTCTGGATGTTTATAGGTACGTGCTGTAACAATGGGCTTAACATTATTTAAGATTCACATTACAACATGGATGTAGTGTAATAATATAGTAAACTGTATTCATTTTGTAGCATATTAATATACCAAATTATAACATTTCCAGCACTGCTGATATAACCGTTGCGTGTATATCGCCAAAATAAAGGTTCTCTATGTGCATTTAAGAATTGTGATCACAAGACTATCACAGACACATAAGCTGGTGAACTCTAAACGAGGTTAAATACAAACAAAAAAAATCCAGAAATGTGGAGACTTTACCAAATAACTCCGGTACACTCCAGCAGGCAGTTTGGCACAGCACTGTTTGTCAAAACCATATTTATTTCCCCTGTCCCTGTGTTTTGCTCAGGCCTGGTAATCTACTTTGGCTACGGGATTCGGCACAGCGCGGAGGCCACGCAGGCACGCTCCAGTCCCGACGAGGAGCTCAACGGGTACAAACCCACTTGCGCTTTGAACGGGAGCGCCATGTCCCCTGAAAAAGAGGCCTTCCTCAGTAACGGACTAGACGCCGGGGGTGATGAAGACGACCTCTAAGAGTGTTGTGCTTGAGTTTAAAAGTAAAAGACAGCGAATGTTTGAATGGCACACCCAACAACAACAACAACAACAACAAAAAAAGGAAAATCAGTCAAAAACAGTGCCGGGGGTGATGTTGCCTCCTTATTACACGAGAGTGTGGAGAATATTTTAGGTTGGAGAACAAATGCTGGAAGCCACTGATTAGTTTTGACGTTTCAGGATTCTGACAGTTTGGGTCTTTGTGTATGCAAGAACCTCATTTCTTTGAGAAACAAAAGAAAACACACACACACATACTCAAAAGACTGTTGAACAAAGGTCAGAGGAGAGGCATTTTACAGGAGCCTTGATGAGCTGTTAAAATCTACTTTAGGCAGAGGTGCTCTCACTCATAAATGAACGATGGCTGCTTTAAATTTTGAAATGCACTTTTGTAAGTGTCTTGATAAACTCACTGAAAGCTTCATTTGGAGAGGCGGGAAATGGAACAAAAAGGTCATGTGCCTTTATGACAAACCGTGCTGATTCACGCTAACGCAGGACTTAGTCATGCTAATGCACAATGCTAATTTGTAAGGCTGATCACCATTAGATGGTTACATTTTTAATGTTATCTTAACAGTTGAAAGCCTTGTTGAAAAAAAAAAGTCTTGTGTACGTAGAATGACTGTGCGTCAAAAAATCACTGACTTCTGTTACCAAGACCCATGCTGCTAGTCAACTCAGTGTTAAAACCCCACACCATCGTACGTTAATATGTACCGTTCTTGTTATTAGATGTTAATCACCCACTATTAGGGTTGATAAAAGCAGGGATATTGCCTAAATGCTTGTGAGTTTATGCTGACGTATATTGTTTTTTTGGGGGTTTTTTTTCATAACCTACTAATGCATTCTCATTACATACGATAATGAGCTCATAGATCAGGTAGGCTGTAGAGGCCCTTGGTTGCTACTGACACCTGGTGGTGTGGTGGAGAATGCCTCCAGCACGGATGGATAGGAGTTAGAACGAGCTGGAAAAAAAAAAAAAAAAAGGTTAAAAAGCTGTCACAGTGCTGGCTACTGTGTCCCTGTGCAGATGATGTCTGCCAGTGTAGCAGAAATTGATTTTGTTCATTTCTTGTTTTCTGAAAGGAATATTTCATAAATCTTTTAAGGGCAGTCTGAGGAGTCCAATTGTATCAAGGCTGATAATTGCTATGGAAACCATCTGTAGAGTTTTAGAGGTTTAGACAAAAAAACATCTTACCCTGGAGGTAAACAATATCCCTCAATGTTTTCAGGTTACAGTTTTGATAAAAAGGTGTGGTTATTGTAGGGCCTGTCTAGTTTAATCTCAACCCACCATGTTGCAGCGATTCCCTTGCCTGCTTTTACAGAAATGACAAGCTGTTTAGACATGGATTAAATGACTGTCTTTTTTTTTTCGGAAAGAAAGTAGCTTTTCGTTAATTAATTTTGCAGTATACACATTCAGCTTACTTGTGGTGAAATATTTGTTTGCAAACATTGCTTTTCTTAATGTTTCTAAGCAAAATTTGTAACAGGTGTGGATGTGTGCATACTTTTGGAGGATGGGTTTAATTGATCTTTATGGGATGGGCGTTGAAGAGTCATTGTTTTATTTAGTCTTCGTACTTGAACCCGCTGACAAACATTTGTGTTAATAAATAGACAACTTCTGTCGTCTAGCAAATGAAACATGCTACAAACAATGATATAGGCCTAACTGTACTTGTACTCAGACTAACACTATTTAATCACGGTGTTATAATGAAAACACTGTACATTTTACGTTGTTTACTGGCCTAAATTCAGTTGACGGCTTATGGAAATTAGGACAATTTTCATTTTTCAGAGCGTTTGAGTGAAATTAAGTTTGACCAGTCTGAAATTTGTGCTTCGGTGTCCTCTAATACATGTCTTTTTAGTTGAGGGACACCAGCCATATATCTTGTGACTTCGTTTTTTTTGTAATGTGACATGTTTTCTACGGCCGAGGTGAAAAGCAGAGTGATTGTTAATATTCTGTCAGCGGGGTATTATTACATGCTGGTATTTTTTATATAGAGAGAGAATGTTTATGGCTTACAGAGTAGTCTACAGTTATTTTTGAATGATATTGCTTTTATGTTAGAATACTTTACATTCTTTGCTTAATTTCATCACCACAGCCATAATTATCAAAAACTGTTATCAAAAAGTGACACGCGGTCATATTTAACTCAAATAACTTCACGAAGTCTGTAGAATCGCATTGACTACCTGCTCATGGCTTTTCCGTAACTGGCAACAGTCAAAATGTGATTGTAATTTAAAATGTCAAAGCTAAGCACTCTCAGTTCGTTGCTCTCGATTTGCCACTAATTTTGAGTTGAATTCGGGTCGAAGTCTCTTTTGAGCATCATGACTTATTTGTTATCGCTTATGCGGACATCGCTTATGCGCGAAAACAGAAATTGGGGGGGACGTGGACGTGGCCGTGTTTTCATTGCACCAACTGTTTAGTGCATATACTTACTCCGCTAAAGTGGCTTTTCCTTTTTGTTTAACCTGTAAACTTCATTTGAATTTAAAGGTTTAACCGATTTCATTGAAAAGCAACGTGCATTCGTTGTAATCATACTTCCCCTATAAAGAATGTACCGTTACGTACGAGTGTGTCCGATTCTGTGCATTGTCACTGAAGTTAAGACACTGTCTCATTTTTTTAGTGTTTGTAGATTTTTCGTTGTTTGTTGTGTTTTGTTTTGTTTTTTCATGGGTGTTACTGTGTTTGTCTCTAAATTTGGACCATTTCCTGTGCTCCTATGTAACGTTTCATGTACATGATGACTTTTTCTTCGAATAGTGTAATCCCTGTTTCCTATCTTACGAAACTGTTTAATTCGCTGCTGTAAATAAAAATGCTTTTTGTGATTTTTTTGACTCCCGTGCTACTTCTACATGTTATCTGGATATGGATGACAATAGGCCTATTTACTGTTTGTCTCAGCCGTATGTAGCTGTTAAAGACTAAACTGTTTTTCTGCCAAGTTCATTTGTGGACCGCTCAGTTCAAATACTGTATTTAAGGAGTTGCTCATGCTCTCGACCATAGGGGGCGCACGAGGCACACTAAAGAAGAGAGAACACCTTGGATGGAAGAGGATGGGCAGGACGCACGAAGATGCGCCACTTTATAAAGACGGAGCACGCGACTGGATGGTGCTTTCGGAGAGGTTTATTGTGCAGCTCAGCTGTGTTCTCGCGCAACTAGCATTTCCCAGGTAAGACCGCGTGTTATGATTGAAACAAGCCGGGGATGTATCACCATTCACGATCATTCTGGGAGTTAGAAGAGATTGTTGATAACGTAATTCTATTAATTTTCTCTTGTATAGTGGAGTTTTGCAGCATGAATACATGTGCATGACGACGTGGGGTGTTTAATTAATAAACTAATCGAAGGTTACCTGAGCCTGTCGGAATAATAGACTAGGAAATTGCACAGGTAGTGTTAAGTGAGATTTATACTATAAAGTGGCGTCTTCAAATTTTAAATACAATTTCACTTTTTTATCTTCTTGTTTGTTTGATAGGATGCGTGCTCATTCTGTGCATGCTAATCTTGATGTGTGATACTAGACTACTGTTTTTTTTGTTTGTTTTTGTTTTGTCTTTTTTTAAGTATATATAGGGTATTGTCACGGTAGGAGGACATTGTAAAACTGTATACAAAATGCAAAAATGAAACATAACAAAACACAATCATAAAGAGCCTAAAATGTAGTTCATAATTTTTATCACAGGTGTATTATTTATTTCTGCCTCTACCTGTGATGGAAAAACAGCAGAACTGGCAAAACATTAGTCCGATATTATGTTGCGTGTCTTACAATTTCATAAGATTTATTTGCCTCGTGAAGCCACGTGTTTTCTGTGTTCATTAATTGTGCAGGCTCGGCTGTCTGCGTCCCGTTTAAACAAACTTTGGCTACATAGCTGCTTGGGTCTGATTATGTTTGTTTGGGAGTGATTATATATACATAATCAAAGTATATTCGATTTATGGAAATTGCATTAGATCTGGGCACACAAATGTGTGAATTCACAAGCAACTCTTAATCTGGAGGACCTCAGAAAGCCCACTGTTTAACATACATTTCAGCACATTGGAAGGAGTAAGATTAAGCGTCTTAACTATTCATCTAAAGCCTTCTACATTTGGCCCTTTGAGCATAACTCCCTTTGCAAGACTTAGCGGAGGAAAGGAAGAGCCTGGGGCTATAGCTTACAACTGACAGATTCAACCTAGCCATGAACCTGAACTAGGGATATTCAGGGTACATCCAAGGCAAGTGGTCCGAGCAGAGTTTGTCCGACTCAGCACGTCTCTGTTCTGAGAGAAAAAAATCAGATATTCTTCACAAATTCAAGGAAGCCCCCCCCCCCCCCTCCCCCCTTCCCTTTTCCTAATGTACATTATGCTAGTAATTGTTCTGAATCCTTATACTTTAGACAAGTAATTTTTGGACTTCCCTGTCCACACACTGTGCATATCTATGATTTGAAGTAAACAGAGAGGAAACGGGGGAAAATCGGCCAAGATTCGCGTGGCTTAAATGGCCGAATTCTTTGTGCGATGGAACAGAGTAGGCGCTTGAGTCTTTCATGACTTCTAGGCCAAGGGTCCGAAAGAGCCAAGTCACGAGTGAAAGACAGCAGAGTTGATGGAAAGTGAATTATGCTAATGATTACCGAAGATTAGAAAGGCTTTGCCCCGAACTCGGCTCTTGATCCACTCTGCAGTCAATAGGATCAACAGCTGCTGAGGTTGATGGAAAACAGTCATAAGCCTACAGCTTCCCCTGTGTTCCTCTCTTAAGTGTCCAGATATAAATTCAAAAGCCAACACAGAGGCAAGAGGCCATGCAAACGTCTGTCTTGGCGTCCTGCGATGCGGAAACGCGTTGTCCTCCGTCCCAGAATTGACACTTGGCGAGATATCTGGAGCTCTGTTCTCTGTAAGACACTCGTTCAAAAGAAGCTTCAGGTTAATCTGAGCATAACATGCTGTCTCATACATGACATAATCCCCACCCTTCCTGCCAGAGATCCCTTTTGTAGTGTCCTGTTCCCTCTTTTTCGGCATTTGCCCCAGCGGTAGATCACTGCTTAGCCCGAGACGCCAGTCATGTCTCTGATCTCATGCCTGGATCAGTCCTTTCTTTTCCTTCTCCGTTAGCGCTGCTGCTTCATCTCCCCTCTTCATTTATTTATAATACCTTACTGTACTCAGAGCTGAGCTTTTGTCACGGAAAGGAACTGAGGAAGGGAGACAGTTCAAGTAACAGAGTAATGCGATTCCCAGACTCATTCTTTTTTGGGGTGGTTTGATTGATATGTTTCTGTCGTCAGGGGAGATGTTGAACATCTTCGAGAACCTAAGGAACCTTCCCACTCCCAGTTATATACATATGTATATGACCGATAACGAATTTAAAAAAAAACAATACAAAAAAAAAATATATATATATATATATATATATATATATATATATATATATATGTGTGTGTGTGTGTGTGTGTGTGTATAGGTATTTTAGTCATATTTCATGCTACTGTGTGAAAGTTAATGTTGAACCTGTAATAACTGCTGACAGTTAGTTTGAGTGCGCGTTTGCACGGTCTCCATAATCTTAAAAGGAATCAAACATATTGCAATTATGTTTCTATTAACAAACACATCGATATAAGATTGATGTGTGCTCCATGAAGCAGTATTTCTCATTTACCCAGTTGACTTGAGCCAAAACAGCTAAAATATGGAACCAGCCATTCTTATTGGATAGTCTTGACTTCCGATTTGAGTGTTTCAGTTGAGGTAACTGAAGCCAAGTCAGAGAGCTAGACATTGTGAAAGGGTCTGTGTTTACAGTGTGCTTGGGAACAACTTTTTGTACGCTTAGTCTGTCATTCATCTGTCGTGTTCCTCACTCCATGCAGCTACACTTTGTGTCTGATTTCTGGGGGTCTTATACAGCGAATCATAACTTTCTCAGAATTCTAGAATCCAATCCCAGACTGGAATCACCCGGTAACATTTGATGTGTCAAAAAAAAGTCTGCCAACAGCATGAAAGAGAAGAAACTGATTAAAGAATGCCTGGGCGTTAGCCTTGAAAGGGAGCCCACCATTTTCTTTTTCATCCATCAAAAGCAGAGCAAGGACTTAGAATTGTAAACACACTGAGTAATCTCAGAAAACGTCCGTGCAGCCAAAGCAGTCAGCCACTGAGTCACAGTCTATCATGGAGCAAACTTCGTGAGAAAACCTCAATTAAAACTTTACAGACCTGGGTCGAGTAACTATTTGAAGTAGTTGACTAACTGGGCCCCGTCCCAGTTCTCTTCAGCACTCCCTTTCTTTGTGACCTTGCTTTCTTAATTAGCAGGATAAAGTTTGATGAAGAGTCCATAAAGCATTCATGTATTCTTTGTTTGATGTATTTTCAGCACATTCAGTCCTGTTAATTTAGTAACTTCAGTAGAAAAAGACCCAGAACAGAACCATTCAAATCTTATTTTGACAAAATCATTCAAGTACTTATTTGACACAGATCTGGGACCTTTTCATGGGGTAGTTTTAGAAGCTATTCCTCTACTTCCTTTTGATGGTCTGTCTTTAAAAGCTAGATGTGAACGCTGAAACCTCTACCTAGCTTTTTTTTTATTTCATTGGAAAAAGTTTTGAATACGAGTGTTGATGCTCCTCTGACCTTTGTGTTAACTGAGTAATGTGGTTCACAGTCTTAGTCCTGGAGTGATATATGCTTTTGGTCAGGGGTGAGAGTACTTGAGTACTGTACTTAAGTACATTTTTCGAGTATGTGTACTTTACTCGTGTTATTTTGTTTGTAAACTTATGACTTTTACTCTACTACATTTGAAAGACAAATATTGTACTTTTCACTCCACTACATTTCTATGAAGATTTTCGTTACTCATTTTTTTAAGCATAGCTTTAAAGTCATTGGACGAATTTTCTTTTCTAAAATGCGATAGGCCATATTGTGTTTGTCACTGGAGAAAAATTTATCACAGTTAACTACTCCAATGCTGTCAGTCAAGTGTGTGCTGCATTTTTTTAACAGTTGAACTTGGCGCTTTTACTGATGGCTACCACTATTGCAGATAAAGATGATAACGATAAAGATTCCTCACTAGATCACCCATGGCCATAAGTCCATGTCTGAGATTTTTGGAATCAACCAGTTTGTTTCAGAGTCATTAGGCTCTGTAAGTGCATTGTGGCAACAATACAGCAATGCCTTGACATTAAAAAGAAAATGTACTTTTGAATACTTAAGTAATTTTAAAAGTGAGTTCTCCAGTACTTTAACTCAAGTAAAAATTTAACTGAACAACTTTTACTTGTATTGGAGTAATATTTGACCAGGAGTATCTATACTTTGACTCAAGTAATGGAATTGTGTACTTTATCCACCTCTGCATTTGGTTAAGATGAACATGACAGTGCAACTGATGTCTATGGCTTTCATTGTGTCTCTCAGTGTGATGACTGCTTGGTTTCTGTCGTGTTTGTTTAGCTGTTCAATATCCGATACCAGTAAATCAGGGAAAATGAACACACAACACAAACTAAAAGTGTGTTTGTGTGTGTGTGTGTGTGTGTGTGTGTGTTTGTGTTTGTGAGAGCATGTGTGTGTGTGTGAGAGAGCGGGAGAGAGACTGAGTTGGAAGTTCAATTGTGAGAGAATTAGAGCAGTCATCACCAGGGTATTATCTATTGTCTGTGGATGTGAGTGAGTGAGTGTGTGTGTGCGTGCATGAGTGTGTGTGTGTGTGTTTGACAGAGAGACAGAGAGAGAGACACAGAGAGAGAGAGAAGGACTAGTTAAGTTGCAACGACTGAAAGCTTCCGGAATTTTCCCATGGGCAGGCCAGTAAATGACAGGCCAGCAGCCCACTGCCCACCTGCTTTCATTCAGCACCGTCCTCCAAAATGACCTTGACTGCCTCACCGCTGTGCTTCAGTACATGCGTTCCCTGCTGTGAATTACACAGTCCCGCCTGCGTGCACAACTTCTTACGTTCTCCCCCTTTGGATTCTAGCTCTGAATACAAGAAAGAGATAGCAGCTCCCTAGATAGCTTTTTTTGAGATGGGGAAATTGCCAGACACCAAAATATACTACCAGTGTTTTTATTTTGAAAAAAAGAGAAAAGAAAAAAAAGTAAGTCAAACTGAGGTTATGAGAACACTCCCGGTCCCCAAAGGAGAGAGTCACCTCTGTTTCACCTCTCCAAGCGTCTCGCCTTTACTCCTACTTTATCAGGCCTTAAGTATTTATGAGTCCACCCCCCCACCCCCACCCAAACTCCTATCTCCCCCATACTACACCATCCTATGTCCCCTTAACCCCATCTCGAGCACTTCCTCCTCCACCCATTTCTTATTCTTCACACTTTTAATCTGCCGCCACCACCACCGCTACCGCTGTTGCTGCTGCTACTACTGCTATAGTTACTGAATGTCATACTTCTCACCCCGTTCACACAGCTTACATTAAAACTGTATATGCGTGTGCATGTCTGAGCATGTATGGATTTTGCCTTGATATTCAATTGGTGTTTTGGCTTATTTTTTTCCCCCTCTGTTTTTTTTTTTTTTTCCTCATCAATGAAGCTGTCCGTTAACGAGTCCAAAGCTTCACATCCCTCTCTTAATATTCGTCCATATCCTCTCCCCTGCTTCCTAATTACACAGTGGCTCCTTTTGTGTGCCGACTGGAAGCTTCGTCTAATTAATCACATCACTTTAATGATCGCTGGCTGTCGTCATAACCAATCAGAAAGCTCTCGGCCGTAGCAGAGGTCAGAGGAGAGAACCGGGACTAATGAAAAGGCTTTTGACCACATTTCCACTTCATCATGAAAATATTTTTTTCCTCCCACCACTGACAAAATGAAAGGAAGATTTTACGAGTTAAATAGTGTCTAGTGTTTTTCGGATAGTTTTGTAGCAATGTTTGTTGTACTTGATGTTTATTCAGTTGATAGCGATTTTTCATGCAGGTAATGTGGTGCTTCTATGACAGAGATCAGCTACAACAAATGTTAGTTCAGCAGTGATGGATGCTAATTGGACACATGCTATGCAGAGGTGTGAGGTAGACCGTTGGCATATGTACATTTGTCTTTTTCCGAGCGTCTGAAATGTGATAATAGATCAGGGTCGGACACCACCAGCCCTGTGACTGTTCTCTCACTTGTACAGTGAGATCCATGCACATGCAGTGTTCCTCCACACAATATTAACTCATCACAAAGTGAAGGGGACCCATAGACTAAAATCAATGCTCATATTGATAAAAGAGCGTAATAACTATTATCTTTAACACTTAACGGCCCTTGAATGTCATTGTATTAGTTTTACAGTCATTTAATTCAAAGACAGCCTCGTGAGTACAGGTAATAAAAGTCAATAACTGCATCATTTTAAAGAGGTTTGCACAGATGTATGGACCTGGCTTTATGCGTGTAATCAGTTCACGAGCATCCCTGGTTTACAGAAGCCTTGATTTGTCTTATTTGTCTAATGCCTTTTGTATGCCCGTGTGCGAAGCCTGTAGAGAATCCGTCCATTCTCCTGGAGCACAATGGGGTGGAGTCTTACTGCAGTATTCCGTTCTCCCTGTTATACTCCGCCCCCCTCTCACACACCGGCATTGTGTGCATCCATCCATGCCTTTCTGTTTACATTGCTGAACCCAACGTGACACACACAGATAGAAACTGGTATTTGTAAATTTGACAAAAATGGAGCAAATGCTATGAATTGAGAGTGATTAACTGACATGCAAAATAGAGGGATAAGAGATTTGTGAGAGAGAAAGAGAGAGAGAGAGAGAGAGAGAGAGAGAGCATGCTGAAAGTGTGGAAATGGTGGGAGCTCAATAAATCTGTGCTGTTATTGGCTGAGCTCTGCTACCCCCATTCCCCAGGCACTGTAGAAAGCTTTTTAACCCTTGCAGGTGAGTTGTAGCCATGTGCCAATATCCCTTCTCTCAGTATTGAATCTTCAGTGAAAGCACTGAGAGAATCATAGTATAATAACATAACAATATGAAATGCTTTGTTGTGTATGACATAAGCGTTTACCGTCGTGAAAAGAACATACACGAGGGTGCATTTAATCAGAATGAACAGACTCAATACAAAGTTAGTACCTAGGAAGCAACAAAACAACAACATTAGGCACGTCATTCACTCACTCAGTGAATCGTTTGTTCATTTGTTGGTTGGTTGGTTCATTCATTCATTCATTCATTCACTCACTCAGTGAATCGTTTGTTCATTTGTTGGTTGGTTGGTTCATTCATTCATTCATTCATTCACTCACTCAGTGAATCGTTTGTTCATTTGTTGGTTGGTTGGTTCATTCATTCATTCATTCATTCACTCATTCATTCACACGTCAGTGAAGAAAAATAACATTTACTTAGATATATTGCCAAACTGATTTTTCTTTCTGCTGGAGTGGAGATGCAGGAGAAAGAAGTATTTTCTACTCTAATTCAGTGCTCACACCGCAGGGTGATGGATTGCGCAGCAACAATGGAAAGCAGAGGCTAATGTAAGATTTGAAAGAGATTTATCTGCTCCTCTGTCATAACTTTGCCACAGCCCCAGCTGCAGAAAGGTTTCATATTCTCTGAGATCGCCGGTCAGATTCGGCCGCAAGTCCCGCTCTGCATCGGAATGGGGGTCTGTGTGCAGTGCAGACGGTAATCAGAGGACCTTGACTGACAACTGGGATGTGTGTGTGTGTGTGTGTGTGTGTGTGAGGAAATAGGGAAAGTGAGTGTATGGCACCAGGACAAAGGAAAAGCAAGCACATGGGTGTGTGTGGGGGGGGGGGGGGGGTGTGGAGGAAGTGGGGGTGGTTGCAGTTGGAATCCTTTATGGGAGAGAGGGATGGAAAGAACAAAAAGGGGGGATGAGAGAGAAAGAGAGAGAATGAGTGAGCGGGCTTCTAGGTATGGGAGCAGACGAAAATAAATCAACTCTGTCGGAGTGTGCGTGCGCGCGTGTGTGAGCGAGTGTTTCCTAGATCCCAGACAAAGAAGTGGCCAGCATTCACCTCAAAGAGAGGTGTTCCACAGTGTATTCTGGGGATAATAGAGTGGATTCTCCAGCCTGGACAAAGCTGCACCGACGTGGGGGCAGGGGACCATTTTCAGTCTTTTCTCCATCTTTCATGGACGCGGCAGTTTAGGTCTGAGACGTTTTGTCCTGTGATGAGATTGCAGGATTAATTAGTGTGTCGGTTTATATATTCATGGTTTTGGGAGGGAGGGGTCAGATTGGGATTCGTTTCAGTCTCTGGGGAGAGCAGGAATGCATCTAAAAGCATTAAGACAGACATATTCATGCACACATCAATAGACATGTTCACACACACACACACACACACACGTATGCACGCACATTTTTTACACGTGAGACCTGAGGGGGTTGTATGTGATACTGTCAGCACTGAAACCTGAAAATTTGTTTTGTGTGTGTGAGTGTGTGTGTGTGTGTGTGTGTGTGTGTGTGTGTGTGTGTGATGTCCATGGCTGTGTGTGTGTGTGTGTGTGTGTGTGTGTGATGTCCATGGCTGTGTGTGTGTGTGTGTGAGTGTGTGTGTGTGTGTGTGTGTGTACATAGTGTGGAGCAGGGGGGTGTGTTCTCTCCTCTGATTTACTGCGTATGAGTGTGATGAGACTGTGACTGTTGGGGTGGGTGATGTGGAAAGCTGCAGAAATGCCTTCATAAACAAAGCGGACTGAGAGGAGAGAGGCTGTATGTGTGTGTCAGGGAGAAAAGGAAAGAGGGAGAAAGAGGGAAAAAGAGGGAGAGACAGAGCTCCTCTGGGTAAGTGTCATTTTGTCACCGTCAAGTGTGGAGTGGGTCACTGGCGGCATGGCTGAGGCAGCAGCACGGGTTCTTTTGTTTGAGAGTGACACTGTGTGGGTTTGCTCCTGTTGTGCCAACTCTCACTCTCTTGCTGTGCGTGTGTGTGTGTGTGTGTGTGTGTGTGTGCATGTGTGTTTGACAGAGAGAGAGAGAGAGAGAGAGAGAGAGAAATAGAGCAAAAATTTAGAGAGAAAGTGTGTGTGTGTGTGAGAGAGAGAGACAGACAGACCGACCGAGAGAGAGAAAGAGAGCAAGAGAGAAAGAGAAAAAGTGTGTGTGTGTGTGTGTGTGTGTGTGTGTGTGTTTCTTTATTTGTGTGTGTTTCTTTATTTGTTTGTGTTTGTTATGTGCAACTTTGCCTAAGGTTAGAAAAAAGTATTTATGTCAAGTTGATGTGCAAATTATGCTGGAAATTCAAATACCAGGAGGAGTGGTGAAATCTCATTGGTACTCATTTCTGCAGAATGCTGAAGCCTAAGGTGATTAATGACACACAGCAGCAAATTTCATCTCACAGCCCTAATGTATTTATTTATTTGTTTGTTTGTTTATTTATTTCTCTGTTTTCCACGTTTGGATGATTGATGATACAGAATGACTGATCACTGGTCACATTAATGCTATTTGGCTGCATAATCTAATTATTATTATTATTATTCTCTATATAGGAGGTTTGAAAATGTTCTCTTTATACTCTACTCTATATGAAGCTATATTTTCATATGTATAGGGATTACTCTTTTCGAGTGTGAATGGATTTTTGTTATTACAGGGCAAAGGAGGTAATTCTGTTACGCATGTCAGTCAGTCAAGCAGTCAGTCTCTCAGACTGTATAAGAAGAACTTTAAAGAGGACACACTGTGTGCTGTGTTTGGATATGATCTTTCGTTGGGGAACAAGTAGGAGAGAACTTACCCCTTACAGACATCTCCACCTGCTTCTTGACATACAGTATCTGTCTAATCTGAGAAATGCTAAGATGTCTACATGAGGCTGAGAGGCTGATAAAGGAACAGGGTTTTTTTTTTTTTTCCTGCCTGCCCACCAGAATGCTGGGGAGTGAGTGAGGTGATCTTTATAGAATTGGATCGTAGGAGCCAAAAGGTCCTGTTCTTTACACATGAAAGTGAAGGTCATTGTCTGTGATACTGCCTCTATACAGCTGCCATCATATGGAGAATACCAAAAGAGATCAGTGATGATCTGGTTACATTAACAAAGCTTACAAAAGCTTTCAGTCTGAGAGTTACAGTTTTTTTTTTTGTTGTTTTTTTCAGGGTAACAGATTTTTTTTTTTTTTTTGCCTCTGAAGTGTTTATTCTTAAACGTTTGCTTTAGCGATCAAGACAGTATGACTCTCAGAGAGTATGATTTGATGAAAGAGAGAAATAGCGAAAGAGGCCAAGTACTGACAGGAATACATTTCCCCCCGTCCTCAAGAGGAAAGGAACTGTGAAAGTTTTTCTTTTTTCTTTCTTTTCTTTTCTTTTCTTTTCTTTCAGCTGAACCGCACAGCTACTGATACGTGCTCCGTGGGGCAGGTTTTGCCGACTCAGACTCTGAAGTGCCGTTTTTCTTCGTCTATCAATAAGCATTTTTATTTCTCACAGTCTCACCATTCACCAGAGAGAGAGCTTTACAACTGCTCAGCCGTTCTTTAAAAGTAATTTTTCATCTTTAAAACCAGATATCATCAATCAATTTAGGCCATGTTATTTATTACAGATATCTAATAGAAGGATAACAGAACAGAACAGTTCAAATACAAGGGCTTAAATATGAATCTGAGTTTGTGGAAGAACTGTTTATTGTTGCTTGGGTCTTGCTGTCATTGTGTTGATTTTATTTGATGAACTACTAACCGTATGTGCAGTCTGGTTCTGTTATTTATTTATTTATTTATTTATTTATTTGGGGGGGGGGGGTGATTACCATTTATTAAAGATGAAGTAATGGCCTAAGTATATTTAGCTTCACCCTTTTGTAAACAGGGCACAGAATAATTTATCTAGGGATTATCTCTTCCTTCTGTCTGCTCCCGTGGACAGAATCTCCCCCCATTTATCGAGCTGGAATCTCATTTGGGGCCACACTGTAATAACGCCTTCATATCTTCCACACCAGCGCGACCTTTCAGTTAAATGAATTACCGATTATGCTCTTTGACAAATAGATTTACATGTGCCAGTAACTGCGATGGATTTGGTGGTAGCCGGCGAAATGAGCAGATAGATGCCCTAATCCTTAACGGGTCTTCGTAGCTCGCGGAGACTAAAATCTTGTTAAAGGGCCGCTTTTGTTATTCTTTCGCCAAGGGACATGCCCACAGTCCTGCTACTGTGGTGATGCCTGTAGTATATGGTGATGAGAAAGTAGGAAGATGTATGGGTTTTTACCCTGATATTGTTCTATGAAACTCCTGTGTAGGAGTGCGTGTGTGTGTGTGTGTTGTTCATTATAGTCTCTGGATAGTCTAACCACAAATGCAGTTCTGTCAGCAGACCAAAATCTGAACCATACACTCCTGTAAAACTCCTTCCATATAATACCTGTGTTCAGCAAACCACCAACAACTTGTATCTCTAAAAACAGCTGGCCAACTAATTGGCTGTACTTTTCGTTACTACCAGTGAGAGCAGTGTAATTAATATGCATTAATAAGCATCGCGTCAGTCAGTCAGTCAGTCTCACAAAGAGGACTAATGCTGTACATAAAGGTACTATCAGAGAGAACGATTAAACCCTCTATAGTCTTTGTGATAGTACTGCTACACTTTAACTTTTCTTCGTGTAGTTTATAGTCATTATTGTTTGTATCGATAAAGTTATCGTTGACTGAGAGCGTAGGAGATAATGTACTAAAAATACACAGGGTCAGGCCTAATAATATTTCGCGTAAATCTACTGGGCTAGAGTTAACCTTATACGGTGCACACACAATATGTTAGTATTCACATCAAGGAAAGTAGGCTGCTCTGATCAATTTCTGTGCAGACTTCCTTAATGAATGTGTGTTATACACCCAGTCCAACACCTACTGTCGTTTACCTTTCGCTCATCCGTGCCTTGTTTCAGCCAACCGGTGGCTTCAAGGGAAACAATGGTGACATAGTAACCTATTCCCCAGTGTGGGTGAGAGAAACGCTGGTCGAGCAGGCACGTGTTTGCCCAGTGGCGTGCGTTGTTTTTCGGATCGATGATTCTCCTCCGCCGCACTGCAGGTGCTAAAGCGCACTTGGCTTTCTGCTTTTGTTCTTTTTAACAGTCATCTTATTTCGCCATGGTACCAGCTTGTTAAAGTATGCATTCAGCTGACAGTGTCATTGCATGGCTATTGGTTTTTCTCTACCACCATGCCATTCTTTGTCTCATTATGTACGCGACATGGTAGACCGTCGCATTGATCAGACTTGTCGCACAGTGGACAGTACACCAGATTCTTTGTCTGAGGTGTTCCTTTTTATTTTTTCGAATTCTTACAACTGGATGAAAGTAATATAAACTGGTCGTTATGGCAAGATCTTGAAAAGCACGAGAAATTGAAACTTTCAGCTTGAAACGAATAAGATTCGGACCCATACATCTGAAACTAGACTAGTTCTTCGAAAAGAAGAAGAAGAGGAGGAAGAAGAAGAGCTGCCGGTCACGCGGGACAGTTTTAAAAGAAAAAATACTTTGTAATTTTTATAAGATAAAGCTGAAGTGATAAAACGATTTCAGTTAAATATGTCTCATTATTTAAAACAAAAGCGTTTTGCGCTTTGAACAGTGTTGGAAAGCTGTTAAGCATTTACTTTTCGTTTGACCTGGTTTGAGGTATTCGAGAGTAATTGACTATCGGCTGCCTGTAAGCAAGATAATTGAAGGAGAAAATACTGTGGAGTGTGGTTTAAAGGGCTGCTTGTCAGCGATGGAGGCGGGCCGTGGTCTATGACTATATGGTCTCTGTGCCTCGCCAGCGAAACGGAGCCTACTGTTGCCCTTGCTCTGTTTTCGCACAAGATTAACTTTGTTTCTTTCGGTTGTTTTCAAATAGGCTGTAAATATGTCCCTTGTTCGAAGGTTTTGAGTCTTTACTAATGATCCACAATTAGGCAGTCTGTAGTTCAACTCGAGGATAGCCGCATATTTTATGCATATTTTAGTGCAACGTAACGTAGGAATGTAGTTTGCGTATTATGGCGATGTGTTCCGGTTTGGATATAAACTGGTAACAAACTGAAGGTCATCTCAAGGACAGAAAACGGCCATAAAATGAGGGCAATCATTGGGAAGGTACTGTGTTTATGTGTAAAATGAGGCAGAATGTGAAGGCTTTGAATTCAGTGGTGCTCAGTCAAGGGCACCGACTCAAATGGCTTTGATTTCCTGGTCAATAAGCCAAATCTCCCTCCATCAGTGAGTTCCTGCAAAAAATGCTCCACGATGCGTAGACCAAGTCCATATGTCACTCCAAGTGCATAAGCCTGTCGTCCATCACAGAGTGCTCAAGAACTTAATACACAAATGAAATTGTGTTCTTGAAATGTTATCAGATCACAGAGATGAAAAGATTATCGTGGTGATTAGATTTCTTAGAGCAGTAAAATGGTTTGTGGTTTAGTTTAAGGGTTGTCGGTATTCATAACTAAAGTGGAAACAGTATTTGGGTGAAGCACGGAAGAATTTGCACAATTTCTGTTTGGGGAGGTTTTGCAGGGTAAAAGGTTTGTCTGATACCACTCGGCTGCTGAAAGGCTCCAGAGTGGAATCGGGGGGGGGGGGGGGGGGGGGGGGGGGGGCTTTGCACCACTTGGCTGTAGGACACTGGATGTCTACATTTGGAATTGATCCTCCACACTCTCCTGCATTTCTCCATCCAAGCAAAAATAAGAGGTTTTGCTCTGGTCTCTGCACCCCAAAACACGTGCTTTGTTGGGGAGAAGTAATTTCAGCTCGGAGGATTGGGAGATCTATATTCCCTATTCCTTTTTTTTTTTTTTGAAAAAAATCAATCTCTTGTTTGACATTGTGCGATGTTGCCTCCTTTTCGTGAGGGCAGTTTGATGGACAGCGCATTCGAAATGATGAGACAAATGCCTTTTCATCTTTTTTTTTTATTTCTTAATTTATAATCTTTTCTCACAAGTGTTCTGTGCATTTGGAAAAGGCTTTGGCAAAACACTGAGTGAACCCAAATCCAAGAGTATTCCTCGCTGCTGGTATTGGATGTTGTTGGTTTTATGGACAATGAGATAGCATGGGTGGTACATTTACACATGGCGGTGACTTGAGGGTGAAGAGGCGTAGATCCAATAAGCCAGTTGGGGTGAGCACAGCGGGTAAACGCTCCTCTTTCAGAAGATGTCCTGGTTGGTTTCAGCCTTTCGCTTATTTGCTAGGAGGGGTAATTGACTCCATACCCAGCAGCTGGTGGTGCAGAACCAGCTTGGGTTGAATCTGCCAAAGGGGCACGAGTAACATGAATGTCCAGTCTTCGTTTCCACATGTTAATCTGTTCTTTAAATAAATGAAGGTGGTTTCATTTTGAATCTCAGTCTGACATCAGTTGTCTTAAATTTGAAGAGCGGCGTGAGGGTGGGGTGGTGTGGGGGTGCGTGAAAGACGTATGTGAGAAAAAGTGCAGGAAGGCAGCAGAAAACGTCTTAAATGTTTGATAAGGAGCAGATAACGGCGCCTCGCATCATTTTAATCTACAACCAACGGTTTTCGCCCTTGACCGAATTCCTTCAGTCCAGGAGATAAAGCATTTTCTATTGCCCCTGCCTGCCACAAACACTCTTGGAGGGGGCTGCCATAGCCATTTTTCATAGATAAATAACACAGGTCTGTGATGGGGAGTGGAGGAGGTGGAGGAGGAGGAGGATGGGAAGGTACAGGCAGTGCAATCTATTTTCAGCCGGTGAAGCTCGGTGGTGAACAGGTATGTGAGCAGGAGTCACTCTCTGTGAGTCCTGAGCTGTCCGCACCGGCATTAATTACCTGCCAGTCTCTTTTACGCGTGTGTGTCCAGGGACACTGCTCCTGTTTAGAGACTGGTCACAGACTTAATCATTTAGCCCGTTTGTGGCACAATAACAGCAGGAATAGAGGACAAAAAGGACACTCTTTTCCACCTTCACGCTCTTCTACACAAAAGAGAGATCTTGCTTTCCAGTCGGCATTATTTTAATAGGCCTCCTCTGACCCCGATTAGTGTTTTACAAGAAGAGGAAACTTGGGAACGGAGCTTCTCTCTGCTGTTCTGGGGAATTTGACAGGCAGACAGTGTAGACCGTCATCTGATGTGTAATGATTCAGACAGGTCTTGCGGGTCATAAACCTTAAGTCACCCTTCCTGGAGCTTCCTTTAACCTCTATCCAAGTGAAGAACAACAGAAGTCAGATCTCTTTGGTCTGCTCTGAGAGAAACAGTTGTCGTGGCAACTTGGTAACCAGGATAAATATTTCACCATCAGTCACAAGCCTTGTGATAAAATAGTTCCAGAGTTTAAGTTTATTCTAATGCCATCCGAACTCCCCTTTCTTAATATTAAAAGGAATATTGGTTTGCCATGAGAAAGATGTTCATGACATGTGGGTTGTGATAGCATAGTGAGAGAGATTAAGGTCTCTCCAAAATGAGAAATTAATTGATTCTCAGAAGTGTTTTTCTCTAATGAGGTTTTGTACATCTACTCTGCTAATGTGTTTTGAAACAAACCTGGGCAGACAAGACAATTTTCCGTCCCCTGTTATTCTGGACCATCATCCAAGTAAACAATCTACCTCTTCTTTCAGAGATCAACACCTCTGGGATTCTCTCAGTCTGTCACGTAATGCATTGAGCGGATACAGACAGACACACACACACATATATATACACGCACATACATTCACACACACAAAGATCTTGGCAGTACGGGCACGTCCAAGCTCTCATGGCAATGTGTCAGTGAGTAGCACCTCTCTCCATGCCCACACCACCTCCACTGCTCTCTGTCTGAGCGGGTTGTTTTGTCTGCGTATGTGCGAAGGAGGGGGATAAGCCATAAGTCTCTTTTTTTATTTGTCACCATGTAACCAGACATGTCAGTTAGAATGACATCAGCCATCACTCGTGTTAATTTGATGATGTCATACCGAGGAAAGCGGCACGTGTGTTGTTTGTCTCCTGCAGCTGAGACTTTGCTCCGCACAGCATTCGTTCCGTTACCTATTCTAAGCCCTGTAAAGCCAACGCTGCGGAGCTGCGTGATAGAGTTCAGGAAGCCTGCCGGGGGTTTTTTTTGGCACTCCAATATTTCTGACAAACCACGCTCTCCATCTCCCATTCACGCACTCCACAGTCCTCCCACAGCTGGGGACATTTTTCTGCATAATTGGAGCCTTTTGGAGGACTTGCTGCCTGTGACTGGGTTCTTCTGTCTGGACAGACTGAGGAATGCATGTTCATAAAACCTGACATCTGTGTGATTCTTCCTCCCTCTCTCTCTCTCTCTCTCTCTCTCCCCCTCTCTCTCTGTCTCAAACTCACTCTTCTCATTCCTCCTTTTTTTTTTAGATTCACTATCATTTTCTCTCTCCACACCATTTTCTTCCTGTCTCTGCATGTACGCTCCTTCATTTCCCGCCTTTTTTTTTCCTTTTCCTCCTGTTCACACTGTTCATGTGTTTCTATTCAGCTTTTCTCTCATGTTGAGAGGTGAATACATTTGACTGAACAGTACAGGTTAATGCCAGATACGGCCAGATGGCACAGTTGGAAGTCGACCAAAAAAAAGAAAAAAAAAAACCCAAAACTGCAGCTTTAATGTATCCTTTTGTCTGAAGGCAGATTGCAAATATTTATTTGCTGCTGTTAGATGGGCAGCAATTATCTCATATTGAATTACTCCCAATCCACAGCATCTGTTTTGAAACAAAATGTGAACTGTCAGCTCTGACACCGCTGATCACTCTGATAACAACACATTTCAGCCTAAATGAGAAACAGAATGCCAAAATTATGTATTTGGCATTTTCAACATGAAGCCGCATCGCGGTGCAGTGAATTTATTACTGATAGCGGAACATGGATAGATCATTTAAGGTATGCCCGTGGATGAGGACAAGCTGAGACTGCCAGTCAACCACAGAGAGAGGTGGTCTAACCGTTGGCACCTCTTCATAAGCTTGTTAAACACTCACATCGGTGGTTTTGTAGCCCATAGTCCTCAGAGAGTCAAGAGTATGTCCATTTACCCAGGCAAAGATGCCAGACACATTATGGCAAAGTAGTCCCAATAATACTTGAGGTTTGGGCAAGAGATGGAATTTGCTTTTACGAGTGCATATTGAGTGTACTAAAGTGGGCCATTGTCAAAGCATCCCTGAAATCTGTATTAAAAATGAACTACTGTTTGCTGTTTGAACATGTCTGCTTCCACTCACTTGTCACAACATAGAATTGTCAAGCTGTCAAATGTGGTCTCACAGGATTTGAGAAACAACTCTACTGCCAGCATATCGAAAGATTTATGTGTAGTGAGGAAAACTACCTTACAGCTGCTTCTGTTCAAGGAAATCATTCATTTCTAATTGTTCCAACATCAAGAACATGGTTTTTCCATTGATGTGGTCTCAGTGGAGCTCTTTGTATCGAACCACTTTTTTTTTTTTTTTTTTTTTTCAGCGTCTGTGTAAATTTGTTGAGACTCTTGGAGGACACGGTATCTTCCTGCTCAAGTAAACACGACACCGATTCTGACTGCTCTGTTTACTCACCCTGCAGGTCTTTCCCCAAAACTGTCAGTTTCTCATCTACTGTTTATGAAAACTCTAGAAGATAAATATTTACAGCCCTTTTGGTGGAGAACAGGAGTGCCCCAGTACAGTCCTAATGGGGCCCCAAAGCCTGTTCATATCTATCAACCACAGTACTGTGTCATTGGCTGAGGACTAGGCACACCTGTTCCCCTGATACAAATCAGCCTTTGGTTTAGTTGACTCCAAAAAGCAGTTGGTCTTTGGCCCTTCGGGCCTGGATTTGGACATCCCTGTTGTAGGGGGGTAGCCCTGCTTCCTTCATCTGTTAACTGCTCTCGGTTCTGCTAACTTAACGTTTTTTGAATGGACGCGCTTTTTTTGCTGCGTAAGAATCTTTTCCCTTCAACTTTCCCATGGGTGGCTGTATTTTATGGTTAAATAAGGTCCGAAATATTTATCATCACTAATAGCTTTTAACATTTTCAGAAATGAGGATTTGGGTCTTTGGCTTTGTTTTAGCAGGAGGAGTGTGAGTCCTTGGAGCATGAAGTAGGTCAGCATTGAGTTTGCTGCCTGCCAAGCGCGGAACCCAAGCTGGGTTTGTAATAATGAACCGAGAGCAAGGAGAGAATGAATGATTTCTCTCAGCTCCTCGTTTGTAACTGTTCTCCATGAGTGTTTTTGTGTTGTTTATCTAAACATCTGTCTCCCAGATGTGCTTATTACTGCCACCAGACTATTTCGTCTTAGCCCATCATGAAGTTATAGTCCTGAAAAGACAAGTAATGGCTTTAAGTTTCCATCAAAACCTCGATACCTAGGACTGAATTCTATACTTATATATTATAACGAGTCCTTCATCTAAATTTTTTCATACCCAAACCCGAATCTGTCCTCATTTTTGCCCTATTTATCATCTCTCAAGTATAGTCATCTTTGTCTCGGTTGTTTTCTGAAGGGAAGAGGATGTGGTTTGGGTTTGAATGTGCTTAATCTTGATACTTGTGTATATTCAGCAGAAGGTTCTTCAGTGTCTTCACTCCTCACATCTCTTCAGACCTTCATTTGTCACAGTTCCCTTCATCTGGCTCCTTGCCCTCCGCTATCTCTCCCCCAAGCTTTGACTGACATGCACATCTTCCATCTTAGACAGAAAGAGTGAGTCTTTCAGCGACCATTAGTTCTGCTGAATTAAGCTTCTACCGGGGGGTAGTGCCCTAGTATTCTCTTCAACCGCCGTTGCCTTTAGCTGATGCCTCTGTAAAGTGACAGCAGAAATATGGAGACAAATACTCAGGCCGCGTCATTAATGCTAAGAGCACCTCGCGTTTTTATTTAATTAGTCCTTTCTCCGTGTCCTTGTGGCTTTTATTAGTGAATAGGAACTGGATGTCATCTCTTGTCCTCTTCTTCAGTAATCCACTTTCACACTTCATCAGTCCTTAACTGGCATGAATATATATTCAGACTGACACAGGCAAGATGTTTCAACCCAGTCAGTTCTATGTCCTGTTTTACTTAATGTTCATATAGGTTTCATGTAGGGCTAAGGTTAGCATTTAGGCTTAGGCCTTTTATAGCCGCAGGTGTAACTGACTCGATGCCTCCCTGTCTGTGATTTCTAGTACATAAAATGACCTAGATCAGGGCTGTGGTCAGTTTCAGGATTTCAGAGAGAACATTTTAGTTGCTTATTTGACATGTTCGGTGAAGGAATGTGTTTGCTTGGGTAGCAGTAAGGTAAGCATCACACTGACCAAAGGGTTGTGGGTTCAAACTCCCAAGCATGAGGGCTCACCGCCAATGTAAACCTCTCCTGAGCAAGGCATTTGGCTGTAGAGTGGTTCCAGAGGTTTATCAGATCTGGCATGAAGAATAATTGTGGCTTGTTCTTTCACAGCTAAGTGAAGTGACCTAAATGTCTAAGACACATATCAGAACATTATGAGAGAGACATTGTTGGTTATGATAAATTAATGTAAACTGTGAAGATGGAATAAAGGTTTTGGATTTATTAGAGAAAGTACCGGAGCAAACTATCTCTCAAAAGTTAATTCTGAATTTCAAAAATAAGTTCTAAATGAGAGTTTAGGACGTGTTAGATGATGCCTTTACACCTCCTCCAAACTAACAAAGGCATATACGTAAGCTTACTTTACCTTCTGTGACGTCGGTTTACCCCTCTATCCAAAGTTTCCTCGCTGCCCTCAGTCGTCTAGGGAGGTTCAAGACCAACCAAAATGACACGTAGCCTTCTCGGAGAGGCTCTGAAATGAGCAGAATTGACAAGTAAGAAGACTGCATTCCATATTACATTTGAAGTTAGAACAGACAGTGTAACTTGGTTCATAGGAATGAAAATCTCTGTTGCTATCTTTGGGTCAAGGTTAATTGGCTCCAGAGGTGGCTGGCAAATGCCTGCTTTAGTAGAACAGAACTCATCTGAACTCAGCCAAGGCACATAGCAACAACCCCCCCCCCCCCCCCCCCTCACCTCACTCCATCACAACACTGCTATGTGCTGGTCAACACTGCTAAGTGCTGAGAAGACACACAAAACTTTTAATGAAAATAGCTTTCAGAGAGCATTCTTTTAGCCCGGGTCTTATTTAATTGTATTTCACTTTGAGTAAATCATGTCTCTTTTCCAGACATGTCCGTCAAATTAATAATCTTTGCCACAACTCTTAGCTCCTGATAATATCTTCTTACCTGAAAGATTAAAGTTTTTAAAACTGCCCCCCCCCCCTCTCCTATTCATCCTTAGATGATATAAATTTACAATTATGGCATACATTTTGTTTCTCATTTGCATTTTACAAAACTGATCTATTGCTGCATGGAAAATAACCTATTTTGCTCCTTCCCGTTTCCGTTTTTTTTTTTTTCTCCGTTAGAATGAGGAGAAAAAGATGAAAAGATGGTGAGGCTTAACATACGGAGCTGGGCGGTAAGACCTGAGGGAAGGGATGTAATTAAGCGCTGTTCTGGTTTTCTTTACATGCTGCAGGATGGCAGATAAGCTCACAACTGTTTCTCTCTGAGAGAGAGAGAGAGAGAGGCAATGTTCTTCAAAAGCTAATAGCTCATCATTCATTTCTCCTTCATCAGAAAAGATTGGGAGTGAGCACCTCAGCTGTCACTGAATTTCAGTACCTTATAGTAAAAAAAAAGGCTTCCTTTTAAAAGTTCAGTTTTTTCCAAAAAAATGAATAAAAAGAATCAGAGATGAATGAGAGAAGGGAAATGGATAGTGTAAGATTTTGGGGGGGAAAAACAGAACGTTTAACAAACATTTTTATTTTCATCGTTTGGAGGTCAGTCAGTGGTTGCCTCTTTTTTTTTTTTTTTGACTTTTTTGAAGTTCTACATTTCAGCTGCAGGGGTTTAGCCCACGGTATGTTTGAAGTGGTACAACCTGGCTACATTTTTCTCTTTTTTTCACCATCAACCAGCTTTAAAGGTTTCACAGTAAGAGAGGAACTTCAAAGTGGTTTCATTAATATGTTTCATTCAGTTTGGCTTAGATATGGGACACTGTGCTGTACCTAAGGTTCACTACATCTAAAACCTGTAGAAATTAAAATTCTCCCTCTTTAACTCGTGTTTATTCACCTAAAGCATCTTCATGGTATCTTCTAAGATGAAAATAAATACATAAAATAAACAAAAGACAGGTTTCCATTATAAGGGTTATACAGTTTAACATGCTAACACATTTTGTTTTCAAATCTGAAAAATGTGTCTATTTAAGATATTGTAAAGTGTCCCAATGGCAAAACAAACAGAATGACATTGTTCAGCCCACAGAGAGCATGCTGTTGTAAAACGACAGAGATTTACATCCCATTGTTCCTGCTGCTTCATGATTTCAAAGGAAGGATTGGAATGATTTATTTGTACAGCACGAATTCACACTCGTGCACATACGTAACAGTCACACGCGCGCTCTTCTGCCAGCCAGTTAACAGGATAAATAACACTCTGTGCAGGAATGACAACACACAGCCACAGAGCTGTGAAGAGCAGAAACATAGCTATATAAAAACATGTTTATGATGATGCCACCCCCCCCCCCCCCCAACACACACACACACACACACACCATACACCTCCTTGCAGGCTTCCCACAGCACGCACGACATGCACGAGTGCTGTTTTACCTCTCCTGGTCAATCAGACTAACCTCACTCACTGCTAATTTTGATGGATTGTATCATATCACAAGCCCCTTTTCAAAGCAGCGTTTGAAGTGGCACCGTGCCTGCGTCTGTAAATATTCCTGGTTGATGTAACAGTCAGTCAGAGAGGGTCTCATTCACAACCCTATGGTTAGAGAGGCAGAGGAGTCTGAGAGACTGAGACAGCATGAAGGAGACAGGGGACCATGGGTTCCTGTGTACCTTGGAGGCACAGTGTATTTAACCAGAACTTGTGCTTCTCTACACATTTCCTCTGACTCTCGACGCAACCTTCGTGTCTGTACCCTACTGTGCAATGAGACAAGACAATTTGTTAACTACTGTTAACCCGTGCTACATAGAGTTAGATACAAACACATGCTGAATTCACTGGCTACTGTCTTTACTTTGTTTGAGGCACATTTATTCACAGGCTGGCACAGGATAAGGACAAACATTTTGAGTGTTATCAGAGAGTTTTGAATACTCTTGCTCATTTCATATTTTCATTTACCATTAGGTTATATTTTTACCATATTGCTTTTTTCTCATCTTCCTCTTTCACCCCTACTTTAGATCACCCCTACACAATCTATTTTAGTCCCTGCTATGGTGCATTGGTATACAACTTCAAAAGCTAGGAATATCTGATTGTCGATGCAGGATTATGAGACGGTAGTTATAATTTTTTTTATTCTACTGGAAAAAAAACTCAGAGTCAGAGCTGAAGAACAGGCTACTTCACAATTCATTCAGCTCACAGAGAGAAGCACAAGTTGACAGTCAATTAAAAAAGGAAGGCTTGGAGGATGAGGCCTGTAAGTCAGTACAGATTCCATTAAACATTGATTGATAAGTCTATATCTAACCAAAGGACGTCCATAGGGAAGTCATTACTGCAGACTGGGGCCATGTTACATCTGCTATGTCAGCCAATCACAGCACTGTCATGTTTCCCATATGACACTTATAATAATAGACACTGCATTGCTATTCTTAAAAAAAGAGAATGATTCTGTAATCTGATATATCCTGAATTCTAAGGGAATTTTTTTGCCTTCAGTTAGAGCGGAGCTGTTTAACTCACATATTTCAAAGGATGGGACCTCCAGAGTTTCGACCCGCCCTTTAGCTTGGAGGAGTCACATCTGATGCCACTGTAGCCAATCAGTTGCACTAATTGTTCTATTAACTACAAGTGTAAAAACAGACCAAATTTGGATATGACGGCTAACGTTGAATATGCTTGATTTAGACCATCTGTGTGGTGGTCTTGTAGTATGTTCAGCTCCAGGCTGCTGGGCTGGCTTCAGTTTCCACCATTATTTCTTTGATTTGGACCCTCTGTTTCATGCCTCTCTCCCTCACGTATTTAATTTGATCTCACATTAGAATTGTTCGTGCGTCTGTTCGTTTGCCCGTGTCTGCATGGAGGGTGTCCTGCTTGCAGCTCTGCAGGAAGGACAATAAACCAGCTTATCACTGGAGTGTCAATATACTTCTCCTAGAAACCTTTTCTCATGGTAGTTAACTGAACTCAATATGGATTGTTTTGTTTCTGTACAAAGAGAGGGTACTTTGTTTGCTGGGATACAGTTAAGCCTTTATTTTGATCTGTGGCGAAACGTATAAGGCATGAATCTCAGAAAAGAACTGATAGTCTATACAGTGAGTTAAAATGTTAAATCTTGTCGATGAATCTGCTGATTGACGTGAACAGCTGAAGTGACTGTGCCAAAAATCATTAGGTCAATGTATGCAAGGATGCATGTAAATGCTTTCGAGCTCTCTGCCGTGGAAGCAAATCTATAGCATGTTTTGATTGATAATAGTCCATCTAAGCCACTGTGTGCTCTCCCACAGTGTGAGCATTGTCAGCAGATTTGAAGCCAGCTAGAAAGACTGTGTGAATGTAAAACTGTCCTGGCTTTGTTCCAAGACCTGGTCCTACAGTAGGAACTAAGGCCATAGGCAACTTCTTATGTGTGTCCAAAGACAATTTGTGCAAGGCAGCTAGTGCATTAATGTTTTATACAGTTGTTTGAAAACATTTTGATTAATGGATTATTTTCTTTCATTTTTTCTCTCGTTTTTTATTATGCCGTCTTTGTGCTGAGTGTTATATTTCCCTCTTAAGGCACAAAAGTTAATTACCAAGCATTTTTTCCACTCTTTTTTTCCCCTTTCTCTTGGTTTTCAGTGCTGTTTCATCATGTATCCACTGGGAGACCCAGACATGCAAAAAAAGATTGTTTTTTTGCCAAATTGCCTGTCTTTATTTCACTCCACTTTACCACTTTCACCACATATCAGTCTTCATTTGCTTTAATTACAGTCCCCATTCCCCACATAGAATCCTCAGGAGCAGAGATTTGAAAAATTTAATTACCAGATGAGAATATACTGCCATCTGTCATTCAGCCAGGAAGCCAAAAACATCCTGAAAAGTTTTTTTTTTTTTTTAATTTCCCTTCATCACAATTTCATCTCACTTTCATTAGGCAGACTTGGAAATTGAAGCATTTAAATGGATGTAAATTAGACGCAGGAAATATTACAGTCCGTTAATTGATCTTCATCGTGCGAAGCACCTTGGCTCTGAGGTAATAAAGAGAGGGAGCGTTTGACCAGGCCAGGGTACCAGTTCTCCATCAAGCATCCGAGAGCTCTGCTTGATGGGGGACTAGCGAGTCCGAATTGGATTAGAGTGTCACAGTCCAATCCGCTTTGACACGCACAGCCACGAAAAAGGAGAAGAAAAGGACTAGGGTATAAATGCTGTTATTGTCTGAACTGGGTCTGGATATGTGAGGCCGAGTGCACTCTACTCATTTCCTCCAATAGTTTAGACTTTTGGTGAAATCACTCTCATGTTCTCTCTGATTACAGGAATCATATTTATCACATTTAGCAGACTGAACTCTCATCCTGCGATGATAGGAGACGTGTATTAGGGGGAATAAAGTGTTCTCCTGTCCTTCTTTTACATATAAAAGGACATTTCTGCTTCGAGTATATTTTTGATATTCTCAACACACCTTCAATCACCATCCACAACACATTTATCATACGAGCAAACGCCAATGATCTGACCGAGTCAAATCTGGATTCCTAAACAAAAACAATGGGCCCTTGAAATGTGTCTGTCAGTAATCATAATAGCTTCCAAACCAAGGAGTAAACAATGCAAGGAGAAAGAAAAGATACAGGAAGTTTTTTTTTTCCCTCTGGATCTTTGTGGTATGGAGATGCCAATCCCTATCTATACACCTCAAATCTCAACAGAGATTAAGCTGCCCATCAAGGATTAGACTGTTAGACATTCTTTCATATCTCTATGTTGTCGATTGTTGTCATTTATGTTCGGTGAAGAAATTGAGAATATAGGAATATTAACTGTTTGTAATGATGCTCTTTTTTTATCTGTGCAGGTTTGGACTTTACAAGACCGTACAATTCTCACACATGCAACAAAATGTCACCTGAGAAGCTATTCAAGTGAGAAGAAACAAAACCAACAGCAAAAAACCCTGAAAAGCAGATAAAGCCACAATCATATTGTCGAATGAGGAAAAAAATGTGAAATTAGACTTTTTGAGTCTCTACTCTCTGGCTGCACAGAAAATCTTTAAAAGGCCAGAGGAAGCAGGTGAGGAATAAGTCTTTTAATGGATCAAGGACCATCAGGGAGCTGTTGAGAGAGCCTCAGATTTGTATAACATGAATTTGCAGGGAGAGGTACAAGACCCACAGGACAACCGAAGGGGAGAAATAAAAAACAACAACAAAACAGCTTTGCTGGCTCCTGATGGCGATGCCAATGCCAACCAAATCCCCATACAGGGGCCCCATACAGAGGAGAGAGGCACAGAGGGTGGCAGCCCCCTGCCCCCACTTGTGCCTCAGAATGAGGCTCAGGACAGTAGCATTATTTGGGGGACACATTCCCAGTGCGACGACCCTGAGCTGGAAGAGTTTGAGTTGCTAGAGTGCCAGGAACTAGAGGCTTTCATTGTTGAGAAGAAAAGAGGGAAAAATTGTGAGAACCCCAGAGATGGCACAATGAAAGACTTGCTCCTTGATGGACAGTCTGTGCCTGCTTCCACTTATGTTGCCCCCAGTCTGAAAAGGAGAGACCAGAACGACAACCATAGTACAGAGGGACAGGACCCTGAGGAAAATGTGCAACCTCTGGATCTCAGGACCACGGTTTCTCAGTCAGGGAGAAGAAGAGGCCTGAGGGAAACTCGAAGCGGTTCTGAAAGTAACGTGTTTGTATCCTGCCTTTCAACGGTGCCCAACCTTTCAGGAAGCCTGGCCAGTGCCCTGGACAGTGCTGGACGGTCACAGCCTCTTAGCGCCATTTCTCAGTCCATCCAGCCTACCTCAGCCCGAGGCAGAGGCCAACAGTCTGCCCCAGATCATTCTGTCTTCCCAGTTGAAAGAAGCAGGGAGCAGTCCAGCTATGTGGACCAAAACCACAACTCCACAACACTGCCTCAGGAACTAGGCCCACCACAACACGACCGCAGTCGGCCTCTGAAGAGAGCTTCACACCGAGATGGTTCAATGCAGCTAACCAGTGAAAATGGGAGTCCACCCAATGGGCAGGGTATCAAAGATCAAAGGTCTAGCAAGCTACCTGCCAGAACAGATTATGAGCAGGACAAACAGGGTAATGGCATGTCTTTTGAGCTCAGAAAAAGCCTCGAAAGAGTCCTGCCATGCCGCCGGCAACTTGTACAACCATTCTCTCCTGAGACAGGACAAGGGCTACACTCAGGACAAGTTTACATGGAAACCCAATCAGGATGCCGGCCCTCCTACCCCTCAGAAATAGGTTACAACATCAGCAGCCCACAGTCAGCCCTCAAAGAACCATTGAACATTGACAGTAATCATCAATTTGCCAGCAAAGGCTCAGGAACTCTGTCCTGTCAGCCATCTGGCAGGGAGGCCCAGAGTATTAGGAGGCAAGGTGCACGGGATCGAACTGCAAGCCCTTCCAGCCTGGAGAGAAGAACTCAGTTGAGCCACAGACCCTGTGGAAGCCCTACAAGAGCCCCAACCCCTCCATGCCCAAAAGCCACAGGATCACCACGCAAACATCCCCCATTTTCCCCTGTAAAGACTTTGAACACACGGACACCGCAGCTTGGGTACGGTAGCGTCTCTCAGGGTTACGGCACAGGCCTCAGAACCCCTGTGAAGACCACACTGAACAGCAACATTCAAAAACCTCTCCTCCAACAAGGTCCAAATGAGAAGTCTCCCCCACCCAAGTGCCCCCCAAAGCCCAAAAGTGTTCGGCCAAAAATCATCACCTACGTTCGCAAGAGCCCACAGACGAAGCCCCAGTCTTTGGATGGCCCTTATGAAGTTTCTTCCTTGCCTTCAAGGCTTTCAAACACCTACACCAGCACACAGGCACCCAAAACAGGAGGAGACCCTGGAACAACTGCCATACTCAGTGCCTCCAACCTCTTGTACGACAAGTACCGACAGGAAATGCAAAAGGGTCGGCTGTTCTCCTCCCCCGGACTGGTGGCTTCGGGAATCAAACCTCCCAGCCACACCATGCCCCACAAATTGACCAGCAGGGCAGATAGTTTCTACGGTTCGCTGAACAAGTACCAGCCTGCAATGGTGAGAAGCTTTCTTGGCAAGACAGCAAGAAGGGTGATAACCATTTAATTAAGATATAGAGTGCTCTATATTGTCAGTATGTTCATTTTGTCCACATCCAGATATTTTGTGGAGTACTATTATGTAGGACTTATTAATACTGACTGAACTTGCGTGTTGAAACACCACAAGAACTGAATGATTTAATGCTATGTTGTATTTGAGAGTTTGTGGTAGAACAGCAATATGGCAAATTCACTAACCTCACATGCTCCCAGCAAATAAATGTGATATCTGCTTTTTTAATATTTTAAACTACTAATCTCAATATTTTTCTCTTGCCCTCAGCAAGCATCTGTGTTTAAACGGTCTTTATTGTTGTCTAGAGGACTCTCTGATGTCTTAAGACTCATTTTATTGTTCATCCTTTTCATTTTTCATATCAGACAAGCAGATCTCCAGGCAGCTTTGGGAATCAGGGCCAGGTTCCGGGAGCAGAGAACCCCTCAGGACCACAGACGGGTACACGTGGGACAGAAGGGCTTTTTCGTCCACAGCGGGCACTGAGACCCCAGCTTGGCCTGGGGGCCGTAACCAGGGCCCCATCAACTGCTGCCAAAAACAGGGTACAACTAACAGGTCAGAAGTCACCTTTGACCTTCAGTCAGCCAGTGGAAGCAGTGAACCCGTCCACACAAAGCCATCAGCAACCCTCAGGTAAGATAAAAAATTGATTATAAGATGAACTGTGAGCTGAAAAACATACCAAGAAACATATTATAGTAATAAGATGCAAAGTACTAGACCTCACTTTTCAATTTTCATCAAAAAGATCAACTGATATAAATCTTATCCTTTGCAAACTAGCTTAAGATAAGAAGGAGCTCATTAAAATGTAGTCTCGAAAATTAATTTTGGCATACTTAATACCAAAATCAGTAACTATCACACCAGGCTGTAGAAGACAAGTTGTCTCAGAAAGATAGCCAGAATATGAAAGAGCATGACAGAGAGAAAGAGAGAGGGAGAGAGAGAGAGGGGGAGAGAACATTAAGGCGTTAGTAAAAAAAAAAAAAAAAGAATAAATAATCTGGGAATGCTGCAATCTAATGGTCATCAGCGTAGAATCAGTAATTGAATAGATAAACGTGTCTGAGGCTCTGCTGGTGTGTGTTTTTTCTCTGCTGGCTGCCTTGCTGCCTTGCAGTGCCATCTCTGCTGAGACGAAATTTCATATGCAATGAATGTAAGGACAAAGTTTTTGCTAGTTCTTAAAATTCTTAACTTTTACACTGCCACGCTTTACTCGAGATGACTTTGCCCGTGGAGGGTGGCAAAGTCATTAGATATTATTTCATTCATATTTGATCTGAACAACTTAACCCCCACCACCCAGCACCACCACCACCATCATCATCACCACCTCCACCCCCTCCAACATCACCAACCCTTCATTTTCTGTCCATGGGGCAAATGCTCACTCATATCTGCATACTATTATCATGTTGTATCCTCATCAGAATTCCCATTAATGCATATGGATTGAGTTTCCTTGCTGTTTGGCCCTTGAGGCACTATAAGTCTTTGAAGTGCAAAGCAATTAACACATAAGTAATGTCAGTATTTTCCTGCTGGCATCTCCGCTTAGCACTCTGCTTGTACACTGAATATATGCACTGCATACGTAAATATGCACAGTCATATGTGAGTTCAGTGGCTTGAACACGTTTTTTTTTTTTTTTTCCCCTTTCCTGCTCAAGTTCATCTGCTTATATAGTTAAAAGGTCTGTTTGAGTTGTCACTTCTTGATGTAGAGGTTATGGCTGTGTGATTCGGCCCTTACGGCGGTTTAAAGAGAAATGAACGAAGCAAAATTCTGGAACAGAAATGAACTCCAGAGCTCTTAAATGAAATTGGGGTCTTGAACCCCAAGCATGTGCACTCTTCTCCTGTAGTGGGGCGCTAAGATTAAGGATTTGGGAAAGTGCAGACCAGCATCTGGGTCAGAATAGTGTTGGACAGAGTGAGGTGAGCGTGATTTGGTTGGAACAGTAATATTTACTGTAGTACTATGGGAGCCATAGTGATATGTTTCCTTTTACATACCCGCAGAGGATTATCTTTCCTGTGAACTACTTATTAGTACAGAAATCCTTTTATGACTCGAGAAAATGTCAGACCCGCATTAAATGTTGCTGTTCTCTCTTTGGCTGAGTAAAAGCTAACCTGCCACCATATGAGACAAATAGATATTCTTCAGATATGCACCAGCTTAATCATTTTAAAGTTGTGGTTGTAGAGTGATTTTTTTTTTTACCCTCTTTTCTTTTCCTTCATGCTAAAGGCTGCTTCACAGAACTGGATTAGTAATAAGCATTTCAAGAAGGCTCTAATTGCTTAAAGGATTGGTTGTGTATTTTTGTCACTAGTTCTGAGTGTAATTTTTCAGTGCTTTCCTTGGCTGTCAATGGCTTCTGTTCTCTCAACCGTATTTCTTTCCTCATTCATTCAATTAAGAATGTCCTGTTGAACCGATGATGTTTTGGTGAATGTATATTGTGAAATAATATATTCATGCAATTTAACGCTTGGGGAATTAAATCAATGTGTTTCTCCACATATAGCCATAATTGAAAAAAAAAAAAAAACATTTCAGTCTTTTAGTATTCCTTTCACATGATTTCAACTAAAATTCCCAGATCATGTTTTGGAAGGTAACCCCTTTAGGTCATACATATATATATATATATAAAAAATCCTCTCTTCCTCTAAGAAAATGAGACGGGAAATAAGGAAATTGTTGACATAAATAATTTGTTTGTTCATTGGGGCAGAGATTTCTGACACACGACCATGGAATTGAACTGAAACCTTTATGAGACTTGCATCTCTTCCCTCCTCCACTGCTTAGAGGGGAGATATAGGAAGTGCAGGGCCACATTTATCTTTAATGACCGGGACCCTCACATCGAGGAAAGCTGGGTGCAATTTCATTAAAGACCCTGATGGCCCAAGGGGAGAGTTAAGCACCAGCAGGTTTGATTGGTGGAGATAGCTGTGCAGTGTGGGAGGGGGAAGGAGGAGGAGGAGGGGGGGGGGGGCGTCTGTTCACTGAAGAGTGAGGCTCCTTGGGTAATCATTTGCACAGGTTGTCTCTCTATAGCCACCACTGAGCACAGCCACTGCTGACAGTATGGTCTGATAAGCATCTGAAGGAGAGAAAGAGAGAGAGCAGAGAGAGGAATTCTTTCCTATTGTAGAGTTTTGTCATTCTGTGCAGCACCGTGAGCCTGTAGGAAGCTGGACTTAGGTTGTTTCACCTAACTTTGAGTACTAACTGTGTAATTTTTTTTTTTTTACCAGTCTCTGTGGAAGAGAGCTTGTGCCAAATTAATAAGTGCAAATGCACATGCAAATGCAAATTTGAATAAATAAGGTCCCAGTGCCTTCTAGTGTGTGTGTGTGTGTGTGTGTGTGTGTGTGTGTGTGTTTGTGTGGGTTGGGGGGTACAGACATGATTTATCTCTCCAAGCAGGATGGAGAACATTCCCTCTGACCAACCACAGTGGGCCCATAAATTCACCTGCTAGCAATGATGTATCAGCACGCATATGTGTCTGCACCCTCTTTTTTACACTAACTGCTCCCCCACCCCACACCCCCACACCCCCCTCACCAAAAAAGCCGTAAAACACCACTTTGTCTCCCCTTCCCTCGCCTACAAGGAGAGCAGATTAAAGTAGGAAAAGGATTTTCTGTTCTTTGAAGGCGGTTGTGGCGATGGACTGCCATACAACAGCCCACGTGAGACCATTTCTGTAGAGTCACGGTAAACACTGCTGAGGCTTCAGCTCTTAAGGGATTTGTTTTTTAAGAGAGTGGGAGGGAAAGCTTGGACAGAGGCCGTCCCGCTGCTTCTCTTTGATTTTGTTACAGCTGCACGCACGGTATTTGTCTAAAAAAAAAAAAAAAAGATGTTGTTGTTGTGTGTTGGTAAGCTAAGGTATTGTATGACCTCAAAGGAGATGAACCCTCAAATTTAAGGTCTATAGAACCTTCAGTGTGGGCAAGTCTCTGGTCCTAGAGAAGCCTGGAGCTGTTATCTTCTTATGTCTTAACATGGTGATAACATTTATCATATTTACGATTAACGTTGTGATTAAGACCTGGCTTGTTCTGAGTTGTGGGTTATATCACATTATGGTGCCGTAGTAAAATTGATCTTTATCTTTATATTTCGTATTCCTTATAAATATCCTTTTCGTATTTGACAGCTTCCATTATACTTTAATGTGAATGCTACCTTCTCCTTCATTTTTTTGGTAACATTCTGGATGCACTGGTCAGATCATCACAGAAAACCACCCGCTGTCTCAATTTCCGTCCCAAAACCCTTAGCATCTAAACAGATTAATTGGCGTAAGAATCGGGGGAAAGAGGGTGTCACACACCCTCACACTCTATTTAACCAATGCTCATTCATATTTGAATAATGCATGCAAAAATAAGCTGGAGCTTTACCATTGAACAAGCAGAAGTCTCAGGGCTCAGCCCGACAAGAGCCTTTTTTAATGATCAGTCTCCTGTGGTAATTAAAGGAGAATTGGTCCTTCGTTGAGAACGACCTCCCTGCTGGGCTCCACAGGCACCTCCAAAATGAAACAAACAAACAAAAAAAGAAAAGAAAACAGGAACTGTCCCTTCAGGACCACAGGCGGACTCCAGTATCTTTGCGGACTCCCGTGTGTACAGTCACACAGAATTCATAAATACATTCTCTCGCATGCATTTTCTTACAGAATCCATAAATATGTTTTCCCACTGTGATATTTCAATGTGTTTGTAGTACAGATGCATACAGAGCTCACGCAAAAAAAAAAAAAAAAGGAAAAAAAAATCAGTTAGAATTGACATCACTGTGTTTTTTCCTGCTTGCTTGTTTGTTTTTTGTCACTAATACAAATGTCTTTCGTTTTATGCTTTTGATATTTGACGCGTGCTACTTTGATTTGATTTAATGTATGCTCACTGCAAATCTCCAGTCCTTGGATGACACTGGACACTGAGATAAACGTACAGGTCTGAGGGCTTACTTTATGTTTAATTTAAGGTGGCAAACATTTAAGGCAGCATGCCTTGGGGGAAGCTTTGAGCTTTAGTGCCTTGTTTAGGGAAACTGTGGCAGTGAACCATTGTACAGAACCAACTGGTCCTTGTTGTTTCCCTCATGGCTACACCATTATAGCTTTATCTGTGGTGGGCACCTGTAGTGCTAGATATATAAACGCTACATTTCTGAAGACGGAGTCATTCCTTACAGAACTACAGATAAGAGAGAGAGAGGGAGAGGGAGAGGGAGGTAGAGGAGAAATTCAGTCTCATTATACAGTATTAAAGAACGGTGTGCTTGTCTGGGAGCTGATGAATGGTTGAAGGGAGCAGTGGTTTCCACAGGCCAGTAGCTGGTCTCTTTATAGAGGGATTTTACAGTGGCTGAATCAGGGCCCTGTTTAAATCGGCTCTATATGTCTCACAGGAGAGAATGGTTTAAAAAAAAAGTCCCCTGTCTACTCAGCTTCTCTAGGAAAGATCATTTCAGGACATGGACCACTTTCAGGGAAAAATCTAGGTCAGTTTCAGGAGATGGCTTCCTACGTATATGTGGAGGTGTGTTCTAAACATCAACAAACAGCAGTTGCTTTTTGAAGGCTACATTATTGCCTTTGTGACGTATATTTTACTGTCATAGAGTATCTTTTACAGGAGTTTCCTTCAGCAGTTCTGGTCGATATTTCACTCACATGTCTCGCCTCTTCCTTTCACAGACCAGAGGAAAACTACCCCAGGTCTGGCTACAAAATCTCAGCTGACCAAGCCAGCCCAGACAGGTTTACGACCCCCAGGCTTCACCCGCCTGCCCCCACCCCGACTGGCCGCCTTCGGTTTCGTCCGCAGCTCCAGCGTGTCCTCGGTGTCCAGCAACCACTCCATAGACAGCACTCGTAGTGACCCCTGCCGACCCGCTTACCGTGAGTCATGAACATTCACGCAACGTTTTTTCACACAGAATATAGGTCTGTAACGACGCATTTGTGCATGTGTACCCGCACAACAACATAACATAAACAAACAGTTTTGCTCTAGTTAGTGCTTAGAAATCCATATTGGTTCATATATAAATTGTATGCATTTTCTCATGTATATTCGTGTAGATGTGTGATGGTTAATGCCTGGAAGCGTAATTGGGAATGGTTCTCTCTTGTTTGCAGTATCTCCTCATCCTCAGAGGAATACCCTTTGTTTAAACACCATTTCAGCCTCAGCTCTCCTGAATTAATTATCGCGCAATTTGCAATATTTTCCTCTGACTCCTCCCAGATTTTTAGTATAAGCATTCCCCAGTTCATAATCTCATTATGTTCATTTGTATCGTTACTGTCGTCTGATTGGCCACAGATCTATCACAGAGATTAAGGTTAGAACGTTAGCTTAGAAGCAGTTACAGCTTTCCACACTAGACAATGCTAAGACAAAACGACTAAGTCTATGTCAGTGCTATCTTAGAACAAGGTCTCCTCCGTTTGTTGAACTAGACAGACTCCAAGCTTCATCTTGTCCATTAACAGCCAGTGGATGCTGACCAACCGTTGTCTCCTAGCTTTTCCAGAGTGGACCTGAGTTTGTTATACAGCATTTTCAGACACGCTGACGTAGATGTTGCATTTCTTCAAAGGGGGAAAAAAAAGCTCTCTGGAAAGTGATGACTGGTTTTCGTGCATGTGTTTTTAATGTGACCTACATAAGTAATGCCACTTCCTCTTCCCCTTAGTTACAGTTGACGTAAACGCCCGCTCCGATGTCTAGATTGGAGTGTGTCACATGGCTTCTGTTATATCATTGCTTTCATATAAGACGTGAGGAAAGAGGATCCCTTAACACCAAGGCCCCACGTGAATGTGGAGCAAAGAGGAGCCCAAGGCTAGAGAGGAGGAGAGAGGGAGAGAGGGAGAGGAGTAGGAGGAGGAGGTGTAAAAAAACAAAAAACAAAAGTGGTATGGTGGTTAATACATAGCTGGCTGGGTTGTGTACTAATTGTAGTCAGGGCACAAAACCTTTGAAGTAAAGGCTATAAACTTCACACTCCAGGACTTTTAGTACGCTTGAAAGACCTGTAATCGTCACAGCATATGTCAGCCTTGTTCTGGTTGAATTTTTTTGTCAAGCTTTGTTTTTTTGTTTTTTTTGTAGGGGGGGGGGGTTGGGCTGTTTTATTTCATTTCCACATCAAAGCTTCCTATGCTATTTATTGCCGATTCCTCTTAGCGCTGTGGTCGACACAGCAGGCTGTGTACCAAAGCAATCAGTCGACAGACGTTCTTTGACATAACAGGGAGTCTAGATGTATTTTTTCTGTTCTCCCTACATTCTCTGCAAAAAGCGGAAATGTGTTGAGACATAAATGAATGTTATTTGATTCCTTTTTTTTTTTTTTATGAGGAAATCTCATTACGATCCATCGCTAAGCGTCTCTGTGGGCCAATTTTCCAAATGAAAATGAGTGTGGCCTACCACTGACTTATTGATACAGAGTAGCAAGAAAACGAGGTTGAAGCAGAATTACCCAGTGCTTACAGAGTTAAACTGACTGATTTGCACATTTGTACAACCTTCTATACTTTTTATGAACAGCAGCCCAGAGCAGGTGGGAATTTTCACATTTAAACTGATTTGAAGGGGCTGTCGTCCTCCTGAGAATACAGATGTCTGTTTTGACCACCTGTCCTCTTAAGTAAACAAGGACGTTTGCAAGACACACATGGGCCTCTATTGAAATCCTGTATAATGAGAGAATGTAGCTTTAGGGTCATTATTCTAATAGTCTGAAATATTGACGCAGGTCTCCTGGAGAAACCAAGCTCTCCAGAGACCGTCCAGTCACTGACTGAGAATTGGTTTATTAGATCTAACTGATGGAAGGAGCCCGTTGTAATTGGCTAAACAAGTTTGAATTGGAGAGTGTGAATTATGGTGGGCAAATACCGCTGGATTGATTGAGGTGTCATTAGCGTTTGAAGAGCCATAGACATTCTTAGCATCCAGTCAATATTTGCCTCTTTATTTTTTCTTAAATGGGAAAGTCAAAGCATCTCTCTGCTTAGCATACTCGGTTTATAATAAATTGCATGCTACCCTCGTCAGTGAGTTGCATGGATCTTCACCACATGCATCAATCCATCTTATCCCAAAGGGTTTGCAAAATTAAAGAGTTAAAGTGAATCAATGGAGAACAAAAAGACTTTATGTCTCTGATGTGAGAAGGAAGGCCAACACCTGACACCAGAATCAGGGTTCAGTCTCTATAGATATTTGAATTCAGCATCCATTCAACATCTAGACGTGGAGGTCCGTCTAGTTGTCCAGTTCAGTCCGGTTTCTGTATTTTAATCTATTTTTGTCAAAGATCACACTATAATGGCAGCATACCACAGAGATCAGTGGTACAAAACAAACCAAATGTCAGGGAGGGAAGTGAAATCAATGCTTTTTGATCTCTTTCAATTCCCTCTCTTCCTCTCTCTCTCTCTCTCTCTCTCTCTCTCTGTCTGGCACGGGGGTTGTTCTCTGCAGTACAAAAGCGCATAGCTAGTGTGGGATTTGTTTAGGTGTTCTTTTGAACAGGAGAACTCTGTTTGAAGCTTCGCCCTCTTACTGTGCAATGTTGAAAGGCTCAGGCACCGTTTGACCTTAACGAACAGTCGGCGATATAGCTGCTTTATTGGACCAGCAAGGGCATACAAGCGTCCAAACCCTCAATCAGAACTTAAATGTATTGCAAAGGGGTGGGAGAAAAGCACAGAGGGAGAGATGAAAGAGAAAAAGAAAAACAGAACCTATAGAAATCTCATAATGGATCTCACAGGATCTCGTTGTCGTTCTATATTCTCTCCATATTTCTCCGGTTGTGTGCGTTCCCTTATTCCCTTCTCTCAATCGAAGTGTAATTTATCTTCAGAGATTGCTAGCTGTCCCCTCTCCGTTTTTTTTAGGCCTGACAGAGGCAACAGATTGACGGATGTGGTCTCCCACGAAGGTGTCGGGAGATTACGGCAGAGGCTCATTCGGTTTTGCACTGTTCACCTTGTTGCTTGGGGAAAAGTCTTCTCATATCGAGCAGTGGTCTGTCATTGATCACCTCAGAGCAGCCCGACACGCGTAAGCGAGCAGACATGTTCGGCAGCTCGCTGGCGTCCGTGCACATCTAAGTGCTTCGACGACCCCTCAGAGAGGTCTACCTCATCGCTTTCTCGAAATCGACTCCCGTCACGTGTCCATCATGTCAGCATGAGGATCAATACACACCTTTGGGATGTCAGGAGAGATGATGCAGTCTCAGTGGATACTTGACTTCTTTGTCAACAAAAAAATATGTAAAAATATTATGTAACCAAAACATAACATTTTATACTTAGTATAATTTTCAGACAGTTCTTATTTTACAAATCTCTGAGTTTTTGCTTAATTTTGGAGCCATTTGAGCGACTCAAATGTATTTAGTTGGGGTTTTTCTTTCGTGGGTGGAGGGGGTGATTATAGCATCTCTTGCATAAAAGACATCCACACACCCACTTGTCTCACCCTGCTCTTCACTGCAGCAGGAGAAAAGCGCTAGCACAGAGAAAACCCTGCTGCAGCCGTGTAAGACAGAGAAGACAGAAAGTGACCTTGAGACTAGGTGATACCGCCTTAATTGATTTTCAGAAAAGCACGTGGGACAAAGTGCCTGTATGACTGAGGGGTCGGGATGTCAATCCATAAGAAATTGATTATCTGATAACACACTCCTGCTCTTTGGCACCGTAGCAAATATCCATACCAGAGATAATGAATATTCTGAAGAGTCTGGGGACACACTCAGTATTGGTTTATTTCACATTATGAGAAATTGTAACTCAAACTGATGTCAGATTGGAGTAGATGATGGTAAATAAGGACAGATAATGAGACAGCTAATGGTAAGGAATTAAATAATTGCGCCCTAGTTTGTAAAGGGGTGCGTATCCAGAGCTGCTCTGCCCGTTCAGCCAGTAATCTGAGGTCAGCTACTAACCCCAGAGTGTTGTATCTGAAATAGTCTTTGACAGCATATGAAAGAATAAATGAATGAGTGTCATACGTAAGAAAGAGGAGAAACTGAAAGAGAGGGGGAGAATGGGAGCGGAGTGTTGACGTTAGGAGAGACAGAAGCGGAAAGAGGCGGCAGAGAGAAGGTGCGAGGGAGCGTGAGGAGAGACGGAAAAGGCGGCGTGTTCTCCCGCGGCGAGGAAGGCACGGTGTGAACTCACATGCCAACGTTCGGATCAGCCCTGTGAGTCATGCTTACGGCTGAGAACAGATGGCTCCTGCCTCCCCACACGCAACACACACATTTCAATAAGCTCATTAGACCAAGCAGAACCCGGTCCACGGCCAACAGGACTTCAATGACTCGGACCTCGTACTCATCCGCTGGTAGAATTCAACCAGGACCTTAATTTGACATTTGGAAGTGCACATAGCATGTGCTATGTCAGCCGATAGCAATGTTTAATAACGTGCTCTTGCTGAGTAAATTAATAAATCTTTTTGAAGTCATTTCTATATGTTATTTTGAATGTATGTGCTGCCACAGCGAGCTGCAGACCTTTGGGGTTTTTTTTAATTAGAGGCTCGTATGTATGAGCTCTGTTCAGCTGGTGATGATGGACTGGCAGTTTCTGCTTCTGTGATGCAGACTTCCTCATTCTCTCTCTCTCTCTCTCTCTCTCTCTCTCTCTCTTACTTGTCCGAACGTCTTTTAAGTCCACTTGTGCCAAAAGTTTTCAAGAGAAGCTTTTGCTTACTTTTGGCTGGCTCCACTCTTGTTTGCTCTGGTTAGTTTTTGCTCGTTAGTTTGTTAGAAAAGTGCTCTCTCTCTCTCTCTCTCTCTCTCTCTCTCTCCCTTAAAAAGACATGCACACGCTCACTCTCTCCCGCTATTTCTTTCTTTCTTTTTCTGCACAATGTCCATTCTCTTTTAAAACCCTGCGGTAGTTCAGTATCAAGCTGACTCACAGCCTCATACCAAAGAGCTGTGCTCTGTCAGAATGAAGATGGTACATCTTGTCTCTAACTCTATCTCTTTTTGGGATCCTGTGTTCCTCCCCTTAATTGCTCATGCTCTATCACATGCTCAAACTAGTGAGGTTTAGCCGGCCCGCAATAACATTTAGCTGGTTTTCGATGCTATTGCACAAAGGTAGTCTTAATACAAAGAAAAAAAAGAAAAAAACACAACACATTAAAGCACCAACAACCCCCCACAACCCACCCCACCCCCCCCCCCCCCTAAAAAAAAAAAACCAAAAAACAAAACAAAAAAAAACAAAACCTGGAAGCCATTAACTGGATCAATTGAAAACACTAATTTGTTTCTAAGACTAATTATTTCGAAAGACAAGTGAATCTGCGCAGTCTCTGAAGTGCCAGCCTTTCTGTAAGATCCCTCTCTTTCATCACCAGCATCATCCACGTCTTTCTGGGCTCTATCACTGCAGTAATCAGAAAGCATTTTCCTTTCCTCAGATCATCTTACAAGGACATAGGAAAAAAAGGTCTTCATACCACAAATTGGTTACATCTACTCATATATTCATTGAGAGACGTCGGAGCAAAGACGCTGGATTTAATCTTCCTCTTGGACATCGATCTTCTGTTCTGTTCCTCTCCTACTACATACGGTCTAGTGTTTATGGTCAAGATTACAGTGCAAATGTGCTCACAGGCATACTTAAAAAAAAAAGGCTAAAAGAATCCAGGAATCCAGTAACTAAACATCAAAAGATAATATTCAATAATATAGCATACGAGTGATAAAACCAGATAATCAGGTAAAATAGATTTAAAAAGTTAAACTGCAGGATATATACAGTATATACTGTATATGTATGTGTGTGTGTGTGTGTATAATACAAAGAAAAAAGAGCAAACAACTTAAACAAAAAGGTGGTAGCGAGGTCATAGATAAAAACCTTACTGAAAGCAAGAAAAGAAGGCCTTGAAGTCTTGATTCTTCTCTTATAAAAGTGTCAACAGCTTGTGATAACTAAATACGTTGTATAATATCACAGTAATAGTTGTGTCTGCAGTGAGAATAGGTTGTACGTTGAAAGCTTTGTCAGAACCAGATGAGAGTTTAAGCCTTGAGAGTGAATACAGGGGACTGGTAGAACAGATCTCCTGTCCCCTACCTGAAAATAGTTCCCGTGATCAGCTCCAAATCTCTCTCTCTCTGTCTGTCTCTCTCTCTTTCTCTCCCCTGTCTTTCTCTTTCTCTCTCCCTCTCTCACATTCAGTTCTATTATAGGTCAGATTAATTACCCCCCCCCCCCCCCCCCCCCCCCAAGAAAAAGCAGGTAGGTTGTTGTATGGATTAGAAAATACTCAGCATCCCATCCCCTCCTCTGACTCTGAAGGTTGTGTGGGCTTTTGGAGGTTTTAGAAGAAAGCATTTGGCCTTAATAGGAGCTGAGGTGGGGAGAAAGCTTATACTATACTTCCCCCAGCATCCAAACCCTCTCATTTCCCATCAGCGATGTTTTTTATCCATTTTTTTCCCCCCTTCACAGCTGCAATGTTATCCTACTTAAGCCTCTCCTAAACTGCCAGCGTGATGACAGAGTTTCCCAGACTTGTTTGAGTGAGTGAGTGATACAGCAACCTCAATACCGAAATTCTCCCACCGTACCCCCTTCTGACCCCATTTCACGTTTCAGCACACTTAGCTCGACTCAGAACCGCAGTCTACAAGGTCAGCTGGATGCCAGGATGGCACGCCAGGTTCTGCTTTTTGACAGCTTGTCATGACTTTCGGGAGATTACGGGTTTACATTTAAATTTACGATCTTATTTGGATCCAGAGCAGCTTACAAAAAAAAGTGCACAGAGTTTATCTCTAAAGGGATGTAAATGTAGGCTCCTGCATCCTCCAAATCTCAAAAGTGAATGCGATAGTAACACCAGCTCCTGGAGAAGTTCAGTGGGAGTACTAGGAACACAGCTAAAAAGAAAAGCGATAGTGTAAGTGATACACCGCACATTCAAACGCTATACAGTCAAACAGTAAACAAAAACGATAAGGGAACTATACGGTACAGTATGTGAGGTTCACGACCTGAACTCCAGATGATTATTAATTTCGCATTAAACTACATTTGATCATTTCAGTTTGACGGTTTAGGATGTGTTGAAAAGACAGAAGCCTTGTTAGCCAGCCTGTTTTTTGACGCTGTTTCAGTAGATGCCTGAGGGCCCTGTCTGCTGTTCAGGTTGACGGCGCAGTGTTGTTGCAGAGACTTCGCTTTGACCTTGACAGCGTAGGACCTCCTGTGGGGTAACCTATTGTGTGTATGTCAGCGTTGCATGTTGTGCATGTGACACTTTTGGCAGAGAGACAGATAATGAGGGAGCTGGAAGACCGGGTTCAGATCAGACTCCTCAGCCGCCGTCAACGCCGCATTTAACAACACGGACGTTATGGAAATAACGGCCACATGCTACCATTCACTAGACAGTTTCCTATAGAGTGTCACTGCAAAGTCCTTAAACACGACTACCACTCATGCCCAAGACATGACATCTGTGATTGGAGAGACTGGTCGGGTCTGAATCACTTTGTCACTCTGGGTGTGAAAAGAGCAACTGCTTATCGTTTCAGTTATGTTTGGCTAGTGTTAAATTACCATGAGTTTCACCTCACGTTGCTTTGAGGTTTACCTTCTTTGACCAAATTATTCTAGTTATTCGTTTATGCGCTATGATATCCCCCCCCCCCCCATTTTTATGTTGTTATTTTCTAAATCCCTATTACCATTTTCACTTTAATTCCCGTGTCTTCCGAGGAAAGGGTTGGGTTATATTATAGTGCTGAAATTGCAGTAGTTGTCATCTTGTCTTTCTCTCGTTGCTTTACCCCGTTGGCTGAATTGAAATCCTCTTCCTAATTGAATGCTGTGATGCTGTGGGCACTAAGACTACTGAAGCTGAACAGCAGGAGGTTTCTCTCTCTCTCTCTCTCTCTCTCTCTCTCTCTCTCCCTCCCTCACTTGCTTTCCTTCCCTCCATCTTACTCAGTATCTCTATCTCTCTACCTTTTTCTCTCACTCTCTCTGCCTAGCGCTCAAGCTCTTTCAGCCTCTCCCCCCCTCTCTTTTTCTTCTGCTCTCCTTCTCACACAGTATCTCAGTACCCCTCTCTCTCTCTCTCTCTCTCTCTCTCTCTCTCTCTCTCTCTCTCTGTGTGTCTCTCTGTCCTTCTCCCCTTCTCAGCAGTGGGGACTTCAGGCACCACTGGAACACAGCATTGTTCTATTCCGGTGAGAAAACAGAAAAAAAACAAAAAAAAATGCTGTTTCAGCTCTAAGCCTCTGTCTCAGCGAAACCTGCGGGTTGTCCACCTGCGCGTTCACCGCAGGTTCACATTGACGTGTATAACCATTGTCCTAAGGTCACACCGTTTCCCTTTTACAGTTTGAGTTTGATACGCTATTGTGACACAGGCCTGGGCGTGTGACATCGAGTCGCCGTGCTTAGCATAATGTTTCCTGCTAGACGTCCTGGCCTCATTTGGTGGAGAAAACTGCTGTGATGTTTTCTCTTGAATAATGTATGAGAGTGTCTCTTTTTCATATGGGGGACACTGCTGGGTTTGCTGGGCCCAATTTTCTGACATTTCTTCACACACGATTTGAATGTGATTCGATAAGAAAATTACCACCCGCCGAGAAAGAATAATGTCGCGCACCCCCGCACCCTCCCGTTCATCTTTTGCTTTTGAATCTTTTTTTTTTTTCCCTTTTGTTCTTTTGGTATTTCTCTCAATTATTTGTAAAAAAAAAAAAAGGCTATTATTTCTCTTTTCCCCTTTTTCTACGCCCCCCCCCCCCCCGCCCTTTCCTAGCTTCTCAAATTCACAAGATCTTTCCTTCGTCATTTCTCTTCAGGTGCAGATTCATCCATCCATCTCTCCCACTCTGCATCCTTCTTCTCCTTCTCCCCCTCCCTCTGTGTCATAGACAATTTAACCTCTTCTTTCTCTTTTCCTCTCCCTCCTCCGCTCCGTCCTGCCATTCCTGTCGTGTCTGGATCTGCTCGGTGGGACTGTTGCCACATGAGTAATGCACAATACGTCGCGTCCTTCTTTCTTTGTCAGCACCTCTCCCTCTCTTCTCTGCCATCTCAGGAGAGTCTTGGTTTGTTGGTTTGTTGGTTTGTTTGTTTGTTTGTTTGTTTGTTTGTTTGTTTGTTTTCCATTTTGGGCAGATGGTCTGTTGTCCCTGTCAGCCAGGAACAAGAGACAGAACTGAGACAAAGAGAAGGTGCTCGTTTCATGAATTCCGGAGAGTTTTCTCCACGTCTCCGCTGTTTAAACTGAGTGTGAGAGAAATGCACCGTGCACTCAATATGATGCTGGTCGGCGCTAATTCAGTAGGAGAAAGAGTTTTGCTTCATGTTTTTGGTTTTGTTTTGTTTTTCGCTCATTGTCAGAGTGCCAAAAGCGTGAATTTTGGTTGAAATGCTTGGATCTTGATAGACAACTGGCTGCCAGGAGAGTGTGTGTGTGCATGTGTGCGAGAGTATGAGTGTGCGTGTGTGCGAGAGTATGAGTGTGTGTGCGTTTGTGTGCGTGTGCGTGTGCGTGTGTGTGTGTGTGAGAGTATGAGTGTGTGTGTGTGTGTGAGTGTGAGTGTTACGTTCATTAAGAAGATAATAATCTGGTCTCCTGAGATGAACAGATCCTCAGTGATTGTTTCTTCTATTTTCTCCCATTTTAATTAGACAAATGCCCACTTGCTTTGCATAAATGTATGTGTATGTGTGTGTGTGTGTGTGTGTGTGTGTGTACGCACACATGCGTGTGTGTGCGTGTCTGTGTCTATGTGCTGTGTGCAGCCATATGCGTGTGTACATGTATGTAAATTAACATTAAATCTGAATGGTATCCATTATTAATGTAGTTGTGAATAATTCTAATGACTGAGGACTATTCATTTGTATTCAGGCACAAACATAGAAGTCATTACCTCATCATTAAACTGACATATAACAATACCTATTTTAAACTCATTTTACAGTTGAAACCTCTACAGAATAATACAATAAATGTGTTATTATGGAAAATCACTGCATTAGTAGAATTGGATAAGGCTTGAGCTGTAAGTCTCGGAGCTGCTAACCCAGTTCCACACAATGCTTACGCCAGCAGGGGGTCTTCCTTAAACGAGCTGATCCTCATGGAGAAATTTTTACCAATCCACCAATGAGAATTCATTGTTACCTGTCCACAGCCAATCAGATGCTTCCTCCGGCTGCACGGTCTTTTAATCGTATCCCGCTGTGAGCCGGAGGGGTTCTTCAACACGCCCCGCTGTGCGATCGCTCCGACCTTGGACCAGCGACAGCAACTTTCAACACCACTGGTGGAAAAAGGATCCGTTTCCTTTCGGCTGTGGTTCAGGGTTTTGTTAACGTGGAAGAGAAACATTGGGTGATGTCCCAAACAATAGCAGATGGTGTCTTTTTTAAAGATGCTCCCTCAGTTAGGTGTTTTGGCTCATTAGTCGTTAAAGAGCCTCTTTGTTTCCTCCTTAATGCGGCTGTTTTGTAAAGAGACACATGCAAAGCAGTCCCAGAGTGCCTGTTAAACACCACTTCTTGTATTCGCTGTTTTTTAACGGTGTTTGTGGGCGATAAAACCCCTGCCTTTTTAAAAAAATAAAAATCAGGCACTCCTCTTGACTGACTGCCCAGTGTTTATTGCGCTCCACCCCTGCACTCCATCACCGCAACTCCATCGCTGACAGCCTCTCCGCATCCTTCCATTTCACACTATTTCTGGAAGCCTCCCTCCGACAGACAGCACACACACACACACACAGAATCATATCTGCACAATTTATTAAAAACTATTATTAAACCTCGCGGTCGTTACTTAGATTATCTGACAGTCTGAGATGTGATTTGGCTTGATTGATCTTACCTGAGGAAGATGTATTCCACTTTTCTTTTCTTTTTTTTCCCGTAAATGATAATTCCCCTTTTATTGGGCTGTTCACAGGTATTGAGTTTTGCCGCGATTATCGATCAGACTGAACGTAGGGAAGGCAGAGAGGTCTCAGGGTGTTAAGGAGACGTTCAATAGACCTGATCGTCTCAGAGATGATGAGGGATGCGGGGGTCGTGGTCAGAGGAGGAGAGAACAGAACCGAGACTGGACTCAGAACAAGGGCCGCAGAACCTTGTTGAGCATGTGAAAGCCACGAACCGTTATACCATTGATTGTGAAGAACGTACAAGTGGAGTTTGAAGCAGCCTTGTGTGTAGTTTGGCTTTTAGGGAATGGGTAAGGAGTCTGGGAGGGAGGATTTTAAACCGTATGTATTGCTGCGGGGTATAACTTTGGGTCTTCATGGTCCCAACCATAGAGCTAAAACAGGCCTCTTTCTGATGCAGACTCTTCTAATCTATTTTAAATAAACTGAATAAACTGAGTTATTAGGTATAGTTTGCGAGCGCGTGTGTCTGTCTGTCTGTGTGTGTATGTGTGAATGTATGTGAGTGTGTGTGCATGTTAGAGACTGTCTGTGCTGTGCTTGCATGTCTTTAGTCCATTTTTTTTCTTGTTTGTTTCTTCCTTTCCAGGTCCTGGCAGTGTGGGTGAAGACCCACCATTCCACAGAGTCGCCACTCACTCCTCTACAGATGGCCCCCGAACCCTGTGCCGCACCAACCCTCTGCCCCCAAACACGCCGGCGCCCGTCCGCCGCTCCCTGCTGCCCCCAGCCCAGGCCTCCGCTGGAAGTAAGTGAGCCCTACGGCTTTTGTTCAATGTTAAACAACTGGCATGGGTTAAGCATTCAAATGACTTGACCCCATCACAGTACCCTTACATTTCTCTTGATCCTGTCCCCTTTTCTACTAATGTCACTCAATCACTGAGTCGCTTGGTCAGTTGAAGCAAACATTTAACAGTCATCACTTGCATGCCTTACAGAGTCAGAACTGGTGTCTAAATTGCTATTTGTCCTCTTAATTAAAGAGGGCAAGGTCACAAGGTAAGGAAGCACTAAGGAGAATTGGGACAAGGCCCAATTATTAAAAACTGATTTGTCCCAGGTCTGTCGAGTTAAACTCCCGCTGGGTTTCGCAGCTTGCCTGCATAGCTTTATCTTTAATATAAAACTACCACTGAGGAGTACCCTAGCTACTTGCTTATGGTTCTTAATGTATGTTACTCTGTGTACTCTCCACCTGTCTGTGTATCTGTGTGTGTGTGTAATCCCTTGAGATAAATGGTCAAGGAGCAGTTCATAGCATAAAAGTCAGCATTGCAAAGAATCAAGCAAAAAAAAAAACTAAGGAGAATGCATCTGTCAACCTAATCTTAGTCTGCACATTATGTTTAATTTTGTGCCTAATTTCTAAAGGGCTTTGGGGTTGCCCAGCAGAGGTGGCAGAGAAAGGGCAAGCATGTATAGCCAAGCCTGAGATGACACCTTGGTCTATCCTTACACATGGCCTCAGGAAAGAACTCCAACTCCGTCACACCACTGTGGGAAAAGGATTCACCCGGAGCTCATTAATCTTACAGAGAGGAAAGAAAAGGAAAATACTGTTTCATGTCATGCGTCTACCTCCACTCCACTCACCGTACACACACACACACGCGCACACACACACAGATAACGGGAGACAGGTCCCATTCATTTAAGTCTCATTCTTCCGCTCTCCTTTAGGAAACATTCCTCTCTCATCACTGCTCAATTAAGCCGGTCGTTAAGGAGCAATCATGTAATTAAGACTTAGATGGGAAGGTCGGGGGATGACGGAGCTCGGAGGATATTTACGTTTATTTAGGACCGGCCAGATTCATTGCCTATGATTTCAGTCTAATTGGCCCACAGCACAAACAGCACAGTCCCTCTTCTGGATATGATAATCTCGTGCTTCGTCACAGCATTCCTTATAAAACCACAGACCAAACTGATCAGAGAGTCTGGACAGGAATACTACTGTCAAGAATGAAAAATTTAGAGGTGCAACAAAAAAAAAGTATGAACCCAGTATAATGCCATAAACATACATGGTCCATGGAGTTGTTCTTTACAGAGATCTTCTGTACAGTGCGACAGACTGGTTTAGGCTGATTTACTTAAAATGCTCTTTGTACTTCGCTTACAGGAAGAAGTGTCTGTGATATAACTAAATCTAAATGTAATTTAAGCATAAGGGTTGTGTACGGTCGCCATTCTTACTACCGCCCACTGATTATCCAAATATCTTCATGCTGCGAGGGAACTATTAGGGTGCTACTATTGGCATTTGTGTCAGCTTACTCCTCTCCTCCCCTCTCCTCTCGTAGAGTCGAGTCGAGTCGAGAAGGCAGAACCAGGTTTAGACACTCTTTGGCCTGGTACTGTCAACATCTGGGTCAAAACATTATTTGACGTGCCCCGTCCCAATTCTCCTCTCTGTTCCCTTTCCTTGTGACCTTGCTTGCTTAATTAACAGGAGTTTTGATGAAGACCCTGGTGTACCTTCAGGTCTGGTCGATATTTAGTCAGTGTAGAAGAAAGGACACAAGGTAAAGGAGCCATGGACAGAACCCAGTGATTTAAATACTTATCTCACCCAAGTCTGATGCCTTGAGCTCATGTCAGAGACTCACACCTTCTCTTAATGCATTGGCCCCCACCTCCACTAATCCTAATGTGTACCCCCATCCTCCAGCTGTCTCTGGCCTTTCTCCAGCTGCTTCAGCCAGGCAGGAGATGCAGAGTCACCAGAGACAGACTGGTGGTGCTTCCATCACTTCTGTCCCTGCAAGACGAGGGTTGCTATAGGCGGGATCCAAGGAAGCAGTGGTTGCTATGGGCGGGACCCAGCTGCTAGTGGTTGTCAGGGATCCTTTCTCAGCCAGGAGTGGAGAGCTATGAGTGAGGGCTCTACCAGATAGTGCCAGCGGTGTATTATAGTGTTTGGGCAGTGGGTGGGGGGTGAAACCAGTGGTGCTGTCTCCACAGGGACTGGACTCTGAGGGGCGGAGTCTAAAGGGGACTGAGGGAGATATGAGTGGCTGAAAGCAGGGGTGGAGGAGTGCGGTGTGGAGGGGGGTCGGAGGGTGGGGGCGGGGGGCGGTGGGGGGTCTCAGTGGTTGTCTGATACATGTGGAGATGAGCTGGCAGTAATGAGGCACCTTGGGACCTTTGGATTCACCAGGGTTCTGTCTCTGTGTGTGTGTGTGTGTGTGTGTGTGTGTGTGTGTGTGTGTGTGTGTGTGTGTGTGTGTGCGCACGCGCGTGTGCGTGTATGTGTGTGTGTGTGCATAATATATATGTGTGTGTGAGAGAGAGAGAGAGGGAGAGAACTAGCTGTAAGATGCTATCACCTTTCTGTTACGGCATGTGAAAATCTGTTCTGCATCAGAGAGTTTCAATTTAATTACTGTCCTAATTCATTTTCCTCTTGTCAGTTTTTGTTCCCACTTGTGCATTATCAACATACGATCTCATCTACCAGAATGTTTTATCCACGAACACCCCCTTTTGCTCCTACCTTTTCAAAATAAACATTTTTTTTCTTAATCCAGACCCTTTGCCAATACATGGCACACAATACTCTCTGTCAGGCAATACCTTGGGGACCTGAACCATGTCAGCATTAACTGAACTGAAATTGACCTAAGATTAAAGCTAACCTGATCCCTGTGTTGTGATTTGGCTAGTGAACATTGACTTTATAATGTAATAAAGTTAGGTGCCATATCTTTTGGTGGTCTAGCGGTACTCTCAGCACCTCAGAATGGTGTGTGTGTGTGTGTGTGTGTGTGTGTGTGTGTCTGTGCGTGCGTGCGTGTGTGTGTGTGTGCGCGCGTGGTCTGAGGGGAAGTGGACCAGGCAGCTGCCCCATTTTGTGCTTGACTGCGTCTTATTGTAATCGATCTGCAGACCAGTGAGATTCATTCACTGCAACATGGAGGGACGTAAGAGGAAAGGACAGGAGCAGGAGGGGGGACTCTGTGTGTGTGTGTGTGTTTGTGTGTGTTTAGTGTGTGTGTGTGTGTGTGTGTGTGTGTGTTTACGTGTATGTGTGTGTGTGAGTGTGCGTGTGTGCGTGTGTGCGTGTGTGTGTGTACGTGTGGTGTGTGCATGTGTGTGTGTTTGGTGTGTGTGCGCGTGTGCACATGTATGTGCATTTGTGTGTGTGTGTGTGTGTTTACGTGTATGTGTGTGTGTGTATTTAGTGTGTGTGCGTGTACGCATGTATGTGCATTTGTGTGTGTGTGTGTGCATGCTTTTGTGTCGTCCTGAGATATTTAAAACATTTCCTCTTTTTTATACCCAGCCCTCCCACATTTCGCTTATTCAGACCATGCCTACATGGAACCATCATTAGCCTGACATAACTTACTGAGGATAAATGTTTGCCTCTTCCGTTCCTTTTTAAATGACAGCCTCGTGTAAGGAATTCCAGAAAAATCCTGACGTTTCCCGCCCGGCCGTTTCCTCCCCAAAGCGTTTGGCGGTGGTGTCACCAAAGCCTCAGTCTCCGGGTAAGAAACTCGAAAAAAGTTCGGAATCCGATTTTTCAAACTTTTTTTTAAATTCTACCCTTGCCGACTTTTCTCAGAGCTGAGTTGATGTGTGGCCGGGCTTCTCGGTAAATCTACAACTGTCACTCCAGTTTCTCCAAAACCCCCCCTTTTCACTTTCAGCTGTCATCAGACTCCATCTCAAGGACCGAGCGAAAGAAAGAGAGCGAGAGAAAAGAAAAAAAGAGAGAAGAAGAACCTTTCCATCCATCCGTAATAAATATGAGTTTTGACTAGTGGGGTAGAGTCCAGCAGTCAGAGAAAATGAATTCACACACACACACACACACACACACACACACACACCACTCTGTCCCGTATCCATCTCTCAGCCTTATATAGTGTTACAGTACCCACTCTAAAGTAACCCTCATAACCGTTGTCTCTTTACGCTTCACCTCCCAGCATTCTCCTCTCTCCCCTCTCCTCTTTGTCCTGTCTCCTTTTACATCAGCTCCACTCTCAGATATGTTTCTATGCAGAGCGTCTCTTTGGTTTTATTTTCATTTTTGTTTCCCGAAGAATATGTGCTGAAAGAATGTTTGTTTGGGGAGAACTAAGACGATATATCAAAACCGTATTTGTGGAGCGTGATGCTTTGTGACAAGTGCATTTCTCTGGATTTGTGTATGGGGAAGTCCCGGACTGATATGCTATATTCATGTGTTCGACCCGCAGATGACCCGATCAGCAGACGCATCCATCTCCATTATAGACCTCCCTTATGTCCGCCGCAGCCAGCCTGCTCCGCCTTTTCCCTTTAAAGCCGCGCTCGCTCTCTCTCTCTTTCCTTTTGTCTTCACTCTCTCTCTCTCTCTCTCTCTCTCTCTCTCTTCTTTCTTCCCCCATTCCCTCCTCTCTCTCACTGTCTCTTTTTCCTCTCTCTCTTTTTCTCCCTCTCTCTCGCTCTCTTTCTATCTCTCTCATTCTCTTCTTTCATCCACCTCTCTCTCTCTCTCTCTCTCTCTATACCTTTGTCTCTCTCTCCTCCATTCTCTGTCTCTTTCTGTCTTTCTCTCTCTCCCTCTCTCTGTCTTTGCCTCTCTCTGCTCCCCCATTCTCTCTTCCTTCTCTCTCTCTCTCTCTCTTTCTCTCCTCCTATCTACCCACCCCCATCTCTCTCTCTTTCTCTTTGTCCATACCTAGAGTGTCTTACATCACAGCTACTCTCCCATTCCGCTCACCCTTCCCCTTCACACATCTCTCCCCTCATCCTCTCTCTGTCCTCCACTGGAGCATAGCTATTCTTCTGCTCTGTTTTTCTTTACCCCCCCCCACCCCCCCCCCCAACGACCAACCAACACCACTGCCACAGCCACCATTCTCTTCCCTCCGTTTATCCACCTTATTACCTGAGACGCTCTACCTCTCCCCTGCCGTTGTCATAGAGACATCTCTGACTGCAGGCTGGGGTTAAATTGCTGTAGTGGTCATGGGTTGAGCCTTCTGGCTGGGTTTACCACATTGTGTGTGTTAGCACAGAACTCTGCAGGTCCTCCACCCGCAGGCTCCGACGGCCTGGCTTATAAATCACTTTGATTTATAAACCGCAGCTACAAGCCAAGGCAGTTTGATGTGGTGACATGTTTATCGATCAATAAGGCAGAAAAAAAAAATGAATATATGATGTACAATCAGGGTTGTTCACGATTTCTCAACGGAAAGGTCCAATTTTTGGTCATATGGTAGTGCCATTTCCTGCCTTATCTGCGCTTCCATGGATTGGCATTACCAGTTGTTTTTCCAAAAGCGTTTAGTCATCTATCCTGGAAAAATCAGTAATCTAGTCTGTCCCTTTAAAGGCATTTATCACACAATAACGTCAAAACAGAGAACAAAAACCCCTTTATGGCCCCACAGTTAAACATACAGTTACGTACTGAAGTAGTACAGAGATCGACTTCTGCATTTTCACCGCGCCATCTTTGGCTGAACCACGATCCAGCTGATCTGTAGGAGGGTTAATTACACACCTGCTGTGTTAGTTGTACTTTAATGGTTACACCCCTTGTAAGAAAAGACACGTGGCTTGTTTGCTGCCGAATTACTGAACAGATTTTTCACGTATTAAGACCAGTATAGCCCAACTACGTCGTTACTGGCGATTAACTCACCCCTCCCCGCTCTCTTTGTTCCTGCTGGTATTATCATCTCCGAGCTGCATGCTTTACTGTAATGATTACAATACATCATCCTGTCCCCCCTGTTCAGCTTGATAATGATACATGACTTTATCGTACTCATCAGAGAGAGAGAGAGAGAGAGAGAGAGCCAGTCTACGATGCTAGTCTTCCGAAGAACAAAACTGTTATCGGCCAGAATCTCATGTCTTGGCTCATAGTTTATGTTGCATAAAATGTCTTTGATTGTCACAATGTAAATTTGCCTGTGTTTAAAGAATTCTGAGAGTGTTGAAACTGTCCCACATTAAATACACTCTCAGTGTTAATTTAACACTGGCAAATGTGCTGTGTAGTTAAATAAGTGTAATGTGCACAGATCAGTGGATAGCTGGTGTATTTTCTAACTAATTTTCAATATGTCTTTTCTTTTGAACTTTAAAAATGAGAATTTGAGAAATGTAGGATTAGAAATACACCATAATTTCAAAGGAAATGAGGTAACTGAACCCCTTTGTAATTCTGCTTCCTGTCTCCATGCCCTGCAGTTCTCCAAAGGCACAGAGCACCAGTGTCTGTGCGTTGCCAGGGGAACGCTTTGGGTCACGGCGTAGAGAGAAGTGGGTCTCCCGGGCGTGGCAGCCAGGCCAGGCTGGACAAGCAAAAAGAGAAAGAGCAGCAGGAGCAACAGGAGGAGGTGCTGCTCCTGCAGGGCCGCTGTGAGGAGCAGGCCAAGCAGCTACAGCTCCTGCAGGCGGAGCTGAGGAAAACCACGCTGGGTTTGGAGGCCCTGGCCCTCTGTACTCAGCACTTCTGCCTGAAGGTAGTCCAAACATTCTCCATTTCACCTAAAACAGTCCTCCTCAGGTCAATCCCTACTAACCTTTCTCTCAATGCTCTCTTAATTTTACTGTTCTTCCATGAGGTGATCTGCAGTTAGGGTTCATTTGATTTCAAGAAGTGTTCAAATTATAAATAAAACAATAAGTTGGATCACCTTTAAGCCTGTCATAGTTTCTCAGTTAGGGCTGCTAAATATCAGTGCCTCAACACATTACTCTTTTCCTAGACTCCTCTATGACCAAATGGAGGCTGGGATTTTCTGTGTCATAACTGAGTGGCTCATCGAGGTGCTTATTTATTGTAATGTCTTGTTGATTCCAAGACTGTGATTTGGATTCACCAGTTAAAGGTGTAAGAGCCTAAACTGTAGATTGTAGTCTGTAAAATGGATGGAGCGTTAGAGACACAGCGCCCTCCAGTGGTTTTTCAATGGAAAATTCCATTTTGTGAGCAACACAATTTTCATTTTTCTCGTTTTAATTTATGGCTTCAGCTATAAATTGTATTTTGACTGTTTGTAGATGCCTAGTCATATCGGACTTTGTCTTTTCTGTGTAGAACAGAACACACACACACACACACACACACACACACACTCACTCAATCATTGCATTTCATTTCATGCGCTTCCATCCCACGGGCTCTTGTGTAGATAATATTAATAAAAAAGTCTGTTGGTTGGAACATTATTGGGGATAGTGTGTCATGTCCTGCCTCTCAGACAGCTTCTCAGTAGAGGAGTAAGATTTAATTTTAGTGTTATCGTGCCTACAATATCAGTCTAAGAGCTTTTCATTACCCGTCTTCTCTTGTTTATGTTTCTATACACAGGCTCCTCTTCCACACAGTGATATCAACTATACAATTACATATATGATATTTCAAAATAAATCCTTCATATGTGAAATGAAATTTACTTGGGCCTTGTCCCAATACTCTTATATGTCTCCTTCAACACTGTGTCCTTTTACTGTTTAAGTTAAGAGGGATGAAACTATTGAAGCGATATCAAACTGACATTACATGGACGCCTTACATATTCTTCTTCAAAACTGACATTTGTGTTGTTAATTAAGAGAGCAAAGTCGCAAGAAAGGGAGCACAGAGGAGAAACTGATCAAGCACTTTGTTACTCAAATACTCCAAATACATATTTGACCTGGTCCTCACCTATTGACAAAAGTTATAATTGTATCTTGGTTTGCATCTCAAAAGCTAGAGTTGCATCATATCAAAGTTCCAACTTCAGCTTGTTCTGTGTTCTCTCTAGAAAGCCAAAGAGGCAAGTTGATATGTTCACACACAAAAGAAAAATGTCTTACTTTCAGACATGCGGGGTGAATGGTGCATATTTGTGAAGTTGTGTGTTGAAAGATAAGCACATTCTAGACAAATAGGTCTGCTAGACAAGCCCGTCTGGTTGCTCTAAACCTCTATCGTGTCATAGACAGTGACACAGAACAGAGTTTGGTTTGTCTTCTAAATGAAAAAAATTGTTAAATGTACTTGTTTTCCTGTGTTTCTGAATTTTTAATTCATTTATTTATTTATTTTACTTTTGAGTCTATGTCAGTTGATGGTTTAAAGTCTTTGACTGTAGTTTCATCAGTTTCCCTCAGGCTAAAAGATCTGATAATGACAGAGGAAAAAAAAAAATCTCACCCTCTCTTTTTGCTTCACTACTATGTCACTCCCAATTCTCTCTCTCTCTCTCTCTCTCTCTCTCTCCATTTCTCTCCCTCTTTGTCATGAACCTGTAACACACCTTTACTGAGGCAGTACTGTGTGTGTGTGTCTGTGTGTGTGTATTTAGCTGTGATTTTTAGAGCATGGGTCAGTGCCCCTGTTCCCCATGCTGTCACTGTAAGGACCGTCTGGACACTACAGAGAAGGTGCAGAGTTGATAGTACCGAAGACCGTGGCCGAGCTGGAAATAGCTTTTCACTGTTTTCCTATTGGACTGGGAAAAGTGGATCTTTCTTATTGCACTGCACTGAACTGTACAGATGATGGATCATTTCTTGCTTTGAACATAAATCAGTGGTATGTTATGTGTTTGTTTCAGAATGAGAATGCCGTTGAGAGGGAGAAGGAACTGACCTCAGAACTCAGCAGGATCAGAGATGAAGTGGGTAAGTGTCTGGAGCACACGGGGGTATTTCAATCATATCCACTATACTTCACATAAATGAACAGACTGTCAAAGACACACGCCCCAGATGTAAAAATATTTTGTTTTGTTTTGTTTTGTCTGGAGCCTGAATATGGGACAATCTTTTTATTTATTTTATTGAGGCAGAGCTGTTGATCATGTTCTGTGGGTTAACGGCATGTGTGCCAGTTCCCTCCCTCATTCACTTACAAAATAACATGTGTTTGTATTTCTCTATGGTTTGTGTGTGTGCGTGTGTGTGTGTGTGTGTGTGTGCGTGCTTGTGCGTGTGTGTGTGCATGTGTGTGCGCGTGTTTTAATTTGAGACTGAAATATTTGTGTGTGATCCTCTAAACTATGGAATGTGTATACGAGCGTACGTACATGTGTTTGTGTGTGTGTGTGTGTGTGTGTGCGTATGTGTCTGTGTTTTAGCTTGAGACTTAAATGTTCATCTGTGATCCTCTGAACTACAGAACATTTAAGTGCGTGTGCACGTGTGTGTGTGTGTGAGAGAGAGAGAGTTGTATAAGTACTGCATCTTTGTTTATTGTTGCTCCCTCTCACTCAGCCACTAACACAGCCCGCTGGGAGCGTCTGCAGAAAGAGAGGGCTGACCTGGAGCAAAAGTTTGAGCGGGAACTTAAAGACCTGCAGGTGCAGCAGGAGGCGGAGCTGGCAGCATTGGAGGAGGACCTTAGGGCCCGTCATGCTGCTGACAAAGACCACCTTAAGGCAGAGCACCAATCAGAGGTCGAGGAGCTGCGCACTCAGCAACAAGAACAGGTATAAAGCTCACACGTCTGTGCCTCGGAATCATGGGAAATGTATTCTTCACTGTGCTGTGATCTATCGTATTATAGATTTAAGTTATGCAAAATCAATTACAAAATTTCAGTAAAGGTTTTCATCATGTGAATTTCAAGTTTAGTTTGAAAGTGCGTGTGATTATTTTGGGGGGTAATAAGAGTTCTTTTCTGTTTATAGATTGAGGAGTTAACTATAAACCACGAGTCCGCTCTGGAGGACCTGAGGACCATGCACAATATCACCATGGCGACAATGCAGGAGGAACATGCCAGAACAATGAGAGGTGTGTTCTCATGCTGTAGAATCACAATTCACAGAAAGGGGAGGACAAATATTATACCTTCAGCACAATCATTTACTCATTCATTCGTTCCTTCATTCATCTGTTCATTTTTGGCATTCTGCCTTTTCTCCCTTCCTACATTCAGACTTGAGAAGAGCCCATGAGCAACAAAAGGCTTCTCTAGAGCAGGACTTTGAGAAATTGAGACTTTCTCTCCAGGTAATATGGAATTAATGCTCTTTAAAATGACTCTGTCCTGGTAAGAGGTCTGAGAACTGTATATATGTAAGACCTGTACGTGTGTGTTTTTGCAGGATCAAGTGGATACGTTGACATTCCAGAACCGGAGTCTGAGAGACAAAGCCAAGCGCTTTGAGGAAGCTCTGAGGAAGAGCACAGATGAACAGATAGTGGTACACTGCATCTGCATCTGTTTGTGTGTCTGTCAGACCTGCATGTGTGTGTGTGTGTCAGACCTGGGTTAAATAAGTAAAACTGAAATAATTCAATGACTGAGTCCCATCTTAGTATGTTTCATTGCTCCCTCTCTTTAAGAGATTAACAGGATGTTTGTGTGATGTTTATTTGATTTTTGATTTCTGTAAAAACAAAAACACTAAAAACACTAAAAAAAAAAAAAGAAAAAAGACCTGCAATGTGATTACTGGAAACCCTGACCTTTCCTGACCTGGGTGTGATTAGGATGCCCTGGCTCCATACCAGCACATTGAGGAGGACCTGAAAAGTCTGAAGGAGGTTCTGGACATGAAGAACCAGCAGATCCATGATCAAGAGAAGAAGATTTCTGAACTGGAGAAAATGGTAGGCTCAAAATGAAAAAATGTGCAAACCTTAAAATCAGTGTGTGACGTGACATCGATTTTATAGTTCTGTATCATCATTATGAATATATCTGACTATAGCCTGCTTTACTTTCAATTTCATTCATATGTTTTATTACGTATGCAGTATGTAGAGTTTACATTTAGTCAAAGCTGTTGTTAGCTGAATCAGCACTTTGCCAGATTTATACTTAAAAATGCGAAGAATATTAGAATGTCGAACCAAATGAGAAATATGATGAGTTACATATTATTAGGCAGTTAGTGTTTATTAAATTATGCAGAGGAAGAATTTAATGTTAGGCTATGTGATTGTTTTACTCTTTGAGCAGGCCCAAAAGAATGTGTATCTGGAGGAACAGGTCCAAGTGCTCCAGCAGCAGAACGAGGACCTGAAGGCCCGTGTTGACCGCAATCTGGCTCTGTCCAGGTCTGACACAAATCTCAACTTGTCTCCTTTTTTTTTTTTTTTCTTACTCAGGCTAATAGCACTGTGTCTAAGATGATAAAACATTCTGTCTCTGTCTCTCTTTCTCTCTCTCTCTTTCTCTCTCTCTCCCTCTCTCTCTCTGTCTTTCTCTTTCTCTCTCCCTCTCTCACGTTAAGTTCAGTTCTGGCCAGCTCTCACTCTCACTCTCTCACACACACTTACACACTCTATTTCTCTATTCACACTCACCCACATTTTAAAATTCAGTTCGTTATGTTGAGTTAGGTTGAAATGAGGTGAATTTATTCAAATATCTGTAATGCTATTGTCAAGGCTTTCTGAATTATTAAGAGCATCTTGCCAAAAGCACAATCAACACTGAGCATCACATCAAAGACCTGAGACATTTATAATATATGAAACAGCTCTGAATAACGGGAATCAAAGCACTGTTTTCTTCAAACCGCATAATAACTTGCGTCTTCGTTCGCCACAAGGTAATTCTTAACCGATAACAGTGAAATGTGATTGATCAGAACCTTTTTGTTTGAGTACAGTGTTCTCTCCTCGCAGGCAGCTGTCGGAGGAGAACGCTAACCTGCAGGTCTACGTGGAACGGGAGAGCAACGAGAAGAAACGGCTGAGCAGGAACAACGAGGAGCTACTGTGGCGTCTCCAGACGGGAGACCTGAGTCCTCGCATGTCTCCGTCCTCCTCTCCCATCCACAGAGCCTTTTTCGCCGATCAAGACATCCCCCCGTACCCTTACTCTCCGAGCCCCAGCACTCCCACTCACTGTTACTCGCCCGGGCCCTGTAATACCCCCCCGCACAGGAGCGTGTCCCCTGGACCGGGGACACCCCCACACAGAAATTCACCAGCCCGAGCCTCCCCCGCCCGAACCCCCAACGCCAACACACTTCCCAGATGAGCCTCCTTTTTTATGTATTTCACTCTCTCTTTCTCCCTTTCTCTCTCTCTCTCTCTCTCTCTCTCTCTCTCTGTCTAACCTTCTATCACCTTTTCTTTTGCCTTTCTCTTATCTTTGTGCTTTGCCCTCTCACCTCTCCTCCTTCCCTCTATCTCTTTTTTGAAGGCTTCACTACATTGGAGAAAACAGAAAAACAGCTCTCAGACATGAGATCGTTAATACAGTTTTTTTTAAATATTTGGAATATCTTACCAAGTAAAAGGAAACACCCACCTGGTAGAGATTCTGGCAGAGATTAAACACCAATGTTCTCTGCCCCTATTTCTGTTTCTGTGATGCGAAGAAAAAAAAAATTAGAAACAAATCTCCATCTTCCATTTGACCCTGTGTCCTCCAGATGTCCACCTGATGCTACCATAGGCTGAGTTATCATTTTCATGTGTATGTAAAACCCTTGGAAGGGGAAGCATAATGGGCCTCCCATGCTGAAATGTGGACTTGTAATGTGGCTGGAAGCAGAGGGAGGCACTCCTCCACTGAGAGAGGGAGCAGGGTCAATATATCCCAGTTTAAAGCACACTCCTCCAGCCAACATCATGCCGTGCTACTCACACTTTCATAAGGAGCCAGAGCCAGAGGTGGACATGACAGACAATATCATATGTTAAAAAGAAGAAGAGGAAGAAGAAGAAGAAGAAGAAGAAGAAGAAGAAAACAAATACAGAAGCGCCTTAAATATGTGCTCCTCTCTAGCTCAGCCTTCCTAAAGATCTACTCACCAGCAGTTTATCTCTGCTCTGGCTCCAGCTTTCTGCAAACTTTTTCTCTAATGTCTACACCACTTTGGACTGTTTTAAGTCTGCTCTACCCCTACTAGGGTTAGAGTGGTACAGTCCAATTGCAACTTCAGACAGTTTCTGGACATGTGGGTTATTAGGGCGAGATATTTAACGTTTGATTGGCTCTGGACAAGCCAGAGGTTGTGTGGTCACTAAAGTATTACCAGGAGACTCAGTGGGCTTAGGACCTCAGTGTTTCATCTGGTCTTCCTGTGTCTTTTTTCTTCCTGAAGGGCGCGTTATTCTGGGTCATTCCATCACCCCACTCAGGTCATGATTTGCATGACTTGTGTCAGCTCTATAACATACCCAACTACAAACAAGTGCTCTCCTTCAGCATCTGGTTCTCATGAAAAACAGAAAACCAGGGGATATGAAGTGAGGAGTATGTAAAGACACCAACCACAGGAATTGTTGTTAATGTTGTTATTTTTATTTTGTATGTTTTTTGGTTTGGTTTTTCGTAAAAATTTGTAACTTACTGTACTAGACATTTTTGCTATTTAACGTGCATGTGCTGTAGAAGTCTTCCAGTCCTAACGTGATACGGGGAATTATTGTATCGTTTAAATAGAATTAGTCAGTATGACGACTGTCAAGTCTAGCGTTCATTCAAGTTTAATGGATATGAAGTCGTACCTTACCAATGGGCAAAACAAAAGATGTGAGAAATTATTCCTCCAGTTTCAATTAGGAGTTAATCTTGAGTTGCCGCCCAGTAGAGGCCTCATGGTCCTCTTGTCCTGAAGCGTTTTCTTGAAGAAACTGTGTAGTTTTGGTAGAACTTGTATTACCTCTGTAGAGCTTAGTATAACCTTATAGAAACAAATATGTCTCTATATGAATGATCTATGAAGGAATGTACGTTTAGGAGGGGTTTTTTTTATTTCTTCCAAGTGACGTTAAACTGCAGATTTCAGGGATTTCTTTGAGTGTTGACTAGGCAGTGGTAGTTCTCTTGGTGATGGAAACGCTGTGTTTTTTTGGCCATAAGGAGATGTCCGGTCTTAATCCAGGTCACGGTGCATTTGTTATTTGCATTTATGCACATTTATCTGGAAACATTTACCTTTCATAAATTCTGTGAGTTTCGTAATACTAAAGAATGAGTTTTGGTTTTTGCAAAGCAAACAAACTTATTAAAATTAGATTTTTATTTTTCAGGTGACAGTGTTCCTTTTTGGAGTAATAGAGTTTCGGAAACTTTCCACGACAAAAGGAATGAGATTCAGTGGCAAATTTTGATGCTTTTTCTGTCTTTTTGGACAATTGTTGTCAAATGTTTACTTTTACTAATGAAGAGACACAGTTTTATTGTTACACATGTATACCGTAGTATTTGATATTTTCCAATGGTGCTTGAGCAAGGTATCATAACATAATTAAACATTAAACACACCAGTCTCATTAGAGGACAAGTTAACATAAAGTGCTGTCTCTATCAGTAGCAATGAATTCAGACACAATAGGGGTTTTTGTTTGTTTGTTTGTTTGTTTTGATCAAATTATTGTCTTGATGTATTGTGGGAGTGCTTTTAATTTTTTTTTTTTTTATAAATCTGTGTTAATCGCTGTGTAATTTATTAATTTAATGTTATTTTTTCTTTCTTGTTAAATTGTCTTTATCACTCGTTTGGCTTTTAAAGTAGCTTGATGTCAAGGGTCCATTTGTACTGATTGGTCACTGTGATCAAGGGAGTTTATTTGTTGCTCACAGTCCTCCTGTGATATCAGATTGGGTGTGGCATCTTCTCCTGTTACCTGTTCTCTCTCCTGCTACCCAGTGTTAACCACAGAGTTCACACCTTTGTTACCAGAGTCATTACAGTGAATATCAATTACCTGAAGTCTCTTTGAACAGCAACAACTTTGGGTTTTTTTTTTAAAGAAATAATTTACTTAAACAAGCAAAACTGTGTACTCAGATATATCCATTCCCAGAGTATCAGAATGTAAATAGAAATGCACCATGTTAATCAGTAAGCATTTTGCTTTGGTGACCTAAATGACCTTAAACATAAAACAATGTAATTTAACACAAAATAGCCAATTTTAATATAAAAATGTGCCTTTATCTCATTGCAGGAGTCAAAAATGGAGGAGGTAGCAATAAAGATCCCACACCAAAACTGGTTCCACGTATGACACTAAGCAGCGAATACAGCTCCACTGTGCTCAGAACAAGAATGGCCATACACTCTGCTATGAACTTATAAAGTCTGAGTGTTCTAGCTTAGTCTTTCTGTTAAGGTCATTAATTCTGTTATTTATTTATTTATTATTCATGTTAATTAAATGTGGGTTGCAGCAATCTTACCGTTTCCTTTAATAACAAATAGTATAATGGTTTTACTTCCTCTGAACCAAAATAACCTCAAATTTTAGAGTTCTCAGAAGAAAAAAAAAAACACAGCACACTAGTAGCTTCATAAAGCATACTGACTTTTTAAAAGAGGAGATTATTTAATAAAAACAGATCAACATAACAGTAATAAAATGTACTTTGTCTTGTTCAGCACTCCATTATCGTTAATAAATATCGATTCTGAGTTGCCATGGCAACAGCCTGGAGAAATATAGTTAGGGGTAATAATTTGAAATTTTTGATAAATAACAGAACCAGGTACTGGTACTGCACTGACTCTTCTTTGTCCTTTGGACGTCTCTACAAACTACTGAATGTCAGCTTTTCTTGTAGAACAGGCTACGTCAATGTTGAGACACTTAATGACATAACGTTTTAACATGGACTTGTATGTCTTTACCTTTTTTTGCTTTTTAAAAAAAGTTTGTGACTGAATGTTCAGTCAAGCTTGTAAATAGTATTTATTACAAATTGTGTTGTAGCACACATGAATCAGCAAGTGCATGTTTTTTTTTGTTTGTTTTTTTTTAACTCTGCTCTGTGTATTTTTTCATCTCTGCTTTGTGACACAGTTCATTGTAGCATAGAGAGTAAAAACAATGCTGAGGTATGGAAACTATTTATATCATAACACGTTTGTATGCACTTTTTTTGGGGGGAGGGTGCGAGTGAATATTAAAACTTTTAAAGAGAAACCAGTTCTGTCTCTGGGCGTCTCATTTCTTCTTCATTTACCATTCACGCTCATGTCATAAAGCATGTGTGAGTGGTTGTGTGTGTGAGTGCTTGTGTGTGTGTTGGGGTGGGGGGGGGGGGGGGGATTGTGTTCCTCTCTTCCTCACTGTCCCTCCCCTGTGGGCGGGGGGGGGGGGATCACATGTTGTCCTCTTTAGAGTATATACTCTGGAGATTAAAAGTCTTCACAAACAAAGCGTCACCGAAAGGAGGAGGCTGTTGTGGATGATCACAATGTTTCAGGTGTTTTCTTTCAGAGCCTCCTCTGTGCAACTGGGGAACAGACCCATGTATTCCCACATCCTGGGATATGGTCTGAATTGCCTTTAAATGTACGTGTATTTTGCTATATAAATGCACACGGCGAGGTAGAGATATAATGAAGACATTTGGGAGGTAACCTATGACACAACCTCAAGGTGAGCATAGCATCTGTTTGAACCAGGTAAGACACATTTGAATTGTGTCGTTTTATGAATATGACTTTCTCATTACTCTTATTAAATCATAATTGCCATTCACATGGTAAACACTACAACAAAAAGAGGTCCTAGGATATATGATGGTCAAATATTTGGGGTCTGCGTACAGTAGCCCAATGAATGTGCAATGTATTTCCATAGGGAAACGTTCATTTAACATGAGGAATGAAGTAGACACAGCTATTTGCAGAGACATCTGAATAATCTTCTCTTAATCTTTCATATCCCATATTTCTGTTTGGTTGATGCTCCACTGTACTGCTGTAGGGTTGAAATGTTCCTTGTCCTTTTCCAATGTTTGAGCAGTATCTGTGTACAAGGAAACTGCTCCATTGACACTAAGCAAATAGTTTGCAGACCCCTCCTGATAAAAAACAGTTAACCTGATCCATCAACCTGACCAATTTCAACGATTCAACGCTCAAAACAACTGTAATCTGTATTTCTCTTTCTAATCTAAAGTAAGGAAATGTGTTTGCTCATTCTGAGAAAAGCAGATGTGTCTTAAACTCAAAAATGATATCAGAATGAACCTTCTTGATAAAGGAAGGAGGATTATAAATGAATTGTGGAAAAAAATTGGTGTTCTTTTCTTTTTGCCTCATTGCAAACACACCTGACTGTCTCACACACATTCTCACAGACTCCGTCCTCAAACTTTCTCTCTCCTCAGATAAACAAGAGATATGAAGCGGGTGTACCTGATCGAACCCGTGGTCGCCCTCTATGCCTTCGCCATGTTTATGACTTATCCGCTGCTGCAGCAGTTTGTCTACAGGCGTCTCTGGCAAGACCTGACTGGTTCACCTTTCCCCAGCAGCCCCAATGTCTCACACTGCTCAAACAACTACAGTAACCAAAGCATTCACAAGGTGAGACGAGACAAACCAGCACAACCGACTGAGAGTCGTTTCAACCTGCAAATTTACATGCCCGCCATACGCCACACATAGTTTATCAGGAAAAAAATATTCCTTATTTGCCTAGTTCTTCATTTTGCAATTTGGATTTGTTTATCAAGAGATGTATATCAAAGAAAAGAGAATTCTCCTCCTCCACGGTCCAATACAATGATATTTGTTTTAATGTGGAATGATCATTTGTGAAACAGTTACCCTTAATTTCAATTAAACATTTCCACATGAAGGACATACTATACAGTTGTTGTGGAAGACTTAAATTTGGTCTGTGGACAGTGAACACTGTGGGCACTGTGAACTTTATCCTCGCTTATTCTATTTGTTCGGAATGAATGAATCAATGAATTTTTTTGGGGGGGGGGGGTTGTACATACCGCTACTAACACTACAACTGGTTCTCCAAGTGCTTTTGCCTACAATTAAGTACTTACATGGCTCCTATTTCACAGCTTACAAAGCTGCGTTGGCTGTTGGCTCATGTGATCTTTGCATGTGATCTTTGAGCTAATTGTCAGTATCCTCACACTATTACCACCTGTTGAATGACCATTTCTCTCTCTTTCTTTTTTCCCTGTGTCCATTTCTCAGAGGGTACAGATGGAGGCATCTCTTTTCTTTCTGCAGAGTGAACTCTGCTTCCTTTTCCCCAGCCTGATCATATCTCTGCTCCTGGTGTCCTACAGCGACCACAGCGGCCGAAAGGCAGCCATCGTACCCCCGCTGGTGGGCGACTTGCTCTTCGGACTCAGTTATTTCATCGTCAGTTATCTCTCCCTCAACCTCAGATACCTCCTGCTGGCAGCTTTCCTCACAGGTTTCCTGGGAGGTCCAGCCTCTTTGCTGGGGGGCTGTTTTGCCTACGTGGCTGACTGCTGTTCTGGGAAGGAGAAAGCTGGAGAGAAGATGGTGCGTATGGCGGGGTTGGACATGCTGTTGGGCGTTCTGTCTGGACTAGCCTCTCTCTGCACGGGGTTCTTCATCAGCGCCACCGGCTTCAGCTGGCCCTTCCTCACCGCCGCCCTGCTGCACCTGCTGAATCTGTTCTATGTGTTCGGGGCTCTACAGGAATCCATGGTGCTTCCAGACCCCCAACCCGTTTTGTCACCTCCCTCTCCTTCCTCCTCCTCTTCCCTAAGCACTGACACTGAACCTCCTCGCCTGAGTCAGAAACAAGCTGTAATGAGTCAGCTCCAGGGCGTGTATCTGCTTTTTGCCACCTCCACAAGGAGGCGCAAATTAGCTCTGGGCCTAAATCTCGCAGCGTTCACTTTTTACAAGGTGGCAAACGTTGGAGGCTTCTCCATCTTCATCCTGTATGAGCTGAACACGCCGCTGTGTTGGGACGAGGTGTTTGTAGGTTACGGCTCAGCCTTCTCCACCGCTATCTTCCTCGGGAGCTTTGCCGGGGTGTGGCTGCTGTCCCGTTGTCTGCGTGACCCACACATTGTTCTGATAGGCCTGATTTCTGTTGCTGCCGGATTCATCATGACAGCCTTTGCCAAGACGACGCTGCTCATGTTTCTCGGTAAGACCAGTGTGGACGGAGGTGTCAGAGAATGAAACAGAGCTGTGCATCCAGACTGTGTTCACACATAATCGGTAATGTGTTCTGTGTGGCTTTGTATTTGACAGTGAGGCTACCTCTGCTCCTCTCAATCATGCCCACCCCTGTGTTTCGTTCCATGATGTCCAAACTGGTTACGAGCTCCGAACAGGGTGAGGGAAATCACAAACAGTTTTATGAGATCAGTCTTATAAAGCTGAACATACAGCCATACATCTCAGTTTGATTCAATGCAGTTCAGTTCAGTGCAGTTCAGTCAAGTTCAGTGCTGTTTTGCCCAATTTAGCTCAGTTTATCTTCAATTCATTTTATGTTCAGTTCAGTTCGTCTTCTGTTCTGTACTGTTCAGTTTGTCTTCAGTTCATTCAGTTCATCTTCTGTTCAGTTTGTCTTCAGTTCAATTCAGTTCGTCTTCAGTTTGTCTCCTGTTCTGTTCTCTTTTCTCTTCCCTTCTCTTCTCTTCTCTTTTGCATAGAGGCTCATTGGTCTAGGGGTATGAGTCTCGCTTAGGGTGCGAGAGGTCCCGGGTTCAAATCCCGGACGAGCCTATTTAATCACCATTGAGATTATTTTGGATAGTAGAGTGGTGCAGCAGAAGCTTGATGGGCCCATAATCCATAGGTAGATGAAGCAGAACCATCTTCTGCCAACCCAGGTGAAGGGGACTTCAATCAATTCTGCCTGACTTCATCTTCAAGGACTTCATGGTGGCTCAGTGGTTAGCACTGCTGCCTCCCAACAAGCAGGTCCTGGGTTCAAGTCCCATTTCACTGCTCAATGTGTGTGTGACAAATAAAGTTCATCTTCAAATTTACTGTGTTCTGTCAAGTTTAGGTTGGCTCTGTTCAGTTCATTTCAATTCAGCTCAGCTCTTTTCAGAGCGGTTCTGTTCTGTTCTCTTCTCCTTCTCCTGGCGGTTCGTTGGTCCAGGGGTATGATTCTCGCTTTGGGTGGGAGAAATCCTGGGTTCAAATCCCGGACAAGCCCATTTAGTCACCACTGAGGTTATTTTGGATAGTAGAGTGGTGCAACAGAACCTTGATGGGCCCATAATCCATAGGTAGATGAAGCAAAACCATCTTCTGCCAACCCAGGTGAAGGGGACTTCAATCAATTCTGCCTGACTTCACCTTCAAGGACTTCATGGTGGCTCAGTGGTTAGCAGCGCTGCCTTCCAATAAGCTGGTCCTGGGTTCAAGACCCATCTCACTGCTCTGTGTGTGTACAAAAAAATAAAGTTCATCCTCAATTTTACTGTGTTCTGTCAAGTTTAGGTCAGTTCAGTTCGGCTCTGTTCTGTTTTGTTCGTCTTCAGTTCAGTTCATCTTCAGTTCAGTTCTGTTCTGTTCAGTTCAGTTCATCTTCAGTTCAGTTCATTTTCTCTTCTGTTCAGTTCAGTCCAGTTCTGATCAATTCAGCTCCTCGTTCAAACTCATAATACGTGTTTCTGTTCAGCTCTTTCCACTTTAGTTCAGTTCAGTTCATCCTCAGTTCTGTTCTGTTCAGTTCGTCCTCAGTTCACTTCAGTTCAGTTCAGTTTGTCTTCTGTTCAGTTTGTCCTCAGTTCAGTTCAGTTCATCTTCAGTTCAGTTCAGTTCAGTTCGTCTTCAGTTCAGTTCTGTTCTGTTCAGTTCGTCTTCAGTTCAGTTCGTCCTCTGCTCAGTTCGTCCTCAGTTCAGTTCAGTTCATCTTCAGTTCAGTTCTGTTCAGTTCATCTTCTGATCAGTTCAGTTCAGTTCTGTTCAGTTCATCTTCAGTTCAGTTCATTTTCTCTTCTGTTCAGTTCAGTTCAGTTCGTCTTCTGTTCAGTTCGTCTTCAGTTCAGTTCGTCTTCTGTTCAGTTCATCTTCAGTTCAGTTCAGTTCGTCTTCTGCTCAGTTCGTCCTCAGTTCAGTTCAGTTCATCTTCAGTTCAGTTCTGTTCTGTTCTGTTCAGTTCGTCCTCAGTTCAGTTCAGTTCATCTTCAGTTCTGTTCTGTTCTGTTTTGTTCGTCTTCAGTTCAGTTCAGTTCGTCTTCTGCTCAGTTCGTCCTCAGTTCAGTTCAGTTCATCTTCAGTTCTGTTCTGTTCTGTTCTGTTCTGTTCAGTTCGTCCTCAGTTCAGTTCAGTTCGTCTTCTGCTCAGTTCGTCCTCAGTTCAGTTCAGTTCATCTTCAGTTCAGTTCTGTTCTGTTCTGTTCTGTTCAGTTCATCCTCAGTTCAGTTCAGTTCATCTTCAGTTCTGTTCTGTTCTGTTTTGTTCGTCTTCAGTTCAGTTCGTCTTCTGCTCAGTTCGTCCTCAGTTCAGTTCAGTTCAGTTCATCTTCAGTTCTGTTCTGTTCTGTTCTGTTCAGTTCGTCTTCAGTTCAGATCAGTTCGTCTTCTGTTCAGTTTGTCCTCAGTTCATGTCAGCCCAGTTCAGTTCGTCCTCAGTTCACTTCAGTTCATCTTCAGTTCTGTTCCGTTCTGTTCTGTTCAGTTCACTTCAGTTCAGTTCAGTTCATCTTCAGTTCAGTTCGGTTCGTCTTCTGTTCAGTTTAGTTCAGTTCAGTCAGTTCAATTCTCCTTCTCTTTTGTTCTGCTCCGTTCATTTTCTGTTCTGTTCTGTTCAATTCCTCTTCGGTTCGGTTTAGTTCATTTTATGTTCTGTTCAATTCCTCTTCAGTTCAGTTCAGTTCTGACCAGCTCCTCATTCAAACTAATAGTAGTGCTTCTGTTCAGATTTTTCCACTTCAGTTCAGATCAGCTTTGTTCTGTTCTGCTCTGTTTAGTTAATCTTCAGTTTACTTTAGTTCAGTTCAGTTCATCTACAGTTCAGTTCAGTTCCCCTTCTGATCTGTTCTATGCATCTTCAGTTCAGTTCAGTTCTGTCCTGTTCAGTTCATCTCCAGCTCTGTGTCCAGTTTAGTTCAGTTAAGTCCAGCTCAGTTCACTTGTGTTCTATTCCGTTCTGTTCTGTTGCTCTTTAGTGTTGTGTTGTGTTGTGTTGTGTTGTGTTGTGTTGTGTTGTGTTGTGTTGTGCTGTGTTTGGTTCGGCTCAGTTCTGTTCTGTTCTGATCGTTTCAGCTCCTCAACAAAACTTATAAAAGTCCCTCTCTTCTGTTCTGTCCAACTTAGTTCACTGAAGTTCAGCTCTGTTCTGTCCAATTTAGTTCAGTTCAGTTCATTTCAGTTTAGTTCACCTCAGCTCAAATCGATTCAGCTTCTCATTAAAACTCGTAAAAGTACTTCAGGTGTTAGCTTATCAATCGCCACACCATGTGAGAATAGCTATATCTTTTTTGCTGCTTTCTTCCCTCTGGCTTGTTTGCAGGTGCCATGTTTGCATGTGTGTCTTTTGTGGAGATGCTGAGTATGGGTTTAGCTTACACCATCTTCAGCAGTATTTACGCGGCTACAGTCTACTGGTTCTCAGGTTTCAGCTTTCTCTTAGCGGCTGGGCTGTCCCTCGTTCCTGCGGCTCTCATTGGGTGAGGACAAGACAATCATGTCATCTCAGAGAAACAAACAAAACAAAAAAAAACCCCAATCAAACAAAAAAAAACTAGTTTGACCCAATTGTTGACGTCAAGAGATGTGAGTGAATTAGAGTTACACTGGTCACTCACTACTTTTATTAGCAGTATATAGGAAAGATATGGGTGGTATAACCTAATTTAAAATATCCTCAGCAATATGATCTTGTCTTGCAACAAAAGTGTTAGCCCTTCTCACTGAGGATGGTGTGCATCTTTGCAAGTGAACTATTATGAAGCTAATTTCGACCAAGTTGAGAAGAGACTAGGCAAAATTGTGAAATATGATCAATTTATTGCAGTTCCATCCCACCTCTCTTTTTCATTTTTTTTTTCTTTTTGGATTTGCTTTAGACATTATAGTTGCTGTGAAATCACATCACATTGTTAGTAAAAGTAGTCCTAAGAGTGATGAGAAACGATAAGCTAAACAACACTGGTATCATCCATAATAATGTTGCTGAGTATTACATTACCGGCGACTTATCAGATAACAGAGCTTTATACTGTGTCTGAGTTATCAGACAAATGCCCTCAGTAACATGAGGTGCACACAGACAGAGCTAAACATTCAAATATTTACATTAGAGCTAGTGGTGAGTATCTTGTCAATTTTACCACTTTTTAATGTAGTTTATGTCTCTGCAAAAATATATATATATTTACACGCTGATCTTGTATTTCACAAATTCTGAATTGACTTGATGTTCCAATTTTTCTTTCTTTTCTTTTCCTAGTTGGTCCTAGTTCTCTTACTTTTTAGTTAAAACATGAGCACTGGAACAGGAAAATATTCAGCAAAATTCTGTGTCGTTTTGGTTTAAGGCTTGTTAAGGGTTCATCTTACTTTCAGATAAAAAAGTGTCTCTTCCATATCTGAATCCTAATGCGAACTCTGACTTTTTGGTGTCTAGAGCGCTCCTGTTCTTCCATCTGGATGTGGACGACGAGACCAGTTACCTGACCAGTAATGAAGAGACTGAGAGTCAGCCAGAGTCCTTCCAGCTTCCACCATGGGACCCAAGCTGAGTGCCCTCCTGCTCCCGACCAGTCTCCCCCACACCTCAGCAGACACCGTTCCCCGTTTCCCGTTCCACTGACTGACCAGTCTCCCCCACACCTCAGCACACGCCGTTCCCTCTTTCCCATTCCACTGACTGACCAGTCTCCCCCACACCTCAGCACACGCCGTTCCCTTTTTCCCATTCCACTGACTGACCAGTCTCCCCCACACCTCAGCACACGCTGTTCCCTCTCTCCCGTTCCACTGACTACATGGATGGCTGCAGCTGGTGCGTCTCTGACGTCACTACCTCAGTTAATGTAATGTTCCCGTTATATTTATATGGCAGTGGATATTCTGTCGAGATCCAGACGACACCCATGTCCAGACACTATCACAAACAATGTCACAAGCAGAGCTCAAGTGGAAAAGGACTCAAGTCTCCATGTGCATCTGTGATGGTCGCACATATAGGTCATTACACTAGTCTAGTCTTCACCCCGTTCACATTACATATCAACATGCAGTATATAATAACACAAACCACCATTTGTCTTCCACAACCTTTTATTTACTTTCAGTTGCTAAGTTAAGTGCACAAACTTAGTTAATGATAGCTCCTGTAATTTACTTCTTCCATTGTTACCTGCCTGAGTCATCTTTCCAGATTGGTCCGCCAAGAAAAGATGTACGTGTGGAAACACAGCCTATTAATCAAGTTCCTCGGGGGAAGGCGGAGGAAACTACCATTCTTAATTGCCTGAGGGGACCAAACATCACCCTGTGTTTGCTGATTGTTCTTTAAATGTGTTTTGGTTTGTTTTGTTAGATAAAATTAATTGTTAAATGATTCTGAATAATTCTATGAAAATCTCAGTTGTTGTCTTTATTTGACTGTAGCCTTATATTTATCTATTAGTTCTATTGTTTGCCACCCTCTCTGTCTGTTGTTTGGTGCTGGCCACCAAACTACATGTACGTACATGTATGAGAGCTCTCTATTTTTTTTCCATGTTTTGGCGTGGGGTCTGTGTCCTTGTCTGATTGTGTCCCTGTGTATCAGAGCATTGGTACGTGTATTTAGCCAAGAGGGCTGAAGTTGATTCTGCTGGGTTTAGAGCTCTGTACAGACAGAGGCCAGAACAGCATTTTTTTCATAGAATTATTGTGTTTTGTTTCTTTTGTTTCACTTTTGGTTTCCCATGGTTTATTGAGTTCCCCACAGTTTATTGGAATTCTTTCTTCAATTAAGTGATACTTTCTTTAATAAACACTAAAATTCTGCACTTCTATTCCCGTCTCTGTGCCCTTCTCTTGACCTTTGCTTTAAAATATAAAACATCCCAGAGTAGGAGAGCTGATCTAGGACCAGCTCTACTTCATCAGTATTACTAAATGTATCCGGATGGCGAAAGGCATAAACCGATCCCGGGTCAGTGCTTTTCTGAGAATTTTGATAGACAAGACCTTTTAAATCTAGTTTCAGAAGTTAAATCCTCAGCATTTGGTTGGTTTGATTGAACAGAACCAGTAGACCGTGGGTGTTTTTTTTTCCCTCTGATTATAAAGAGACATTTTAGAAGAAAGTGCATAAGGTTAAAACAGTCTCCTTTATGTAATGTACATTTATATTTCAAGCTTTGAACTTTACAAGTTCATACACTTAATCTCTTTAAAATAACATTTATTTCAAAAACATTCAATACGAGTTAAACATTCAAAATTATTTCACATTTCTTCACTAATATCATAGTTCATAATGATTGTATGCATTGTTGTGCATTGTTTAGAAATCTTATCCAAATATACCATATAAAAATAAAGGAAACCAATCTTAGCAGGAAATCTGCAGCGAAACCTAAATTACTATTTAAGGTCTGTAATATTTCCTTTGTTTTCTTTTTTTTTCATTCTCACTGAATTTTTCAAGTCATGTCCATATATATTCATTTTCATTTTCTAACATTTCTATACAAAAAGTTTGTGAAGAGCTCCTATATAGACAATGCTAAGCTTTGACTGTAAACTTTAGGAGCTGGATTTCACTTTTTGTTCATGAAGTGACTCATAACGTCCATGGGCAGTGGGAAGATGATGGTGGAGTTTTTCTCTGCAGCGATGGTGTTGAGTGTCTGCAGGTATCGCAGCTGTAGGGCGGATGGAGACTCAGCAATCACAAGAGAGGCCTCCTTCAGTGCACGCGATGCATTCATTTCTCCCTCTGCAGCAATCACCTACACAACAGAGAACAGACAGAGAAAGAGGGGGAAAAAGACAAGGTTTCAAACCCTGTAAAGCAATACAACTCTTATCACTTGTAACTCTTACTTCAAAGTCCAATTTGTCTAGTGTTTTCAAACTACACCAGAAAGAGAGAGAGAGAGAGAGAGAGAGAGAGAGAGAGAGAGAGAGAGAGAGAGAGAGAGAGAGAAACACATGACACAGTAACAGTATGTGGAAAGTCTGCGACCGATAACAGTAAGATATTCTGCGATAAAAAGAGGAGATTATGTAAGCTGAATGGTTGTCTATGGTTTTAATGTTCTCTGATCCACACTCACTTTTGCCCTGGCTTCACGGGCAGCCTCTGCCTCCGCGGCCATGGCTCTCTGTAACTGCATGGGCAACTTCACATCCTTAATCTCTACACGCTCCACCTTAATGCCCCATGAATCTGTGGCCTCATCCAGAGACATCTGCAAGACAGAAAAGAGACATTACATTAAAAAAAAAAGGGTTTGGTTCTTTGACGGCTTTTATTAGCAATGTTCCATGGAAGACTCACACACTTGAGAGAGTTATTTTACATAAAGGTGTGCATACAAATTCAACTGATAATCTTTGAGCTGTTAAAACCTTTCATATGAATAACTACTTTGCTAGCAGACAAATATAAAAAGACTGAAATTGTACATGCAAATGTATTTACTAAAAAAATGTATATATATTTCCAGTTTTTCCTACGACAGCCCAACAAAACAGCAATGTATGGCAACACAGACTGCATTGCTATGCTCTAATCTAGTGCTGTCACCTTTCATAATTTAACTAAGATAACATTAAATTGAAAAGAACAAATTAAAAAATAATAATAGTTTAAATAGTCTGATCAGTTGAGCCGGCTCCTTACCTGCATGCCATGTGAGATTCCCTCACGATCAGACAGAACTTCAGACAGGTTCTTGGTTCCCAGCATGTTCCTCAAGGTTGTCTGAGCCAACAGACGAGTGGAGTAGTCTGCATTGGTCACATTAGCCACAGACAAAATGGGATCACTGACACGGAAGTACACGACACCATCCACACAGACAGTCACAGAGTCTTTGGTCAGGATCTAAAAGAAAGTCCAAAAGATTCGAGATAAGTAGATGCAAATGTCTTCATTCTTAAAGTAACATGTCTTTTTGGGAACACCTCGAGGTTAGGAAAAAAATCTGTTGTCAAAATTTGGGCAAAAAAAAAAATACTGGAACAACATGATTGCTTTTCTACCGAAGTCACTAAAATTCTCATGAAACCGAGTGTGTTGAAGCAAAGTCAAACAAAGTCTTTATCAGAACTGATGTTGATAACATTGATGTTCAAATGTGAAATATGAAATATGTAAGGGGAGTCCTACCTCCTGAGGAGGGATGTCAAAAGATACCGTCCTCAGGTCCACCTTGATGAATGTGTCGGTGCAGGGAAGAACCAGGAAAATGCCTGAAAGAGAAAGATGACATTTAGATTCCAATCGCCAATGTGTTCACACAAGGTAAAGAACCAGATTTAACGTGCTACTATCGAAAAACAATAGGATTTAGTAAGCTGAATTTGTTATAAAATGGTTAAGGATTAAGACATGTAAAACTGATCAAGAATTCATATGTATTTAACTGTTTAGCAATGCAAAACCTCAGATATACCATCCTGAAATACTGTACACTGTTTAATAGAAGTCTGTGCTTTCACCCTGACACAAATTCCTACATGAATTCAATTTGGATCGCTCATGTGTTTTTTCTGTTAAAATACAGCGCAATCCTGAACACATTTTTAGATGTACTATTTCAAACTTTGTTCTAAGGGCACATTTGTTTTGAAATGAGGAAAGGGTGCAGGAAAGAGGTAAGTGATGCTTGGGGTTATATGAATTTGGGATTAGTTTTTAGACCAGATTGAATCGATTCAGATCAGTTTTCCGGTCTAAATATGTGAATGTGAGGTCTACAGCCAAAAATGAAGACATTGGAGGAATACCAGGAAATAAAGTTTTCATCCTGAGAACAGCAGGGATCTACTCTTGGGTAATGAATGTTTGTATTTACCCGGGCCCTTGGCCTTCCTGCTTGTGATACGTCCCAGTCTGAATATAACAGCACGTTCATACTCCTTAACAATCTGAAACACAAAATTCAACAGTTAAACAAAACTCTGGGATTTTTTTATTCTTCCCACATAGATTTCAACACAAGAAATATGAGTGTAAGAAACATCTACACTAGATACCAACCTGTGAATACCAAGCTTTTATTTAACTGAGATTTCTCAGTCCCATCGTAATCTGAATTACTAGATTTAGTCCATATTTAGTCACTTAGTGACATCTCACCCATCTTGATCAATCTAAAACACTTAAATATTCCATATGGTTTTACAGAAAGTGGAATGCACTCTAGTGTTTCTCTCATACCTTCACACTGAGGAAAATGCTGATGAAAAAGGTGAGGAATGCAAACACAGCAGACAGGATGAAGATAACCCAACCACAGAAACCTAAGCCTTGGTTCCTCTCCCCTGAAATGTAAGAGCAACACACCTATTTGTGACTTGCCATTTAAAATGAGAAGAGATCTCGAACAGTGCCCCGACTCTGTAAGATTGTACTTCCCAGGAATTTCTGTCTAATGTACATAAACCCTTCAGGCTTTTTTGATACCAGGCTTACCCACACATTCTTAGGCCTCATAAATTGTCTGCGCAGTTCAGACTTCATAATAGCCTGCAGTCGGTTATTTGCAACTGCTTGAAACTACTGTAGGTTTAACCAGGAAGTGCTTACTTATATACCAATACATGCAAAATGTACCTTATGCTTTTTCAGTCTATATTAAGCAATAAATGTTAACAGTTTTGTACATAGAATAAAAATTAATTTTGCAACAGCTACTGCACTGGTCCTTGGTAATAATAATAATAATAATAATAATAATAATAATAATAATAACAATAATAACAATAACAATAACTCCCACAAAATAGCGAGTAAACGCATTTTAAGAAAGATTTTCGGAGTTCACTTGATTCCAACCATAAATCATAGTTCTAGAGTCAAAATTATTCACCAACCAAAACAGGCTACTTCACAAACCACTATGTAACAATTACACATTCTTGTCAGTTCACAGAGTTGTATGCAGTCACCCTTGCAACATAAACCTATTCTTCGCAACAACTGCACTGCTCATGAACACGACACCACGGACGCGGGAAGTGGGGGTGCTGTGGGCAGCGTTGCCAGGTGGGAAATGTTAAGTATCGAACCAGAGGCTTATAATTATCGTATTTTGCGGGAAATTATCGTATGCGAGTCATGACCGAGAGAACAAATAAGGGCAATGTGTAATTTCAGAAAACATGTAGCCTGTTTATTGAAACGAAGGACTTTTTGACACCGCCTGCAAATCTAGCCACATTGTTTAAAAACAAACCTCGTCTCTCCGCTGTTCTCACCTTCTTGCTCAGCACTCATTTTGTTTACTTTTTCTCCACATGGAAGCAGCAGTAAGCCATCTCTCGTGTAAACTCTCTTCAGGGCGACGAGCTGGGGCTGAACGCCGCACGTCGCTCATTTGACGAGCTCATTTAACTTGTAATATCATAACGACAACTGCATTGCACTGGATAAATATAGTACCGACACAAGTTACTGCATTCAATATAAAATACTTAAAATGTCTGATTTGTAAATTTGATTAATGGGTCAGTTATCGACAGCCGTGCCCCTGAGTCCCGTTCATCATCACAACAAACATGATTGGCTGGAAAGACGTCACGCGATCGTGTCGGAAAATGAATTAAAATGACTTCGCCTAGACTGATTACAACTACAAATACTAAGTGTCACAAATTGATAAAGTTATCGTAGGCTTCCTGGGACTTTTGCTATTATCGATCATACACAGGGGGGTAAAATTATTGTACGAATACGATAATTATCGTACGTTTGTGAACGCCGTATGGAAGCCCGTTTCTGCCTAATTGCAACTTTTTTTCTACGAGTTCTTTTCTAACAACAAACAAGTAGCTTGAGCCATCACTTCTGCTCCCACTTTAATGGTTCAACGCAAGGCGCGAACAGTAGCAGACAGGAGAGAAGGCTACATTGGCTGCGTCTATTCTGTCCAGGTATTTTTATATTTATCCAGATGTACAAAAGTAAAACTGACTGATTCTTTCACATCTGCTTTACAACCTGTCTGGTTTCAGATGGGATAACCCAGAAGTAGTGTATGTAAAACTACTGCTCACTTACCGCAGTCTCCATCAACAATATGCACTACATTCTAGAGTGTAACATGGAGTGTTAGTGTAGTGTTCATTTATTTTAAAAGACCATAGCACTTTGTAAAATAATGAAAAGAATTATTAAAAAATATTGTAAATGATAAAAATATAATTGGAATTTAAATCCTATACATTTATATAACTTTAGAATTGAAGAAAACACAATAACAATTATGTCAGCACTCAAATGTGCATAAGTGTGCTCTTGAGTTTGCATAGATTCTGTTCTTACCTAAGAACAAATCCCAAATCAGAAAACACTAGTGAATGTCAGAATCTTCATGAAAACTGCGTAATTGGGTTTTAAGAAGACATTTCCTCTTAAGAACCCTTGATGAATGGGGCCCAATGATTGTACAACATGGTCAACAACCAAATCACCACATAAGTCACCGGCTTACAGCACAAACACACAATTCCTGCCTTTAGATGGATTCTGAGACACCTGCGGTCTAAAATGGACTGGTAAACTTGGAAGCAAAGAGCAGGTAGTGGTATTAAAGACTCTTACACTACAGAGGTTTTCAAATTACTTACACAGTTCTGTTAGAATAGGAAAACTGTCTTGCTGCTATAGAAATATAGTAAACTGAGAGTCCAACCAAGTGTATGTTCCTTTAACAGCAAAGCACAAGTCCTCAGAGAAATAGAGAGAGAGAGAGGGAGAGAGAGCCTTCTCAACTCACCGATTAAGTCTTCTTTGCTCAGTTCCGTTCTTCTCTGGCTTTCCATTTCCATTGAGTCGTGTCTGGCCATCAAGTTGAAGCTTAGCTGTGTTTCCCTTCTTTTAAAGGCCAGGCTTTCCAGCAAAGGTGTGGCTCTAATGAATAAACTCAAAGGCCTAAGTGAATTATTGACAGAGTTGACCGTCACCCCCTTCTCTAACCTCGTGACAACTATAATCACGGAAAAAGTAACTGTGATAGAAATCGCTCCTTCAGAAATATATTGCTGTTTATTTATACATTTTATATATAACTTTGATAAGTTTAAGACAATTAATTACTATTGACATATTACTCTGTATTTCTCCTTCTTTTTATAGAATGTGTATATATAAAACGGTATTTCTTGTGTACATTATAAGTAGAAATATAATCAATTCATATATTACCCATTTCCATTATTCACACACATCGAAAAAAAATGTTTAATGAACTATGAGTTTTAAAGTAAATTGATGTCAATGTGATGGCATTCACAGAACCAGTCTCAGCTGTGGGGCCTAGCTTCTCTGTGGTATTAAGATCAGAAGAGACACACACGTAACTCACACAAATTTGCAAAACATGCCTTTTTCCTTACAAATTCTTTACTTTCACACATAGCAGAAAAAAACAGAGAAAGTACTCTTTTTCTCTCAGATATAGGTAAAAGGTATTTGTTATCTAAGACATGCCAGGCCAAAGGCCCTGTTTGGCACGGGTATGTCTTTGCCCAAGAAATTCTTTTCTGTAGTCAGTAACATCAAGACTCAGTCACAGTAACATCTTGTGCAAGGAGCAGCTCTTCTTCTCTGCTCTTCCTCTTTGTTTGTACCATCACTGAGCCTCAATAAAGAAGCCTACTTCCATAAATCCATCTCTGCACCTTTTGATCATTTTAACTGACAAATGCGAATGCCCAACCAGGCTTTTCTTTTATTCTTGACAGATATTGCCACTTTACAGATGGTCCATCTTTCTGTCGGCGTGAGATTAACAAACTACATAATTCACCATCTAAATTTATTATCAGAAATATCTGAAGTGTGATCAATAACCAAGTTTCACTTCAGATATCTTGTGATAAACCAATTGTTGAGAGACTGTTCAAGATGGTGTCTGGGGCTGAAGGAGATTCTGGATGCATGTGCACGTTCCTTAGTTAAACATACTTAACAAAAAGGACTTTTTGTAACTTACGGGTTCAAGATTTGGACGGCATGTTGACAATCCAATTGCACATCCCACAAAAGGGAAAACTGGCAGAGGTTGCAAAAGTACACACATTCTTTACTCAAGCAGAAGTTCAGATACTTGTGTAACAAGACTCTTGTGTAGAAGCACTGATTCAATTTCTTTACTCAAGTAAAAGGGAAAACGTACAGGCTCAGAAATTTATAACAATAAAAGTAGAAGTATAAAAATAAAAAGTGGCCCTTTGAGGGACATTTCTACCGGCTGTTTCTGTGCAAAGCTAACTGAACCTCTTGTCATATTAATATAATTCGAGGACTATTAAACCAATCTGTTCCATCGGCAATGTTGTCTGGTTCTCTTTCATCCATGTCGTCGCTAGTCCTCCCTGTCATGGACATCACATTTAATAGACGGCTTTTCTCCGTGGTCGAGTCTCCCTTTCTTGTCTGTTTCGTCCCGTTACGTCCTTGACGTCGTTTTCGTCCTCTTGTATCTGTTGGGCGTGATATCCACCGATGGATACATTGAGGGATCGTCTTTTCTGAGCGTTATTGTCCCGTCCATTTAGGTTGAAATTGGTCTTGATGCTGGGAAGATGCTCAGTGATGCAAAATAAAAATAATCAATAGATTCTCCTCAAATGCATTAACACTGAAGTAACGAGTAATGAGCAGAAAGTACAGATATTTGTCTTAAAATATAGGGGGTTAAAGGAAAAGGTTGTCAGAAAAATAAATAGTCAGTTAAAGTACAGATATCTGAAAACTCTACTTAAATACAGTAACGAAGAATTTGAACCCTCAGGAGGGCAGGAACAGGAGCTAAACTCCCTGAGATGGTTGGAACAGTGACCCGGAGCATTGAGGTGGCAAGCAGAAGTAGCAAGTGGCTGGATGTTGGGTGGGTAGAGGGTGCCGCCATGACTGGAATCAAACACCTCTTATCCAGATCCCATGTAACGACACCTCTGCCATGCCCTTCTGGAGTTCTCCCAGCCCACCTTGACTTCCCTACTATTGCCTCTAGCAGGCGTTAAAAGTTGGTATGGAACCTGGAGATGTTTGTTATGAGAGACCTTAGGGAGGATAAATGCTGAAGAACCAGTAGTGCCTCCCTCTCTCCCTCTGGTCAGCTGCCCATATCAGTGCTTGTCCCTCTAGACGATTAATAAACACTGCCATCTGGGCATTATTACTGTGGATCCCCTCTTATGCAAAGTACCAAGAGCACTGAGATAGAAATTCCCAGCACTTCCAAGGGGGATTCATCATACCTCTGAGGCCAACTTGCTGCATTAATGGTGCGGTGTGAAATTCTGAAGGAGATTCTGGCTGCATGTGCAGGTTCCTCAGTTTTATTAGGACACTATAGGCTTGACAAAGAACTTCTTGGAATTTCAGGTTCAAGACTCAGACTTTGAGTAAACACCTCAATTCAATTGCACACCCCAAACAACGGAAAACTAGGTGTGTTTAAACACAACAGGCCAGGACTAGATGAACCAAATACAGGTGCAAGTAATGATTCAATTACCAAGGTTAACTAAGGGATCAGGAAGTGTATTTGCAAAACAAAAATTGGTAGCAGACGGGGAAGGAGAGAACCAGGGCTCGGCAGACGGGTCGAGCCTCCTAATGGGATTTCTAAGTGGATATATCTCATTTCTAAAAAGAAAAAATATATGTATATTCAAAATATGAGGGAGTAGCAGGAAAACTCCTATTATCCCCTTCATATCTATTCCATTTCATGACACAATATCATCATGGAAAATTCCGAATCACGTGTAGAGAGTAAAAACTGAAGTGTTACACACACACACACACACAAAGTGAAGTATACCATAAAATATCATCATTAGTATGTTAGAGCAGTCTTTACTTTTATAAAGCTTCCTCTCGTTGTTCTCTATCACATGTCGAGTTGCTCCGCTATAATATTGCGTAACAGTCCACGTTGCGTCAACTTTGATGGTGGAAATACACCTCATGACTGTGGGATCAGTTACATACCTCCTCGAGTTTGCTTCTGTGTCATCAACAGTATGAAGTCCACAGATTTGGGTTTTGATAATTCTATCATATATGGAAAGAAATAATTGGAGTGCCTCCTGGAAAAAGAATTTTAAAAAATGAATACATGAGTTAGAAATTCTATGAAAAGAGTTTATTATGATATAGTCATATCACACCATAATGGATAGTCATATTTTGTCTAAAAAACAAAATTTTGGTAGTCCTATATTGTGTAAAAAACAAAAATACACACACAAACACACATACACATAAACAATAACCCCAGACTCCCTTCAATCCTACTCAGCCTAAACACACCTGTCCCATTCACTGTCCTCATTCCCAACTCCCAGCGTATGGACACTGTCTTATACAGATCAGTTCTGGAGAAAGATTCAAACAGTATAAAGAGCACACTGCATTTGATCAAAGTGTGACCAAATAATAATAAACAAAAATCAGAAACCATAATTACAATGGTCTAAAAAAATGACAAAACAAAGTATTATTTAAGAAATATAAAATCAGACAATCCTTTAAAATACTAGCATGATCTATTTCTTTAAAAATAATACTACTACTACAACAGAGTCATCCATTCAAGTAGGTCACTCTAACCACGCAATGAATGCTGGTTAATTTTTCTCAGGAAGGCAGACATGTATACAGACACGAACAGAACCACAGAGGGTTTTTTTGTTTGTTTTTTAGATTCACTTTCTCAGACCTAAAAAAAAAGAAAAAGAAAAAACAACCTCTTGTAAAAGCTGCTATGAGAAAGAGCGTTCCACCGCTCAGCACAATGCAACAGTCCTTTCCTGACTCTTTCTCTTTTCTCTTCCCGGAATATCCTGCGCATGCACACTCTTAAAGATATTTGTTAACTGCATCTGCACTGAATGAGGTACTGTGCTCTAGGTGTGTTCTAGGGGAGTGCAAAATATTGTTTTTTGGGTTTTTTTTTTCAATTAATCGTTTTTTAAAATTCGTCTGATTCGATATCGATCTTTAAAATTCATTCTTTAAGGCTAATATGCGTTCTTCCCCTGGTTTTCTAGGTTCATTTCCACAATGGTTAAATGTAGCCAGAGAATTAAATAGACAGGCTTTGACATAGACTAGCTATCGTATTAAACGCAATTACTATAAAGTAACAGGCTGGTTGGTCTGAATTCCCGAGACTGCGTTTGTCAAATTCCCGCTTAGTTGTGGCGCGACTGCATTGCACCATCAATTGGTTTCTTAAAAAAGAACTGGCCAACGGATGTCTGCTTTGACATTTCAGAGTTGAGCCAAAGCACAGGGTTGTTGCTATGGAGTGCGCGCAGCTAGCTATAGGCTTTTGAACTCACACAATGCTTAGTCACATGACCAAACACTCAGTGAATCTCTCATTGTCGCAACAGCGGAAGCAAAACCAAACTTTTGCATAGTATAAGTTTATATTTAAGTTGTTGTTTATATTTATGCTTAATTACAAACTACAATTTATGCTTGTGTTCACAGCATGATGTGACTTTTAGACTTGCCCATTTTTATTTTCAGCTAGTCTTTTCAGTTAGAAGTCTTTTTTTTCTTTTTTTGCTTTGAAAGAGACAGGTTGGTTTTGTTTTTAAGGAACAACACCCATGTGTTCCTCAAATAAAAAGATCTTGGTATACAAGCCTTTGGCCTTTTCTTTAGTGGTTTTCACAATTTGTTTCCAGTGATTCTGCATTTGTAAATTTGTGTTCCCTTCTTAAACATCTCTCCAAATATGGAACGCTGCTATATAGTATTTCATATCTCAGTCTTATTGAATCCATATCGAATCTGAATTGAGTCACATCGGATTGAACTGAATCGTTAGTTTGTGAATCAGAATTGAATTGAGTCAGGGCATCTGTGCCAATACCCAGCCTTAGTGTATTCTCCTCTGGGCTACATGCCATGGGATCCAGGTCAAGGGGTTTTGGGTCATCACTGCCAGCCCAGCTGAGGGTACAGGCTGGGCTGTAGGGGGAACAGGGGCGGTTTTAGTGATTTGGAGGTCCCAGGCAATGACCAATGTGAGGCCCTTCTCCATTTTGCTTAACGCAGTCATAACTAGTGAACATAAACTATTTAGAAGCAGCTCTTTTCAGTTAACAAAGCCACAGAACTAAAGGACAGGTCCAAATGAGAATTCTAACTGTTCTATCTGAAGAACTTCAAATGACCTTCAGTTAGAGGAAGACAATATGGCAAGAAAAAGATTCTAAGTATATAATCTTTAATTCTTTCAAGACAAGTTATAGTGCATGCTTTTTGATAAAGCATTTGAACATCCACTATTCTCTAGGGGTCAAAGGAGTGTGTGTGTGTGTGTGTGTGTGTGTGTAAAACTTCCACCCGTTGTAATGTCAGCTACTTCTTGCTCCTTCATCGTGGAGTCTCTTGCTGTTTTATTTAAGAATTTCATCAGCTTAGGTCATGTCAACTTGATTCATGCGGCCTCCATATTGGACTTTATTGAAATGTTTAAACATTTTTCACAGGCCACAAAATTTGTCCAATCTTCATCAAACTTGGCACAGGTGATGTTCAGACCAAACTGCACAAAAGTTATCCAATGAATTTTTGATTTTCAGAAGCATTTGTCCACCACTACCAGCTGAAGTCATCAGCAAAATGACCAAACAGGAAGTGAGCAGTGCACCTTTGATATATCAAAGGTGCACTGACTCAAGACTCGGCCCAAGGGAGTCCAGAAAAAATTGCCCCTTTTACCACTCGGGGGCACTATGATAGGAAAAAAACATGTTTTTGCTCATTACTCTTCACGTTTGGTCTAAAGTGATGATTGACATTTGAAGTCATGCCTTTGTGGATCCTTAGGTCCACACATGTTGCCATTTCCTGTTGTGCAATCATATTCACCAAACAGGAAATAAGGTGATTTCCTAGAACTGTATGGTAAAAAGTTATGAAATTTGACACATTGATTAGGGCTCCTACCTCGATTCTATCCAGGAAGTTTCATATCTGCCCATCAAGCACTCTAGCGCCACCAGCAGGTCAAAGTTGGAGGCACGTTCTTTTGAAGGATATGAGGAAAATTTAAAAATGAGGTGATGTTGGATTCTTTGCGTCAATACAAGGTCATCACAATCAATGACATCAATCTCTGTCACATTGGATTTTCTGCCATTTTGGATTTCATTAAAAAGTGGGTGTTTTTTTGCTACTCCTCAGACAAACTTTGTCCAGTCTTCACCAAATTTTAAAAGATGATCTTCAGACTAAGTCTCACAAAAGTCATCAGATGGATTTTTGATTTTCCAAAACAGTCAACCATAACAGCCAATCAAAATTGGCAGTGAAGCTGCCAAACAGGAAGTGAGCCCGTATCTCAGCAATGCTTTGATGTATCTACACTAAACTTTGTGGCCTGACCCAAGACCCCACCTAAAGGAAGTCCATGAAGAAACTGCCCAATTTTACCACTTGGGGGCGCTTCAATGGTTTTTCAAAACATGATTTTGCCCATTACTCTTCACATCTTTGGTCTAAAATCATGATCGTTATTTCAATTCATGCCTTTTTTGATCCTGAGGTCTGCACAACAATTCAACAATTACTTCAGCATGCTTGGCCCCCTCATTGCTGCTTGCAGCTATATTTGTATATAGTTTTATATTTATATAGTTTTAAATGTTATGATATTTATTTGTGTTGTTCCAAATGTCTGGGAAAAAGTTAGCTAGTGCAGAATGGTGCTTTCTTTGCATAGGAGGGGTGGATGGACACACAATTTTTGTTAGGGGGGTGGTGCCTGCCTAGTACAATAACACAGGTACTCTTACTGTGCGTTCACATGGGAAGCGGCGAGAGCATCAAAGCGGCCGAAAGTCATTAATTTTCTATGTGAACCAACATCTCTCAGTGGCGAGGTGCGGCGCATTTTCAAACCTGTCCCCCTAACAGTAACAGATGCACTTAAATGCTGGACAACAACTTCAGGGACTTACAAAATCAACTCATAAAGTCAAAAGAAAGGGATGTCATTCTGATGAATAATAATATACACTACAGCACCATATTTGGTGAGGCTAGTGTGTGTGAAAGGTGCGTTTCCAAGGTGGAGCAGGATAAGAGAAAGATAATAATACCTGAAGCAGAACAGATTGCACAGCTGGATTGTGGAGACCAGACAGAGCTGCAGGAGAGGGGCTTGGAGAGAAGCCAGGCATGACTGGAAATGACAGCAGCCCGGGAAACATAGCCCCGCTCGGGGCCTGAAGACCACTACTCAGCCTGCTCAAAAAACATAAGCGCTCAGTACATAAACTACAAATGATATTTTCATAAAATCATGCAGATAATTTAACAGATTTTTTTTAAAAAATCACACTAATAACAGAAAAAGGTAAATATCAGGTTGAAGCATCAATGGGCGAGAAAAATGGACTTTGTTCATGTTTAAACAACTGTAGTTATGGCTGTAGCACATGACTGCCATAAATGAAAACAGTCATGAGTTAGCTGATGACCTTGTGCGAACACTCACTTTCCATATTCTTTTTACGTGTAGTGTTGAACGACTTCAACTTTCACCCACTATGGTTTTAAAGCCCTGTGTTTATCTCTCAATGGAGTTGGCTAGTATATAGTATCATAATATCCTTTGATCTGCAGGGAGCTTCTCTATGGAAAATTAGATGGGATAAATCCAGAGGGGAGTACTCCCACTCACTGTTACTCACCCAAGCCATGCACCTACCGTGTCAGCAAGTTGAGTGTGTTATTTCCTGGTTTGTGCTGTCGCAAAATAAAAGGTGTGTTGCTGAAAGAGCAAAGGCAGTGTCATCACCCTAGAGGAACCCCAGCAACCTATTAATAAATGGTGATGTGTTTTACACTTCACAGTGAGGCCCCCTTTTTCCAATTATAAATGTTCGTAATTCATCAATACATGGTGATGTGTTTTACACTTTACAATAAGGCTCCTTTTTGGCAGTTATAAATGTTAGTAACTCACTAGTAAATGGTGATGTGTTTTTCACTTTACAAGACTCCCTTCCGGCACTTATAAATGTTTGTCTCATAAATAAATGGTCATAAGAATGAGATGAAGCTGACAGTTTAACGTACTGACTGATAAAGGGACAAGATGAAGTAAGCTAAACAACTAGCAATATCTGAGATTTAAAAGAATAGATAGACAAAATAAAGTGCAGCAGTAACTCGTTCTTGCCAAATAGTGAGTCCACATCAATGTATGAAAACTGTGTTATAGCTTATTTATAATGGTTTATTAAGGATTTATAAAGTATTTACAACCTATTTAATAACTGAATTGTAAACAACTTATAAATCCTTTATAAGGGTAGTCTTACTGAAAAGTGGTACTGCAGGGTCAGTATATTCCAGTTAAAAGCACACTCCTCCAGCCAACATCAGTGTCCCTGTAGTGCTATTCACAATTTCATAAGGAGCCAGAGCCAGAAGTGGAGATGACGGACAATATTATTCATTTAAAGAAAGAAGAAGAAAAAAAACAAATACAGAAGCGCCTTAAATATGTGCTCCTCTCTAGCTCAGCCTTCCTAAAGATCTACTCACCAGCAGTTTATCTCTGCTCTGGCTCCAGTTTTCTGTGAACTTTCTCTCCAGTGCACCACTCTGGACCGTTTTAAGTCTGCGCTTCCCCTATTAGGGTTAGAGTGGTACAGTCCAATTGCAACTTCAGACAGTTTCTGGACATGTGGTTTTTTAGGGTGAGATATTCAACGTTTGATTGGCTCTGAACAAGCCAGAGGTTGTGTGGTCACTAAAGTATTACCAGGAGACTCAGCAGGCTTAGGACCTCAGTATTGCACCTGGTCTTCCTATGTCTTTTTTCTTTCTGAAGGAGACACTATTCTGGGTCATCCCATCACCCCACTCAGGTCATGATTTGCATGACTTGTGTCAGCTCTATAACATACCCAACTACAAATAAGTGCACTCCTCCAGCATCTGGTTCTCATGGAAAACAGAAAACCAGAGGATATGAAGTGAGGAGTATGTAAAGACATCAACCACAGGAATTGTTGTTAATGTTTTTATTTTGTATGTTTTTTTGGTTTGGTTTTTCGTAAAAATTTTTAACTTACTGTACTTTTTGCTATATAATTTGCATGTGATGTCGAAGTCTTCCAGTCCTAACATGATATAGGGAATTACGCTATATTTATTTAGCTGACGCTTTTATCCAAAGCAACTTACAACTGGGGAAACAATTCAAGCTCCAGTATAGCGAGAGACCGATGAATAGGTGCTAGTATTACATTTGTTTAAAGTGCAAGTAATGAGTGCGAGATTCTTTCAAGACAGAGGCAGGAGAGTAGGTGGAGACAGTAGGTGTGGGTAAGGCGTGTTAGGGTGTTAGAGGTGTTAGTTGTTAGGAGAGGAGGTGCTCTTGGAAAAGGTGAGTCTTCAAGAGGTTATTGAAGATAGAGAGGGACGCCCCTGCTCTGACGGCATTTGGTAGCTTGTTCCACCATCAGGGAACTGTAAACAAGATCAGTCTGGACTTTGATTGCCTTGTGTGTAGGGATGGCAATGCCAGACAATGTTCCTTGGAGGGACACAGTGGGGAGGGAGGGGGGATAAGCCTGTATTAGTGAGTTCAGGTAGATGGATGTGGACCCAGAAGTCACTCTGTAAGCAGGCATTAGTCACTTGAATTTGATTTGGGTGACCATGGGTAGCCAGTGGAGGTCGATGAGTAGCGGTGTGACACATGCCCTCTTAGGTTGACTGAAAACCAGACGCGCCACCCTGTTCTGGACCATCTGTAGGCGTTGCACTGTGCATTCTGGAAGACCCTCTAAAAGGGCATTGCAATAGTCGAGCCGAGAGATAACCATGGCCTGTACCAAGAGTTGCGTGGCATACTGAGTCAGGCAACACCTAATTTTCCTTATGTTGTAAAGAACAAAGCGGCACGACTGGGAGACCGATGCAACCTGGTTGGAGAAGGATAGCTGGTCATCAATCATGACACCCAGGTTTCTCGCTACTTTGGTTGGGGTTAGGCATGAAGAGGCCATTTTTGTACTGATATTGTGGTGGACAGATTGATTGGCTGGGTTGACTGAGAGGTCGGTCTTGGAGAGGTTTAGTTGAAGGTGACGTTGTTTCTGAGAGACAAGCCGAGACCTTGGAGTCATCTGGAGGAAATGACAGGTAAAGTTGGGTATCATCTGCATAACAGTGATATGAAAAGCCATGTGAGTGGATGACCAGACTCAGGGAGGTAGTGTCTATTGCAAAGAGAAGGGGTCCCAGCACCGAGCCTTGGGGCACCCCTGTGGAGAGGCGATGGGATATGGATGTTTGTCCTTGCCATGATACATTGAAGGCACACCCAGTGAGGCAGGATACAAACCAAGAATGCGCTTTGCCCGAGATGCCCGTGTCGGAGAGAACGGATAGCAGGATTCGGTGGTTGACTATGTCAAAGGCTGCTGATAGGTCCAGCAGAATAAGCACTGACATGCAGCTCTGGCTGCCTCTAGGGCTCCTGTCACAGACAACATAGCTGTTTCAGTGGAGTGGCCACTCTTAAAGCCTGACTGGTTTGTATCAAGGAGGTCATTCTGAGTGAGGAATTCTGAGACCTGTTTGAAAGCCTCCCTTTTGATGACCTTGGATAGGAATAGAAGTAAAGAGACTGGTCAGTACTTCTCAATTATTTATCCAATCTTAATCCAGGTCACAGTGCATTTGTTATTTGGATTTATGCACATTTATCTGGAAACATTACCTTTCATAAATTCTGTGAGTTTCATAATACTAAAGAATGAGTTTTGGTTTTTGCAAAGCAAACAAACCTATTAAAATTAGATTTTTACTTTTCAGGTGACAATGTTCCTTTTTGGACTAATAGAGTATCGGAAACTTTCCACTACAAAAGGAATGTGTTTCAGTGGCAAATTTGTGATGCTTTTTCTGTCTTTTTGGACAATTGTTGTCGAATGTTTACTTTTACTAATGAAGAGACACAGTTTTATTGTTACACATGTATACCGTAGTATTTGATATTTTCCAATGGTGATTGAGCAAGGTATCATAACATAATTAAACATTAAACACACAAGTCTCATTAGAGGACAAGTTAACGTAAAGTGCTGTCTCTATCACTGACAATGAATTCAGACACAATAGGGGTTTTTGTTTGTTTGTTCTGATAAAATTATTGTCTCAATGAGTGCTTTTAAGTTTTTTTAATAAATCTGTGTTAATTGTTGTGTAATTTATTAACTTAATGTTATTTTTTCTTTCTTGTTTAATTGTCTTTATCACTCGTTTGGCTTTTAAAGTAGTTTGATGTCAAGGGTCCATTTGTACTGATTGGTCACTTCTCCTGTTACCTGTTCTCTCTCCTGCTACCCAGTGTTAACCACAGAGTTCACACCTTTGTTACCAGAGTCATCACAGTGAACATCAGTTACCTGAAGTCTCTTTGAACAGCAACAACTTTGGGTTTTTTTAAAGAAATAATTTGCTTACACAAGCAAAACTGTGTACTCAGATATATCCATTCAGAGTGTAAATAGAAATGCACCATGTTAATCAGTAAGCATTTCGCTTTGGTGACCTTAATGACCTTAAATGTAAAACAATGTAATTTAACACAAAAACAGGCAATTTTAATATAAAAATGTGCCTTTATCCCATTGCAGGAGTCAAAAATGGAGGAGGTAGCAATGAAGATATGATGTATGACACTAAACAGCGAATACAGCTTCACTGTGCTCAGAAAAAGAGTGGCCCTACACTCTGTTATGAACTTATAAAGTTGAGTGTTCTGGTTTAGTCTTTCTGTTAAGGTCATTAATTCTTTTATTTATTTATTTATTTATTTATTTATTATTCATGTTGATTAAATGTGGGTTGCAGCAATCTTGCCATTTCCTTTAATAACAAATAGTATAATGGTGTTACTTCCTCTGAACCAAAATAACCTCAAATATTAGAGTTCTCACAGCACACTAGTAGCTTCATAAAGCATACTGACTATTTAGAGGAGGAGATTAGTTAATAAAAACAGATCAACATTCCACTAATAAAGTTTACTTTGTCTTGTTCAGCACTCCGTTAACATTAATAAATATTGATTCTGATTTGCCATGGCAAAAGTCTGGAGTAATATAGCTAGGGGCAATAATTCAATACATAATTTTTGATAAATAACAGAACCAGGTACTGGTACTGCACTGAGTCTACAAACAACTGAATGTCAGCTTTTCTTGTAGAACAGGTTACGTCAATGTTGAGACACTTAATGACATAATGTTTTAATATGGACGTGTATTTCTTCACTTTGTTTTCCCTTTTTTAAAAAAAATTGTGACTGAATGTTGAATATAGTTTTTATTACAAATTGTGTTGCAGCACACATGAATCAGCAAGTGCAAGTTTTTTTTTTTTTTTAAACTCTGCTCTGTGAATTTTTTTTTCTCATCTCTGCTTCGTGACACAGTTCATTGTAGCATAGAGAGTAAAAACAATTCTGAGGAATGGAAAGTATTTATATCATACCACATTTCTACACGCTTTTTTAATTAATTAATTTTAATCACCACTGAGATTATTTTGGAGAGCAGAGTGGTGCAGCAGAAGCTTGCTGGGCCCATAATCCATAGGCAGGTGAAGCAAAACCATCTTCTGCCAACCCAGGTGAAAGGGACTTCAATGAATTCTGCCTGAGTTTAACTTCAGGGTTTCATGATGACTCTGTGGTTAGCACTGCTGCCTCCCAACAAGCTGGTCCTGGGTTCAAGTCCCATTTCACTGCTCAATGTGTGTGTGACAAATAAAATTCACCTTCAGTTTTACTGTGTTCTGTCAAGCTTAGGTCAGTTCAGTTCATCTTCTGTACTGTTCATTTCAAATCAGCTTAGCTCTTGTTGGTGCAGTTCAGTTCTCTTCTCTTCTCTCCTCCTTTATAGAGGCTCGTTGGTCTAGGGGTATGATTCTCGCTTTGGGTGCGAGAGGTCCCGGGTTCAAATCCCGGACAAGCCCATTTAATCACCACTGAGATTATTTTGGAGAGCAGAGTGGTGCAGCGGAACCTTGATGGGCCCATAATCCATAGGCAGGTGAAGCAAAACCATCTTCTGCCAACCCAGGTGAAGGGGACTTCAATGAATTCTGCCTGACTTCACCTTCAAGGGCTTCATGGTGGCTCAGTGGTTAGCAGCGCTGCCTCCCAAAAAGCAGGTCCTGGGTTCAAGACCCATCTCACCGCTCTGTGTGTGTGACAAAAAGTGAAGTTCATCCTCAATTTTACTGTGCTCTGTCAAGTTTAGGTCAGTTCAGTTCGGCTCTGTTTTGTTTTGTTCAATTCCTGTTCAGTTCAGTTCAGCTCTGTTCAATTCCTGTTCAGTTCATCTTCTGTTCTGTTCAGTTCAGTTCAGTTCATCTTCAGTTCAGTTCGTCTTCAGTTCAGTTCTGTTCAGTTCAGTTCAGTTCAGTTCGATTCTGTTCAGTTCGATTCTGTTCAATTCCTGTTCAGTTTAGTTCAGCTCAGTTCGATTCTGTTTAATTCCTGTTCAGTTCTGTTCTGTTCAGTTCATCTTCTCTTCTGTTCAGTTCGTCTTCAGTTCAGTTCAGTTCGTCTTCTGTTCAGTTCATCTTCTCTTCTGTTCAGTTCGTCTTCAGTTCAGTTCAGTTCAGTTCGTCTTCTGTTCAGTTCATCTTCTGTTCTGTTCAGTTCAGTTCGTCTTCAGTTCAGTTCATCTTCTGTTCAGTTCGTCTTCAGTTCAGTTCGTCTTCAGTTCAGTTCGTCTTCTGTTCAGTTCGTCTTCTGTTCAGTTCAGTTCGTCTTCTGTTCAGTTCATCTTCTGTTCTGTTCAGTTCAGTTCAGTTCGTCTTCAGTTCAGTTCGTCTTCTGTTCAGTTCGTCTTCAGTTCAGTTCAGTTCATCTTCTGTTCAGTTCGTGTTCTGTTCAGTCAGTTCAATTCTCCTTCTCTTTTGTTCTGTTCAGTTCATCTTCTGTTCTGTTCTGTTCAGTTCCTCTTCAGTTCAGTTCAGTTCATTTTATGTTCTGTTTGATTCCTCTTCAGTTCAGTTCAGTTCTGACCAATTCAGCTCCTCATTCAAACTAATAGTAGTGCTTCTGTTCAGCTTTTTCCACTTTAGTTCAGTTCAGTTCAGCTTTGTTCTGTTCTGCTCTGTTTAGTTAATCTTCGGTTTACTTCAGTTCAGTTCATGTACAGTTCAGTTCAGTTCAGTTCCCCTTCTGATCTGTTCTGTGCATCTTCAGTTCAGCTCAGTTCTGTTCAGTTCAGTTCAGTTCAGTTCAGTTCGTCTTCAGTTTTGTTCTGTTCAGTTCATCTCCTGTTCTGTTCTGATCTGTACTGTTCAGTTTAGTTCAGTTATGGCCGTTCAGTTCACTTGTGTTCTGTTCCGTTCTGTTCCGTTGGTCTTCAGTTGTGTTGTGTTGTGTTGTGCTTGGTTCAGTTCATTTCTGTTCTGCTCTGTTCTGATCGATTCAGCTCCTTAACAAAACTTATAAAAGTCCCTCTCTTCTGCTCTGTCCAACTTAGTTCACTGAAGTTCAGCTCTGTTCTGTCCAATTTAGTTCAGTTCAGTTCAGCTCAGGTCAGTTCAGTTCATTTCAGTTTAGTTCACCTCAGCTCAAATCGATTCAGCTTCTCATTAAAACTCATAAAAGTACTTCAGGTGTTAGCTTATCAATCACCACACCATGTGAGAATAGCTATATCTTTGTTGCTGCTTTCTTCCCTCTGGCTTGTTTGCAGGTGCCATGTTTGCATGTGTGTCTTTTGTGGAGATGCTGAGTATGGGTTTAGCTTACACCATCTTCAACAGTATTTACGCGGCTACAGTCTACTGGTTCTCAGGTTTCAACTTTCTCTTAGCGGCTGGGCTCTCCCTCGTTCCTGCGGTTCTCATTGGGTGAGGACAAGACAATCATGTCATCTCAGAGGAACAAACAAAACAAAAAAACCCTCAAACAAACAAAAAAAAATAGTTTGACCCGATGGATGACGTCAAGAGATGTGAGTGAATTAGAGTTACACTGGTCACTCACTGTTTTACTTTTATTAGCAGTATATAGGAAAGATATGGGTGGTATAACCTAATTTAAAATATCCTCAGCAATATGATCTTGTCTTGCAACAAAAGTGTTAGTCTTTCTCACTGAGGATGGTGTGCATCTTTGCAAGTGAACTATTATCAAGCTAATTTTGACCAAGTTGAGAAGAGATTAGGCAAAATTGTGAAATATGATCAATTTATTGCAGTTCCATCCCACCTCTCTTTTTCATTTTTTTTTCTTTTTGGATTTGCTTTAGACATTATAGTTGCTGTGAAATCACATCACATTGTTAGTAAAAGTAGTCATAAGAGTGGTGAGAAACGATAAGCTAAACAACACTGGTATCATCCATAATAATGTTCCTGAGTATTACATTACCGGCAACTTATCAGATAACAGAGCTTTATACTGGGTCTGAGTTATCAGACAAATGCCCTCAGTAAAATAAGGAGTGCACTTCATGTTACTGCTGCCAGCAAAGACACACCAAAACATTCAAATATTTAAAGTAGAGCTAGTGGTGAGTATCTTGTCAATTTTACCACTTTTTAATGTAGTTTATGTCTCTGCAAAAATATATATATACCTACATGCTGATCTTGTATTTCACAAATTCTGAATTGACTTGGTGTTCCAATTTTTCTTTTCTTTTCCTAGTTGGTCCTAGTTCTCTTACTTTTTAGTTAAAACATGAGCACTGGAACAGGAAAATATTCAGCAAAATTCTGTGTCGTTTTGGTTTAAGGCTTGTTAAGGGTTCATCTTTCTTTCAGATAAAAAAGTGTCTCTTCCATATCTGAATCCTAATGCGAACTCTGACTTTTCGGTGTCTAGAGCGCTCCTGTTCTTCCATCTGGATGTGGATGACGAGACCAGTTACCTGACCAGTAATGAAGAGACTGAGAGTCAGCCAGAGTCCTTCCAGCTTCCACCATGGGACCCAAGCTGAGTGCCCTCCTGCTCCCGACCAGTCTCCCCCACACCTCAGCACACGCTGTTCCCTCTTTCCCGTTCCACTGACTGACCAGTCTCCCCCACACCTCAGCACACGCTGTTCCCTCTCTCCCATTCCACTGACTACATGGATGGCTGGAGCTGGTGCGTCTCTGACGTCACTACCTCAGTTAATGTAATGTTCCCGTTATATTTATATGGCAGTGGATATTCTATCGAGATCCAGACGACACCCATGTCAAGACACTATCACAAACAGTGTCACAAGCAGAGCTCAAGTGGAAAAGGACTCAAGTCTCCATGTGCATCTGTGATGGTCACACATATAGGTCATTACACTAGTCTAGTCTTCACCCCGTTCACATTACATATCAACATGCAGTATATAATAACACAAACCACCATTTGTCTTCCACAACCTTTTATTTACTTTCAGTTGCTAAGTTAAGTGCACAAACTTAGTTAATGATAGCTCCTGTAATTTACTTCTTCCATTGTTACCTGCCTGAGTCATCTTTCCAGATTGGTCCGCCAAGAAAAGATGTACGTGTGGAAACACAGCCTATTAATCAAGTTCCTCGGGGGAAGGCGGAGGAAACTACCATTCTTAATTGCCTGAGGGGACCAAACATCACCCTGTGTTTGCTGATTGTTCTTTAAATGTGTTTTGGTTTGTTTTGTTAGATAAAATTAATTGTTAAATGATTCTGAATAATTCTATGAAAATCTCAGTTGTTGTCTTTATTTGACTGTAGCCTTATATTTATCTATTAGTTCTATTGTTTGCCACCCTCTCTGTCTGTTGTTTGGTGCTGGCCACCAAACCACATGTACATGTATGAGAGCTCCCTGTTTTTGTCCAGGTTTTGTCCCCGGGTCTATGTCCCTGTCTTATTGCGTCCCTATCTGATTGTGTCCCCATGTATCAGGGCACTGGTACGTATATTTAGCCAAGAGGGCTGAAGTTGATTCTGCTGGTTTTGGAGTTCTCTACAGACAGAGGCCAGAACAGCATTTTTTTCACAGAATTATTGTGTTTTGTTTCTTTTGTTTCACTTTTGGTTTCCCATGGTTTACTGGATTCCCTACAGTTTATTGGAATAATTTTTTCAATGAAGTGATACTTTCCTAATAAACACCAAAATTCTACACTGCCACTCCTGTCTCTGTGCCCTTCTCTTGACCTTTCTTTTTAAATATAAAACATCCCAGAGTAGGAGAGCTGATCTAGGGCCAGCTCTACTTCATCAGTATTACTAAATGTATCTGGATGGCGAAAGGCATAAACCGATCCCGGGTCAGTGCTTTTCTGAGAATTTTGATAGACAAGACCTTTTAAATCTAGTTTCAGAAGTTAAATCCTAAGCACTTGGTTGGTTTGATTGAATAGAACCAGTAGACTGTGGGTGTTTATAATGAGAAAAAAACAAACAAAGAGACATTTTAGAAGAAAGTGCAAAAGGTCAAAACAGTCAGTCTCCTTTATGTAATGTACATTTATATTTCAAGCTTTGAACTTTACAAGTTCATACACGTAATCTCTTTAAAATAACATTTATTTAAAAAATATTTAATACAAGCTTAATGAACATTCAAGATTATTTCACATTTCTTCACTAATATATAATAGTTCATAATGATTATGTGGGATATTATGTGCATCACTGTGCATTGTTTTGGAATGTTATCAAATATGCCATACAAAAATAAAGGAAACCAATCTTAGCAGAAAATCTTCAGCAAAACCTAAGTTACTATTTAAGGTCTGTAATATTTCCTTTGTTTTCTTTTTTTTCATTCTCACTGAATTTTTCAAGTCATGTCTATATATATTCATTTTAATTTTCTAACATTTCTATACAAAAAGTTTGTGAAGAGCTTCTATACAGACAATGCTAAGCTTTGACTGTAAACTTTAGGAGCTGGATTTCACTTTTTGTTCATGAAGTGACTCATAACGTCCATGGGCAGTGGGAAGATGATGGTGGAGTTTTTCTCTGCAGCGATGGTGTTGAGCGTCTGCAGGTATCGCAGCTGTAGGGCGGATGGAGACTCAGCAATCACAAGAGAGGCCTCCTTCAGTGCACGCGATGCATTCATTTCTCCCTCTGCAGCAATCACCTACACAATAGAGAACAGACAGAGAAAGAGGGGGAAAAAAGACAAGGTGTCAAACCCTGTAAAGCAATACAACTCTTATCACTTGTAAGTCTTACTTCAAAGTCCAATTTGTCTAGTGTTTTCAAACTACACCAGAAAGAGAGAGAGAGAGAGAGAGAGAGAGAGAGAGAGAGAGAAACACATGACACAGTAACAGTATGTGGAAAATCTGCGACTGATAACAGTAAGATATTCTGAGATAAAAAGAGGACATTATGTAAGCTGAATGGTTGTCTATGGTTTTAATGTTCTCTGATCCACACTCACTTTTGCCCTGGCTTCACGGGCAGCCTCTGCCTCCGCGGCCATGGCTCTCTGTAACTGCACGGGCAACTTCACATCCTTAATCTCTACACGCTCCACCTTAATGCCCCACTCATCTGTGGCCTCATCCAGAGACATCTGCAAGACAGAAAAGAGACATTACATTAAAAAAAAAACAGTTTGGTTCTTTGATGGTTTTTATTAGCCACGTTCCATGGAAGACTCACACACCTGAGAGAGCTATTTAAGGTGTGCATACAAATTGAATTGATAACAATCTTTGTGCTGTTAAAACTTCAATACCCAAGCCAATACTTTTATATTAATATTTAATTTATTAGTAAATGAATGAAAAAAGACTGAAATTGTACATCTAAATATATTTACCAAAAAATATATATATTCTCAGTTTTTTTCTATTATGACCCAACAAAACAGCCATGTATGGCAAAACAGAGTGCACTGCTATGCAATATAGGGTAATCTAGTGTTGTCACCTTTCATAATTTAACTAAGATAAAATTAAATTAAAGAGAACAAATTAAATAAAAATCTTTTAAATTGTCTGATCTAGTCTGAACTGGTTCCTCACCTGCATGCCATGTGAGATTCCCTCACGATCAGACAGAACTTCAGACAGGTTCTTGGTTCCCAGCATGTTCCTCAAGGTTGTCTGAGCCAATAGACGAGTGGAGTAGTCTGCATTGGTCACATTAGCCACAGACAAAATGGGATCACTGACACGGAAGTACACGACACCATCCACAGAGATAGTCACAGAGTCTTTGGTCAGGATCTAAAAGAAAGTCCAAAAGATTCGAGATAAGGAGATGCAAATGTCTTCATACTTAGTTAAAGTTCTTTTATGTTACTCCTTCACCTTGCGTCCTTTTCTACTGAGGTCACTAAAATTCTCATGAAACTGAACATGCTGAGGCAAAGCCACACAAACACCTCATATATGCCATACAAAGCGTTCATCAAAACTGACATTTACTGCTATACATAAGAGAGCAAAGAAAAGAGGACAGGGAGCACTGAGAATTTTGGGACAGGCCTGGATGTTCAAATGTGAAATGTAAGGGGAGTCCTACCTCCTGAGGAGGGATGTCAAAAGATACCGTCCTCAGGTCCACCTTGATGAATGTGTCGGTGCAGGGAAGAACCAGGAAAATGCCTAAAAGAGAAAGATGACATTTAGATTCCAATCGCCAATGTGTTCACACAAGGTAAAGAACCAGATTTAATGTGCTACTATCGAAAAACAATAGGATTTAGTAAACTGAATTTATCATAAAATGGTTAAGGATTAAGACATGTAAAACTGATCATGGATTCATATATATTTAACTGTTCATAGCACAACCTCAAATGTACCATCCTGAAATATTGTACAGTGTTTAATAGAAGCCTGTGCTTTCACCCTGACACAAATTCCTACATGAATTCAATTTGGATCTCTCATGGGTTTTTTCTGTTAAAATACAGCACAATCCTGAACACATTTTTAGATGTACTATTTCAAACTTTGTTCTAAGGGCACATTTGTTTTGAAATGAGGAAAGGGTGCAGGAAAGAGGTAAGTGATGCTTGGGATTATGATTTTACATTAGACAGAGTTTTCAGATCAGTTTGAATCGATTCAGATCAGTTATGCAGTCTAAATGTGTGAATGTGTGATCTATAGCTAAAAATGAAGACATTGGAGGAATACCAGGAAATAAAGTTTTCATCCTGAGAACAGCAGGGATCTACTCTTGGGTAATGAATGTTTGTATTTACCTGGGCCCTTGGCCTTCCTGCTTGTGATACGTCCCAGTCTGAATATAACAGCACGTTCATACTCCTTAACAATCTGAAACACAAAATTCAACTGTTAAACAAAATTTTGGGATTTTTTTATTCTTCCCACATAGATTTCAACATGAGAAATATGAGTGTAAGAAACATCCACACTAGATACGAACCTGTGAATACCAAGCTTTTATTTAACTGAGATTTCTCAATCCCATCGTAATCTGAATTATTACATTTAGTCCATATTTAGTCACTTAGTGACATCTCACCCATCTTGATCAATCTAAAACACTTAAATATTCCATATGGTTTTAGAGAAAGTGGAATGCACTCTAGTGTTTCTCTCATACCTTCACACTGAGGAAAATGCTGATGAAAAAGGTGAGGAATGCAAACACAGCAGACAGGATGAAGATAACCCAACCACAGAAACCTAAGCCTTGGTTCTTCTCCCCTGAAATGTGAGAGAAGTCATCAGGACGGAATACCACACCAACTCTTATTAAGGGAAGAACTTTTAATGACATGGCCAAATATAGATCGGGATAAAGTATACCCAGCAGCGTGAATCTTAAGGATTTTCTTGGCACAAATAGCTTTATGTCTGTGTTCAGATCAGAGCAGTTCAGTCAGCACAAACATTCATTCAACTTAACTGAGGAGACTTTTAATCAGATAGTGCCTTAATGAATGTGTATTGACAGTAATAGTGAAAGAGGAAACTGGATCTCATGTTTGAGGAAATCTGCATAGAAGAAGAATAAGAAGAAGATGAAGAACTAAAGTTCATATTCATTGCTTTTTTTCCTGCTCCTTAAATATCAGTTTAATTACAGTATATGATGGAAGTATGGGCAATTACCACCTGCAGAGCGCTACTTGTGCCTTTGGTCAGCGTGTTCTTTCGTGTTCCAATTACTCCTCTCATCATTCACAATTTATTTGCTCTTTTGTTCCGCGTAATGGACCAATGAATCTTGATTTGTTTGTTCTACTGTACACAAAGCGGTACACATTCGAAAACGCCAAAATGGAAAGTCAATTCTTGTCATTACCGCTTCGGTTTCTGCTTTATGCTTGTGAACCTTAGCTCAATGGACTCAAAGCGCAGTGTTTGCGCAAGGAGTGTATTATTACAGCGTTGTAAAAGTACACGGCCCAGCTGAAAGTTTTCTGTTGATCACAATTTCCATCTAAATTTCATCTTTACACGCCTCAACAAAGTGCGTCATAAAATATATTTTCCAAACAGATAGTGACAATATAGTCACCCCGGACATCTGCTTTGTTTAGAGGCAGTCACGTGGCTTACATTTTCGGTTCTCAATCTCCCCTTTGGCACGGTAAACAAAAAGGCCGTGCGATATACAGCATAGTGGAAAATTGACAAATGTAAGCGATGCACCTGTTTGTGATTTGCCGTTTAAAATGAGAAGAGATCTACACAGTGCCTGATTCTGTAAGACTGTACTTCCCAGGAATTTCTATCTGACGTACCTAAACCCTTCAGGATTTTCTGATACCGGGCTTGCTCACCCATTCTTTAGACCTCCTAAATTACTTGTCTGCGCAGTTCGGACTTCGTAATGGCCTACAATATTTGCACCTGTTTGAAACTACTGTATGGTTAACCAGGAAGTGCTTATTTACAAACCAATACAAGCAAAATGTAACACATGTTTTTTAAATCTATATTAAGTAATAAGACGTCAATAATTTTGTACATAGAATGAAAATTAATTTTGCAATAGGTACTGCACTGGTCGTTGTTAATACTACTACTACTACTACTACTAATAATAATTTCCACAAAAGATTTTCGGAATTCATTTGATTCCCACCATAAATCATAGATCTACTTACAATTTACCAACCAAAACAGACTACCTCACTAACCAGTTAAACATCTTGTCAGCCCACGAAGTTTCAAAACGCTGTGTGCAGTCGCCCTATCATTTGCTATAACTGCACTGCACATGGACAAAACACTAGATAAAGCAGCATAGTAACTAGCAACGCATGTTTCGCTCAAACTATTGCTAGGTTACCATCTTGTTGTCGGATTATTTGACATTATCCGTTTAAATTTGAAATTCGCAAACATTTCTCAGTGCGTAATGTGTACAAATGTAATAAGCGCTTTCTGACTAATCAAAGTCGATCAAACGAAGTCGTCAAGAACTGATTTTAAGAAATCGCAACATAAAAGTGCAATATTCTACTTGTCTTTTGTAAATGATATATCAATACACAGAAACTGAGGAAAATGTGTTCCAGACGGTATTAATGTTGCGGCACTAAAAAACAATGATTGTACAACATGGGCAACAACCAAATCACCTGACAAGTCACCGGTTTACAGCACAAACACGCAATTCCTGCCTTTAGATGGATTCTGAGACACCTGCGGTCTAAAATGGACTGGTAAACTTGGAGGCAAAGATCAGGTAGTGGTATTAAAGACTCTTACACTACAGACGTTTTCAAATTACTTACAAAGTTCTGACAGAATAGGAAAACCGTTTTGGTGCTATAGAGAAGGAATAAGCTGAGATGTTCAGAGTCCAACCCAATGTACGTTCCGTTAAAAGCAAAGCAGGACTCCTCAGAGAGAGCGAGCTTTCTTAACTCACCGATTAAGTCTTCTTTGCTCAGGTCTGTTCTTCTCCGACTTTCCATTTCCATAGAGTTGTGACTCGGCGTCAAGTTGAACCTTGGTTGTATTTCCCTTTTAGTCAATGTGTGTAGAGGAAGTGATGCATCTGGGATTTTAAAGCCCAGGCTTTCCAACAAGGGGTGTGGTTCTAATGAGTAAACTCAGTGAATTATTGACAGAGTCAACCCACACCCCCTTCACTAACCTCGTGACAACCATAATTACAACATAATTAATTGTGATAGAAATTGCTCCTTCAGAAATATTGCTGCTTATCAGTACATTTTATATATAACTTTCATAGGTTTAAGGAATAAAGACATATTACTATGTACCACTCCTACACTAGTATTTCTAGTGTACATTATAAGTAGAAATATAATCAGTTCATATATTGCCCATTTCCATTGTTCACATACAGTACTTACCAAAAATGTTTGGTGGACTATGAGTTTTAAAGTAATTCATAGAACCATTCTTGGCTTTTCTTTTATTCTTGACAAATAATGTCACTTAATAAATGGTCCATCTTCCTGTCAGTATGAGATTGACAAACTACCTAATTCACCATATAAATTTATTATCATAAATATGTGAAGTGTGATCAACAACCAAGTTTCACTTCAGATATCTTGTGGTAAACCAAGCGTGGAGAGACTGTGTAGGATGGTGCCACGGACTGAGGGAGATTCTGGATGCATGTGCAGGTTCCTCAGTTTAACAAGCTTAACAATAAGGACATTTTGGAACTTACAGGTTCTACATTCAGATGAGTATACACAACATGCTGACAACTCAATTGCACATCACAAACAAGGGAAAACTAGGAACATTCATATACAACAGAACTGGACTAACCAAAAACAGGTGCAATTAATGATTCAATTACCAAGGTTAACTATGGGACCTGGAAGTGCATTTGCAAACCCAACAAATTACCAGAGGGGGAAAGGGAGCCACAGCGTGACAGGACTAGAGTTCCTACTGGAGCTGGCCCGGGTGACGGGACTGGGAGGTTTGGTGGCTCCGGAGGCGAACCAGGTGACAGCGAGTCCAGCAGTCCTGGAGGCTCTGGAGAGTCAGATCCTGCTGCAGGCCTAGGAACTGGAGCCATGGCAATGACAGTGATTAGAGCTAGAGGAGGAGCCTCCACAGCAACAGGAACAGGAACTTGAACAGAACCTGGAACAGAGGAGACAGGGACAGGACCAGGAGCCTCTGAGGTGATTGGGTAAGTACCAGGAGCTGGAGGTGGGGCCTCTGAGGCAACAGTGACAAGACCAGGAATCCCAAAGGGGGCTCAGCATTTGCAGCGACAGGAGCAGGAGCAGGACCAGGACCAGGACCAGGACCAGGACCAGGAAGCCTAAAGGGGAGCACGGCCTCTGCAGCAATAGGATCAGGGACTGGAGACCAAGAGACAAGAAAATTCCCCACCAAATCTAGATCTGGAGTCCCTGCTGTAACAGAGGCCCCCACCGCAACTGGATCCAGAGCTGGAGTCCCTGCTGCAACTGGAACCAGCAGGAGGGCAGGAGCAGGAGTTAGAGCCCCTGGGATGGTGGAAACAGTGACCTGGAGAACTGAGGTGGCACGTAGCAGCAAGAAGTGGTTGGATGTCGAGTGGGCAGATGGTGCCACCACGACTGGAATGAAACCCCTCTTGTCCAAATCCCAAGTAACGACACCTCTGCCATGCCCCTCTGGTGGCAGAGTTCTCCCAGGCCACCTCGACTTCCCCACTATTGCCTCAAGCAGGAGTTCAAAGGTGGTATGGAACCTGGAGATGAGTTTGTTATGAGAGACCTTAGGGAGGATAAATGGTGAAGAACCAGTAGTGCCTCTCTCCCTCCCTCCCTCTGGTCAGCTGCCCACATCAGTGCTTGTCCCTCTAAAAGATTAATAAACACTGCCATCTGAGTATAACAGACACAGACAGAGGACAAGGGAACTACGTGAGACTGCTGTTTATTGATTATCGTTCAGCTTTCAATACCATAGTCCCACACACACTGGTCTCCTACCTCAAGGACCTTGGACTGAATGCCCCCCTCTGTGACTGGGTTCTGAACTTTCTTACAGGCAGACCTGAGGTAGTGAGAATGGGCCAGTTCACCTCTAACACCATCACCCTGAGCACAGGAGCCCCACAGGGTTGTGTCCTAAGCCCCCTACTCTACTCTCTCTACACACACGGCTGTGCGTCCTCTCACAGTGCCACTTCAGTCATCAAGTTTGCTGACAATACGGTGGTTCTGGACCTAATCTCCAACAATGATGAGACCGCCTACCTGAACGTGGTGGAGAAGCTGGTAACCTGGTGCCAGGTGAACTGTCTATCTGAACGTCAGCAAAACCAAGGAGCTGGTTGTGGACTTCAGAAGGAAGCAGCAGCAGACCTACACCTCACTCATGATAGGCGGGACCCCAGTAGAGAGAGTGAGTACCTTCAGGTATCTTGGAGTACATATCTCTGAGAACCCGACCTGGACTAATCACATTCAGGCTCAGGTATAAAAGGCCAGACAATGGTTGTACCACCTAAGACTGCTGAGGAAATTCAGGGTCCCCCCAGTGATTCTGAACACTTCCTATTACCTGGGCCATAGAAAGTATACTGACTCAGTGCATCTCAGTGTGGTATGCAAAGTGTTCAGTGCATCTCAGTATGGTATGCAAAGTGTTCTGTCCGGGACTGCAAAGCCCTGCAGAGAGTAGTGCACTTAGCTGAGCGCATTTCCAGGACAAGTCTTTCCCTCTCTGCATGACATGTACACCAGGTGATGCAGTACCATACCACTGCCTGTTCAGCTTGCTGAAATCTGGCGATTGCTCCTGCAGTCTGATGGCCAAAACTGAGAGGCTCAGGAGGAGCTTCTTCCCCTAGGCCATCAGATTCCTTAATATGGACATGCCCGCCACTCTAGCCTTAAACACTAACTCAGGACTTGAGTGATGTGGTTGTTACTGTCTTGCACATGGTACTACCTGCACATGGTGCCCTCTAGTTTTATTCTTATTGTACGTAGTTTTTTTTTTTTTCTTTCGTTATCTATTTTATTCATTTTTAGCTAATTTCACCACAAGTTGTATACTGTATATAACTGTGTATGTGACAAATAAAGTTCTTGAATCTTGAATCTAATCAATGTGGATCTCCTCTCATGCAAAGAACCAAGAGAACCGAGACAGAAAAAGAAAAAAAAAAAAGCTTAACAAAAAAATTCTTGGAACTTCAGGTTCAAGATTCAGACTTTGAGTAAACATGACAATTCAATTGCACACCCCAAACAAGGGAAAACTAGGAGTATTTATACACAACAGAACTAAGGCAAACTAGGACTATTTATACATAACAGAACAGGACTAGATGAACAGATGAAAACAGGTGAACTAATGACTCAATTACCAAGGTTAACTAAGGGATCAGGAAGTATATTTGCAAAACAAAAATTGGTAGCAGAGGTAGCAAATGAATATATCTCATTTCTAAAAAGAAAAAAAAATATGAGGGAGCAGCAAGAAGACTCGTATTATTCCCTTCATATCTATTCGATTTCATCCCACAAAATCATCATGGAAAATTCTTAATCACGTGTAGAGAGAAAAAACTGAAGTGTTAAAAAAAAAAACACAAACACACACAAAAAGGGAAGTATACCCTAAAACTTGATCACGAGCATGTTACCACAGCCTTTACTTTTAAAATACTTGCTCTAGTTGTATTTCTGTCACATGTCATATTGCTCTGTTATAATATTGTGTAACAGTCCACATTGCGTCAACTTTGACAGTGGAAATACACCTCGTGATCGTGGGATCAGTTGCATACCTACTCAAGTTCACTTCTGTGTCACCTACAGTATGAAGTCCACAGATTTGGGTTTTGATAATTCTATCATATATGGAAAGAAATCATTTGAGTGCCTCCTGGAAAAGAAATTAATTAAAAATCTAATACACGAGTTAGATATTTTATGAAAATTTTATTATATACTGTTAGGTTGTACTAACCAATACCAGCTATGTTTTCCATTATGGTGTGACAGTCTCACATTTTGTCTAAAAAACAAAAACATCAGTTCACATACAACAGAAAAATATTGGTTTAAAGGTCAATATAAGTAGATGCCCAACATACAAAAATGACAACTTTTTTTTCCAAAGACAAATTTCATTTCACAGTCTAGAGCGTGCACGCGCGCACACACACACACACACACACACACACACACACACACACACACACGCAGAGAAACAATAACCCCAGACTCCTTTCAATCCTACTCAACCCAAACACACCTGTCCCATTCGTGTTCTTATTCCCAATTCCCAGCCTATGCACACTGTCTTATAAAGATCAGTTCTGGAGAAAGATTCAAACAGCATAAAGAGCACACTGCATTTGATCAAAGTTTGACCAAATAATAATAAAAAAGACCATAAACCATAGTTAAAATGATCTAAAAAAATGAAATAAAAATTATTATTTAAGAAATGTAAATTCATCAACCTTTTAAAATACTAGCATGATCTATTTCTTTAAAAATACTACCACTACTACTACAGCAGAGTCTGTTGATCATCCATTCAAGAGTAAGGGACTCTAACCATGCAATGAATGCTGGTTAAGTTTCCTCAGGAAACCAGACAGATGTACACAGACACAAACAGAAGGGTTTTTTTTTGTTTGTTTCTTTTTTAGATTCTCTTTCTCAGATCCAAAAAAAAAAAAAAAAAAGAAAACCCCTCTTTAAAAAGCTGCTATGAGCGAGAGCGCTCTGCCACTCAGCACAACGCAACAATCCTTCTCCCTCTCCCTCTCTCTTTTCTCTTCCTGGAATACGCATGCACACTCTCAATGATAACTGTTAACTACGTCCGCACTGAATGAGGTCCTGTGTTCTGGGTGCACTCCCATCTGGGCTCCATGACGTGGGATCCAGGTCAAGGGGTTTTGGGTCATCACTGCCAGCCCAGCTGAGGGTGCAGGCCGGGCTGTAGGGGGAACGTGGATCCTGGGGCAGGTGGGTAGTTGGTGAATCCGTTAGGTTGAGGAGGGTAACTCTCCAAAGCTGAGGCTGTGTGAGCCTGCAGAATGAGAACACTGATGTCAGAGAATTGGAGACTTAAAGCCATGAAGGCTGCAGGTGGGCTGACGACATGTTGCTCTTAAACTCACGGCTTGAGGGATATGTGCAGTCTCATAACAGGATATCTCAATCAATATATTTTATTTCCAAAAAAAATGTTCTACAACAGGGAATAGCAAAAAAGACACATATTATTCTTTTCACATCTGTTTGATTTCGTTGCACAATTTCATCATGGGAAATTCTCAATCACGAGTAGAGAGGAGCTAAGAGTGTGAGTTTATTCACCCTCATGTTTTTTTTCCCAAAGATAAATTTCATTTCATAGTCTAGAGTGTGCGCATGCACACGTACGCATATGCGCACGCGCACACACACACACACACACACAGAGAAAAACAACAACCCCAGACTCACTTCAATACTACTCAGCCCAAAAACACCTGTACCATTGTTCAGAAAAACTATCATATTATTTTACTTATGAGGAAATATTCTATACAATCAAGTCTGCAAAGTTAGTGCTGTACAGACATGACAGAAGTCTGTGTTTGGGCTTCTATATGGCCACGCTGAAGATGGAAACTCCATGTTTGTGTCACGATGACTGTTAGACACCCGTCTACAAATGGCAAAACCCTCTTCCTTTGGACAATATGTACGTACATCATGACTTTCCGATAACAAGTACTCACCATCCGACCGGTCCTACCACCAGCCCAAACACTTACAGCCCAACCAACTTTATGCCCTTCATAAACCACCTATATCTTGCGCTGCCTAGCTACAGCTTGGATTTTTATCAAAAATCTTTCCTTCGATGCCTGCCTGCACAACAGCATGGGCACTCTTACGAGTCACGCGGTGTTATCGCATAAAATGCCTTGAACCCATCCCCCTAACAGTAACGGATGCACTAAAATGCTGGAAAACAACTTCAGGGACTAACAAGAGCAACTCACAAAGTCGAAAGAAGCAGGTGTCATTCTAATGAGTAATAATATTAGCGCTGTCAAAATTAACACGTTCATTTTTGCAATCAATTTGAAATATTTAACGCATTAAAAAAATATTCAGGCTATTAACGCAGCTGCGCTTTGTTTACTTCCTGCGGCGGCTGACCTACGACCTGTGAGGACGTGTGCCGCCAAATGAACAATCCCGGTTACAGATGGATAAGGACAAGGATGGAGTTTTAGGCGAAAAGTTTCACTTTAAAAAGTCGCCCGACAGATCTTTGAAGAAAACAAAAGTAATCTGCACAGTTTGCAAAGCCTAATTTAATTACCACAGAAGTCATCCGTCTTTGACACATCACCTCGAAGCAAAGCACCTTTGTACTTGCGGGCGAAAAACAAAATGAAAGTTAGAGGGTAACTAATGTTTTGGTTAATCGGATAACTAAAGACTGCCACCCATTTAACATGGTAGAAGATGATGGACTGAGAGAAATCACTTGAACTGCATCGTGAAACACCTCTAAAGCCATGTTTTAACTGAACATGACGTGAAATTTACGTGCGACGCGAATGGATGAAAAGTCAATGGCAGGAGGCGAATGGGCGGAGTTAATCGCGGAGAAACTGCGCATGACGCAAAATGGGCGAAATGAGCACTCGCTCGAGTTAAAAAATGTTCAACTCGAGCGAAAATTTTGCTTGATGAAAACCAATCACCTTCAAGTAAGGCTAGAGGCCACACCCCCTTCTCAGAAACCTCTTTGGTCGTGCGTGATCTGATTGGTGTAATCAAAAACACTTGCTGTGACGTAGCGCGAAATTCGTTTGTTCCTTTTTTCAGGTAAGTGATCAAACCCACACGGGGAAAGCTAAGCGAAATCTCACTTCGCATTCGGTTAAAACGCAATGTTATAATCTACCCTCGAGAGGAACCAGTCAACTGGCACTTGAACATGGAAAGCATTTTTTGTTGTTCAGATCATTTGTATTAGTGAATATAAGAAATTATTTCCTTCTAAGCTGATATCTAATTTTAATGGCCTTAGTGGTTTTGAAATTCAACTGCCACTTTAAAATATAAGCCTGGGTTTTGTTATTATTTCTGTTAGTTCGCATGTGAAATATGTCTTTCAAGCTGACAGTCAATTTTGATGGCCTTGATAGTTTTATTCGAAGTCTGTAGTTCACAGGAGAGAATCTATGTTCAAAGTTAAAAAGATGCTATTAAACAATATATTTGAATTTACATATATTTCCTTTGTCTACATTAATTCTGTGATTTCACATTTAAATATTCATTTTTACAAGCTTCAGTCTTAAGAAGAAAAAAAGTGATTAACGGCGATTAATCACAACAAACTGTGCGATCGATTAGTCAATTTTTTCTAATCGATCGACAGCCATAAATAATATACACTACAGCACCATATTTGGTGAGGCTAGTGTTTGTGAAAGGTGCGTTTCCAAGGTGGAGCAGGATAAGAGAAAGATAATAATACCTGAAGCAGAGCAGATTGCACAGCTGGATTGTGGAGACCAGACAGAGCTGCAGGAGAGGGGCTTGGAGAGAAGCCAGGCATGCCTGGAAATGACAGCAGCCCGGGAAACGTAGCCCCGCTCGGGGCCTGAAGACCACTACTCAGCCTGCTCAAAAAACATAAGCGCTCAGTACATAAACTACAAATGATATTTTCATAAAATCTTGCAGATAATTTAACAGATTTTTTTTTAAAAATCACACTAATAACAGAAAAAGGTAAATATCAGGTCGAAGCATCAATGGGCGAGAAAAATGGACTTTGTTCATGTTTAAACAACTGTAGTTATGGCTGTAGCACATGACAGCCATAAATGAAAACAGTCATGAGTTAGCAGACGACCTAGTGCCAACACTCACTTTCCATATTCTTTTTACGTGTAGTGTTGAATGACCTCAACTTTCACCCACTATGGTTTTAAAGCCCTGTGTTTATCTCTCAATGGAATTGGCTGATAAATAACTTGAATTTATGATACCCTTAGATCTGCAGGGAACTTCTCTATGGAAAATCCATTTCATCACCCCCCTGCGCCCCCCCCCCCCCTCCCCCCAGCAGCGCGATAGCAGTCTGGAAAAAATGAATACGCTGTCACAGATAAACACACACACAATCATTTTATGATTTTTTCCCCTCTACTGAAACAAAGATAAAGCATTAGGGAGTGGCTAAGAACATTTGAAAACATGTCCTTTCCTCTCTTATCAGAAATATTTCAGTGTATTTACCATGTCTGGTTAAAAGACATGGCTTTAAACAAAGAAAAGGATCTTTTTTTTTTTTTAAATATGTTGTGAAATATTCTGACATACAGGATCATTATAACCTTGGTGTATGTCCATACAATTAAATTGAGTTTTTTTTTTTATCAAACATTTAGTTTTGTAGTTGTATGTTTTTCACCCAAAAGTCTATTCCCAATACGACAACCTAAACCTACATCAAAATTGAGCTGATTTGCTTAATTAAATAATAGTAGTCTTGTTGGCCGTACTTTATCAGCTAAATATTTTTTTTCAAAACGTCAAATGAGTTTACCAAAACGAAATACTGTTCTTATAGGAGGCAGGACAAGTCACCTTCTTTAACAACCGATTAGCAGAATAAGTGTACAGGTGTTTTAACTCATTCAGCCCATGATCACTGCACACTGATATACCTACTTTGTTTCATATTTAAAAAAAACAACAACAATAAACATTCGTAAATACTGGACTCCTGGAATAACACATCAAAAAAATTACACAGCAATAACACAATAACAAGGAATCAACTGGCAAACCAGATATGCCAACAAGGTTGAACTTCCTCTTTAGTAATAACAATAATAATAACAATAAAAAAAAAGAGTAACTCCCAGATCCCAGAGACTTACCCTGCTTGTCCCACAAGAGTAGGGTTGAAGTTGGAGCTAAAAGCTGAGGCAAAGCCAGGCAACACCGGAGAGGAGGAAGGTACTCCTGCTGCTGCAGCCGCTGCCACTGCTGCCGCCGGGAGAGTGGCCACTGTGGCCACGGACGAGGAGGTGCCGGGGAGTCCCATAAAGGAGGAGAGAACTGGGCTGCCTGCCGCAGGAGGGCCAGAGCTTCCGAAACTTGGGAAGGCAGGGCTAGGCCCTGGGGGCAAGCCAGGGAATATGGAGGGGGCAGTGGTCAGTCCAAGGCTGAAGGGGGATGGGGAAGAGGCACCTGTGTTGACAAGGCCTGAGAAGACAGAGGAAGACGGGGGCAGCGGCCCAGCAGCAGGGGCCATGGAAGGGACAGAGGAAGCTGCCTGACCACTGGGGAAAGCAGAGGAAGAAGAGAGGGACGGGAACGGGGAAATTCCTGGAAACGGTGGGACAGGGCTGCCTCCGGGCTGGGTGGCCAGGTTAGGGGGAAGACCTTGGAGCCCACCAATGGATGCCTGACTTGGCAGGGAAGTCTGAGGGGAGCCCGAGGTGTGGCTCAAGCCCAGAGAGCGGGCGAGAGGAGCAGAGTTCGGCATCACCAGAGAGCTGAGAGAGGGAGTGCCAGAGCGGGAAGGGCCTTTGAATGCAGAGGGGACTGGGCTGTTGGTGCCGCTGTTTCCCCCGGGACGTGAAACAGAGCTCAGGGCCTGTTCGTTGTGAAAGGTCCCTGTGGAACTACCCATACTTTGCTGCGCAGGAGGCTTGGGGCTGGGGATCACTCTGGTCGGAAGGCCACCGTGGCCTTGCATGCCGGGAGTGGAGTTTCCGGGCGGCAGGCCAGAGGAACCTGAGGGGGTGTAGCTACGGATCACGGACGTAGACTGATTGAGGGATTGCGAAGGTCCTCCAGGGTAAGGGGGAGCCAGCTGAGATTCGGAGGAAGGGGGGAGACCCTTATACGGAGGAGCGCCAACAGACATTGCCTGAGAGGGCAAAGGGTCCGTCACTCCTCTCGGGGTGGGAGTGGGAGCTCCCGACGAGGTACCTGAGCGGGACGCTCCGGGAAAAGGGGAAGGGGAGAAGCGGGTGCAAGGAACAGGAGTCCCGCAGGGAGTGCTGGAAGGAGTCTGAGCCTTAATGACTGTAGGGGTGGGTGTGCCGGATGGAGGCATCCCTGGAAATGGTGGGGGAACAGGCGTGGTTTGGCCGCTAGGGTTAGGAGCTACATGTGGAGAACCAGCAGGCATTGGGGGGCCCTTAATCACAGAGGGAGATTGGGCAGGAGCTGGGGAAGGGGTAGGAGAGGGTGCTACTGGATTTTGGGAGGGAACCAGACCAGGGAAAACAGGGGTGATGGGAGTGGTGGGTTGCGGCTGAGCGGAAGGTTGAGAGGTTACTGGTGTCGAAGGGTTGGAACCGTGCGGTGACAATGTGGGTGTGGTAGAGGCATTGGAGGAGGGGTTTTGTTGACTGGCAGGTCGAGCGTAAGCTGGAGAGAGACACATACACAGTCATTACAAACCACAAACTAGCATGGTAATACATAATCAAACTTAAAATGACAGTTTTGATGTACTCAAGCTCTGTGGATTATATGCAAATATAGCTCTATGTAAATAAAAAAGAAAAAAAAAATACACATACAAAGCAAACAGGTGCAGAATTTTTAAATGTTAGTTGGTACACAAACTGCCTTTTGTAGCTGCATGTAAATGCCATAAGAGGTGACAAAGCAGGATACCATCATAGCAGATACCACATGCAATGTAACATCCGATCAGCTGCAATCGGGTCGAAACTAGTTCCAGAGGCTTCCCACCTTACACAAATGTTTAACTACAGATCCAACCTACAACCTCAAATGGGTTTACACAAGGATCACGGATGAGGGCAATAGTTATATTCGAGACATGGCTGTGACAATTTACCGGTGAATGCCTAGATCACTTGTGATATATTAAAAATTCATTATATGACAAAGAAATTGGATGAAAATGCCATGGTTACCCTTGAGGCCAACGTATGAACATAAATGCTTATAACATTAATTAGATTTCTTTGACTATTTCCAGTCATTAGCTGTAAGACGAAAACATTCCTCCGACAATAAGAATTTGACAGGCCGACAAAACGTCACCCTATTTTAACTGACGTGATGATAGGACCTCTCAGTCCAGTAAGAGAAAAAGTAGAGCCCACAGACAAACATCATTTAGCATCCAGAAGAATCTCTGGCTGACTTTTTGAGAAGTTCATGCATGTGATAATTAGTCCAACATTTTTCACAGTCAGGTGAACAGAGAGAGTGCAGTCAGGGGAAGCAGTCATGCAGGACAAAATACTGATTCGTTACGGATTCCACCAGCAATTCATTTTTACAGTACTGGTCACCAGTTACAAAAAAAAAAAACAGGAGCAAAAAGACCTATTGAAAACATATCCTCTAAAGATTCACACAAGACATGCAGATTTCCATAAGCACAGACCTCAGTTTTTGAGAGAGCAATGTTAAAGTAGAGCTCTCAGTGTTTGCATTTTTTTTTTTCATTATAACTTTTTGAATTGTCATCTTCCAAATCAAACTTCTAAAAAGGAAAAAAAGGAAAAATCACTTCACTTCAAAGGAAAAAAAATGTCGATCTTTCAACTTATAGATTAACAGAGAAAAGAAAAAAAAGCCATGAAGAATAAAGAAATGAAGGGCAGCAATAGGGAGGTCAGCAAATGAAAGCATTTGTTATATTTCACAAAAACAAACAAACAAAAAAAAAAAACCACCACCATTCAATGATATGTACTGCTGCCATTCAAACTGAAATGAAATTCAAATGAAACCTATCGGTTTTTGAGTATAATTCTCAAATGCTCAGCGCTGGCGTGATGGAACTATAGAAAAATTAGGGCGAGGACGAGTCTCATTTTCCCAGTCAAGTTACACGTGTCGTTATTCAGCTAAAGCAAGTAGATGCCTGTGAGATGAGCTAAACCCAACACTGCCAGAAGCAGACTTTCACAGAGATTAAGATGCATGCTCTGAAGCAAAGGAGGTGGGTTTTAGTATGCGCAGTGAAAAAGCAGCCTCGGTAACAAGCACGGGGAATTGAAAAAGCCCAGGCGGCAGTGGTGGCGTAGTCGGCGGTGGCAGTAGCAGCAGAGGTATTTCATACCTGCTGACTTTGGAGTGGCAGTGTATGGTGGAGGGGGTATGCTGGCAGTAATGACCCCTCCTAAAGACACCAATCCTGCATTGTTGTACGCACCTGAGCAGGGAGGGGAGGGGAGGCTGAGAATTAACAGTGCCAGCCATACACCTCTGCCACGTGAAAACCCCTCTTTGATAACCAATTTACTCAGTGCGCACGCGCACGTACATACACCCACGCAAAGAAACGCGCAAAAACACATGCATGCACACTCTACACCAGTGATATTACACCGGGCGGGCCCAGCCCATCCAACTTTCTCCAAGTGGGGTAAAAGATCACTGGCTCCCCTAACCATCTCTCTGTCTCTCTCACTACCAAAAAATATACAGTATGTAGAAAGGCAGTCTTACTCGGAGCAATGGTAGGATGTGGTCGGCATGGCGGAATAGGGTAAGGCACTGGCCTGTGAGGATTGTAAGTGGATGGAGCCTATGAAAAAAAAAAAAAAAAAGGATAAGAACATGTGACAGTTGACAACATGTTTAGGTCACTGAGATCAATTTATTGCCAATTCATTCAGCAATAAAAGATAAACAAAGGGACAAAGGTGCAGAATAGACCACTACATCAACGGCATATGGGCAATACACGGGCGATAAGTTGTGTGCAAACTTAAAAAAAAATGTACCGGCTTGCTTGGTCCAATGATTCGAGAAGCAATTCCTTTGCCTTCCGCGTTCATCTCTTCGCCGTCTTTTTTTGCAGAGATTCCCTTGAAAAATTGATTTTGAAATATTCATGGCATTTCAGGAAAACAAACTGTGTTTAAAATGACAACCAAACCATCGTTTCATACACGACTCTGTTTCTGTAAGATGCTACTCACAGGGAAGGAGCCAGTCACTTGGCTTGGTTTTCCTTTCGGGTAAGGATTTCCGGGAATCATTCCGCATGAGGAGATCATCGCCACGGGGGCTTTACATCCAACCTTACAAACCTACAGAAATTTCACAACCAAACTTCTATTCATCCAGAGTTAACAGACCAGCAAACAAGGATTGCTTCAGAGGAACAATCATGAATGGATTTTCCATGATCATATATCAGATGTAATTATAAAAAAAAAAAAAATGGATCGACACTGACTAAAATCCCTCACTGTGATTAGACTGAGAGATTACACTGGGGATGGAGATTTTGTGCTGATTAAATGAAAATTTAACCAGTGTAGCAGGTGAAGATATGAATTTTTTTACAAGCACTCTTTCACGTTCAATTTACTAGTCAGGCTGTTACAACTTCAGACTGCACTGAAAATCAAGAGTCTTAAACCTGTTCCAGAATTCTTCTGGCCCGTTTCTTCTCAGACAGATGAACGCGGAACAAATCCTCAACAGGGCGGTAGTTCTGTGCATCAGATATATTTCTGCCATAAAATGAACAGTGATTTATTAATAACCCCACTAGGCAGCTTTTTTCCCCCCTCTTATATCAAGTATACATACGTCTGTTCAAGAATATAACTTACAGTGCAATTAGTTCCAAAACAATCAGTTTGTCCTTTGAAAATGTGAAGGTGTTGAGGATGTTGGCTACTTTGGTTGTGGGGATAGCAACCATTTTCTGCCCAAAAAAAAAAAAAAAAGACAGAGAGAGACTTAGTGACACTTCTGTTAGACCTCAAAAACAAAGGGGCATGTGTAAAATTATGCAGAAGAGAGACTCTGCAAACTGAAAAAACAAAAGTTTGAAAAACACATGAAACAGCTGAGACAAATATACATCTACACTTCTGTATACGTGCCATCAGACTGATGATTATGCAAGCCGGTTTTATATCAGCAAAGTGATTCAATGTTAGAGTGTAAAAAGCACAGTCCTCACATGTTGCAGTGCCTTTACTGCCTTTATCTGCGGCTCCGCCCAGGAGAAGTACTTGAGTATGTCAATCACCTATGAGTGAGAATGATAACAGATAAGTCACTCTTTTCACATGTAAACAAACAGCAATTGAAATGTCAACAGGTTACAATTAAGCCATTGAATGAGGCATGAAACACTCCTCTTAATTTACCTGTTCACTAGTGAAGTACCCATGCACCTGTTCAATAGCTTTGATCCGCTGATCTGTCAAAACACACTGGATGGAAAGCAAGGGGAAAAAGACATAAGAACTATTTCCATCTTAACAGTTCTCCGCTTAGTTCACGATTATGAAAACACTGTCACGTGACTCTGCGGTCACCTTACCTTTCTGATTTCGTCCAAGACGATGTCAAATGATTTTTTGTCCATCTTGAACCCTCTGGTGACACCTGATTTCAGTCAGTAGATCGAGTCTAAAATATAACAAACTTCTACTGTTTTTGCTGCTTCTAGGGTATGGGAGGGATCTTCAGAAAATGAATTAGTTGTTTTAATCAGTTTAATTTTCCAATGTAACCCTAATAAGCGAACTGATCAACAATTAACAAACTGTCTGAAAGGATCGGTCAGAAATCTATATTGCAAATACGCCTCCTATTGCATTAGATCAAAATTTGTACTTTTGAAAATTAATAATTTATAAGTACTACATCGGCAGAAAAAAATCATTACATTGCATCTGCTCACTTGAGGGGCAAGTGTCTATTTTTATTAACCTCTGCTATGTGGCTAACTACATTCTTCTAGCCAGACTCCATTGAATGCTACTATTCGCCACTATTTGGGCAGCTAGCGTTAGCTTCTTTGACATGCTTGCTAGATAATAACAGAAATAATTCTGCAAAGATATCGCAATATTCTCATAGACGACACAATTCAACCACGTCCGATCCTCTTATTAAGTAATCCCTGAATGAGAACAATACAGTATCGCATCACCATAATTTGTGCATTAGTTTATTGTCCTCTTGTTTTGCTTGTTAGCTAATTCTCGAGGATATCCTACGTGCTCGTCTCCCTTTGTTAGGACCCCTCACAAAATGCGATGGGTTTTTTTTCTCTCCGGACGGAAAAGGATACGTTCAGCTCAATTCAATAATGGAGAAGTTACACTGCAAATTAAACTGTGTGTTGTAAAATATAACTGCATTGTATATAAAGCCACTCGAACTTTTCCTTCTCCGAACTCCTTTTTTTTTTTCAATTTTAGCATTAAAAAGTACAACCTACAGAACTACCTACAATCGACGGAATAAGCTATAATTACTGAAAACATCTTAACATTTTAAAACATAGAGTTTTATTAAATGGTGAAATATGCAGGCGAAACTCTTGGAATGGCTTTTTAAATTAGATTTATTACGGGCCTCAATCACTTGAAATATGTCGCAGGTTTGTACTCAACATATTTAAAACATATTTAACATATTACGTATTTTGTACTCAAAGCATACTGCTGTATAGTTACAACTGTAAATAATTTTCACCATGTCCAAATTAATAAGCAAATGAAATTTGATATTTCATGGCATTATGTTTACACTCTAGACGCCAAGTACTCATTGTGAGGGGTTACCCATACATCTAGACAGGCATGTAGTAGAACACCTTATCCGGAAGTAAACATGGAACAAGATGCTTGAGTTGTTTCGGATTTATTAGACATTAGACATTTATTAGATTTGCGGAAGATAAGACAAAATGGATCGATTCGTGTGGTCAAACGGACTGCTTGAGATGAACGAAACTTTAGTAATTCAACAAAGAGGTGTGAGACTGTACGACGGAGACGAAAAGGTATTCTAATCTATTTGTAGCTAGCGAACTTTTTAACTCACCAGCTCAAAAGTCTTGCATCGATACTTTGTTTAGTCTCGCTACCATACGATACTAGTCAAATACCTGCGGACCTGAAGCTGACAGCATTAACGCTGTCTTAAGTCGAGTTTAACCCAAGTCGTGTATTGCGCTCACCCAGCTGCTCGTGGTCCTTAGCTAGCCATTATCAAATCTCATCCAAACTTGCAGGGACCGCCCGTAATATACATATATTAATTCGTTGTGTCCCCACAGGCTAAACTAGATGTTGGGGTAGTTCTCTTGAGCACCCATCGGTTAATTTGGAGAGATCAGAAGAATCATGTAAGTAATGGCCTTTGCAGCGCTGTTTGAAATTCTCTGGAGGAAAACTCAATAGTTGTCATTATAAAAAAAACACTCTCTATTCTCTGAAAACCAGTATGTGATTTTTCATACAGTTGTTAATGTATCTGACCGCCAAAAACATCTATCAGCAATTCAGTGGAACATACTGTACAATTTTGTTCTTGTATCATGTCATTTTGTGTTTCTCTGCAGGAGTGCTGTATAGCTATACCACTGTCACAAATCATATTTTTTGAGGAACAAGCTGCGGGTATTGGTAAAAGGTAAGTATGCTACAACAGCTGCACTGGCTCCTTAGTTTAATTACATTTTCAATACATAACCCCACCCACTTACTATCAATCCTCCTGTGGTTTATGCCTTCTCCCACCTCCCACTTGCTCCAGTTTCATTTATTCACTCCACCCATTCTCGCCACATTCCTCTTGAGACCCTCCTCCACACTGTCCCTTTCCTACAGCTTGAGTTCTGTCGGTGACTGCACCTTTTATGCAGTTTGTCTGAAACTCCCCCACAGTTTACATGCATGTTCCTCTGTAGCATCTTACAAGAACACATATTCAAGCTTCCGTCATCTCTATCCCACCCATTCCCTATCTCTCCTCTGCTCCTCAGGTTGTGGTTTGTGCCTTCTGTGCCTGACCTTTCCTACTGTGCCTGACCTTTCCTACTGTGTCTTTCATTCCGTCTTTTTTCCTTTCTTTTTAGTGTATTATTTGTTTATGATGTTGTACATTCCTACAACTACAGTTGTTATAAATATATTACAAGCTAATTCTGAATAATGATTGCACTAAAGAATTAGGCTGAGCAGTTAGGCATATAGGTTATGTGTTGTAACCTGTATCTCTCTCTCTGAATCCTAAAGTGCAAAGATTGTCATCCACTTGCATCCAGCCTCTGCCAATAAAGAACCAGGGCCGTACCAGCACAGCAAGTACTCCTACATCAAACTGTCCTTTAAGGAACATGGGCAGATTGAGGTAAATGCCTGTATCACATGATGATTGAGAGTTAATCTTTGTATCAGTTGCGATTCTTATTTTTCATATGATATTAACAAAAAATGTTAAATACCAGCTTGTGGTGGAAGTGAGGACATTTCAGTTGGTTTAATTTCTTTACCTGTATATTGATTTTTTTTTTTTTTTAACTCTAGTTTGGCATTTTTTCCCCCTCTTGAAACAATGGCTCTCTGCCTGTCACTCTCATGTTAGCAGTGTTTGTCTGGATGATTTTGACTGTTGTAAAATGACTGAGAGTCTGTGTTAAGTTCTACAGACGACTAACGGAGGAGATGACGCAGAAGAGGTGGGAGAATACTCCAGCATCTCAGCCTATTCCCACGGCAACAGGATCTCAGGTCAGAGAGAAGACAAAGGCAGGAATTCACTCAAAAATACCAAGTTCATAATGCAGTGAGGTTTTTGCCCTCATGGTGGTGCAGTTTTATCACATTTTAAAGGTTTTTATTGTGCAGCTGTTAGCTGATAACCTGACGCCACCTTATTTCATATGCTTTATGCTATTTTGTGTATTAAAGTGCAGTTTGCTTGTTTACTTTTTTATTTATTTGTTTGTTTATTTTTATTTGGTTAAGTCACTAAACCGGTTGAAAGAACACCTCTTGAATTGCACTGAGGGATTTTATAGCTTTGTGCCTAAACTTGGTGCATGGGCAAGCCCTTTTCCTTCCTCTCGCTGTGTTGTTGTGTTTGTGTACATGTTTGTGTATGTGTGTGTGTGTGTGTGTGTGTGTAAAATTGTCTGAGGGAGTGTGAGACAAAAGGGTTGATTTTTTTTTTTTTTGGGTCCCACAGGCAGGAAGGACACGCGCAGTCGGGATAGTGGGCATTGAGCGGAAGATAGAGGAGAAAAGGAAAGAAACGGACAAAAACATTTCAGAGGTGCAAGACTGTGATTGCAGGGGGGAATGAGAGAGAGAGAGAGAGAGAGAAAGGAAAAAAGAAAGAAAAAAAGAAAGAAATGGATGCTTGGCGTGCTAAAGAGATGACCAGAGCAGTAGCCGGCAGTATTGAATAACAGCGATCATTCACTCCTGCGGTCCAGAACATTCTCTGAGCTTTAGTTGAGGGTGCCTGTTTCTGGACCTCTCTGACATCTTGACATTCTTTGGGATTTCAAAGGTTTCCTCACAGGACTGAGGGCTGAGATAAGAGAGGCCAGCAGGGTGCTAGCATTGCAATAGAATGCCCTGTTAAATGTGTGTACCTGTGTATTCATCTGCCAGTCACAGCCTTTCTCTGTTGTTCTCTCCAGAACGGAACATTTTGTGAAGGTCAAATCCAGATCAGTCATGAGCCGATATCAAATGAATGGAAAAGAAAAAGTATATCACGGAAAATCATATCAACTCATGCATTGTTGATCTGGAGGCGTGCAGTGGTCACTAATGACAAAAACACTAATTCATATAAGCATATAGAAGGAAAATACCTGAACTGGGCACTGTTTTAGTCATCTATTGTCTCGTATTACTCAGGCCATTCAATTCAATTTGACATAATGGACATTGTCATAAAGCAGCTTTGTAGAATGCCAGGCCCAACATCCGCAGTGACCAAGTTCAAGGCAACAGTGTTCTACCACCAAGTATTAGGAGTAATAATCACTTCGTGACAGGAACCATGGTGAAGCTATGCGGCTGTTTAATGTAATTTGGACAATGCAGACTGAGTACATCATATTCCGTTGTGGTTTGTCACATCACTTGATTCTCCTTTTTTCCCCCTTTACTTCATCCAGGCGTTTGAGGATCTCAGTAAACTTATGATTAAGGTTTGTCCATCATTTCCCTCATTTCTCTTTGAACATTTCTTTTGAGCGTCACTGTGTTGCTCTTCTTCCAAAACCAAATTTTATCCTCTCCTCTCTCAGGCCAAAGAAATGGTGGAGCTGTCTCGTTCCATAGCCAGCAAAATCAAAGACAAGCAGGGAGACATCACAGAAGATGAGGTAAGGTTAAAATGGCGGACGTGACCTGACCGAAGGGATTCTACCGCTCACTGTTAGTCTTGGCTCTGTCTTTCAGGAAATCTCCAGAAAAGAGAGAAAAAGCTCTTTTTCTAGACTTGTTTTCTGGGGATGTCCTTTCTCTACTCCAAGTCTGTGTGTTCTCCAAAGCCACTATTTTTTAGTTCATAACACTCTCAGATTTAAATATCTTATCCATCTGCATGCTAAAAACGTTAAAGTACACCAACATTTTATTAAAAGATGACACGTTCCTCACAGAATTTTGTCTTCAAAAATTTAATGACACCGCATTCTTTTTTCTTTTTCTTTTTTTTAATTTAACTTATTAACTTACCGTGGTAACGTACAGACAGTATTTACTTTTTTTTCTCCTGCTCTGTGAATGACAGGTAAACACTGAAATGTTTTCCTTGTACTTATCTTGTCTTTAACAGACAATCCGCTTCAAGTCCTATTTACTGAGCATGGGTATTGCTAACCCTGTTACCAGGGAAACGCATGGCTCAGGCACTCACTACCACATGCAGCTGGCCAAACAGCTGGGGGACATGCTGCAGGCACCACTGGAGGTAAACACATGGTCATCTCTCTGGTGTGTGGGTGTGTATAATATGTGTAAACTGTGTAGATAGCCCTTCATTTATTACAGGTAACTAAGCTATGTTTTATGGTTAAGAAAAACATTGTGTAGCAAAGCTGGGTTTTTTTTTGTAAAGAACCTGTCATAAAATTATTGAAGACATGAATGCCGAGTTTTTCAAAGTAAAAACAAACTGTATGTTACATTTGAATTTGACTATCATTTCGAGGAGGTCTTAGGTTTGAAGGCGGGGTTAAAGGATTGTAACATCAGCAGTAGTCAAGTCTCTAGAGGCTGTCTAATGTGTCGGCTCTGTGTCAGGGAAATGTAACGTTCAGTTGGTGCTCTGTTGGAGGAGTATTTCACCAGCAGATCGAAAAAGTCTTTGAGAGGATTTACTGAGGTGCATGGCATGATAGTCCTGTCAGATTAGGAATTCTGATAGGGAAAGCTACTCATCTCATTGTCCTTAAAGGCCAGTTACTCCCTGAGTAATGGGAGTGTCTTTCACACCCCCCCCTTTTTACCTTGGAGTCAGGTATTATGACAGTAATTGTACAACTGACTAAAAGTCAGGGGGTAAAAATAGGACTGAGTTTGGATTGAAGAGGTGGAGTTGATTAACCCTGAGTCATGAGATCTCAGAGGAGTGTCTTGGATTTGTAACCCCCACAGTGGTCATTCCAGGCCAGACCTTTCATTCACTTGTACTAATGATCAGTATGTTGTCTACTGTGTTCCAGACCTTTCAGTTAATGTCAACTCTCTCTGTCTCTCTCTCTCTCGTTTCAGGAGCGTGGGGGTATGATGGCTCTCACTGAAGTTTACTGCCTGGTTAATCGGGCCAGAGGGATGGAGGTGAGTTGGATCCGTGTCCCATGTGGTTGTAATGTGAGAGGCCAGATAACCTCTGAGTAGTACTGTTCCTAAATCCATCACACTGACACATAACAGGTGTAAGTCACTAACCTTGTCATGCTGGAGAGAACAGCATAGGAAATCTGCCTGCACTCGTGCCTTGGGCAGGAAATGGCTTGGAGACCAGCCTGAGAGTGGTATCAGGGTTCTTCATTATAGATCTAATCAGAGTTGATCTTTGTCTCTCTGATTAGTGGGATTAAGAGCAGGGCTTCTGATAGAATGGCAGTCTGGACTGAAAAAGAACATGCTTACTGTTAGTTATATCAGTCATCTCTCTGCTTCTATCTATCTATCTGTCTGTCTGTTTAGCTATATTTTTTATTTATTTATCCATCTGTCTCTCTCCTTCAGCTTCTCTCTCCTGAGGACTTGGTGAACGCCTGTAAAATGTTTGAGACGCTGAAGCTTCCGTTAAGGTAAGAGTGCTGCAGCGTGACACAGCAGGCTGAAGGGGGCCAAGTTTGGCGAGAGAGAGAGAGGAATCCATCAGCTACTTCTTGTCCAGCTTCCTGTTTTCAAAGAGCATATCCGCCCCGTACCCCGTCTTCAGTTTCCACCTTTCATAAGAAAACAAAAGCACAGTACACCAATCTCAGTGTAGCATTCAGCTACAGGATAAAGAAAGGTCGCACACAGATAGCCTGGTTCTCTTTGTCTTAGCTACAGTGAGCTGAAATTTACAGGATGTTTGTTCAAGTGCTGTGAGATGAAATATGAGGATAATTGTTCTGGGGTTATTAGATTAAACCATGTTCTCTGTCCTGAATTATTCATCACAGACAAATGGTGATGGATAAAGAACAGAAGTGCTGTTCAGTCATTTTAATGTGGCCTTCAGTGGATGCTCTTCCCTCCAGTAGAAGTCTGTTTATCACTGGAGTTTATGCTTAAATAGATAATAGGCTTATAATCAAGACGGATAGATTCACTAAATCTGAACCCTCATGAGCTCTCTCTCTGTCTCTCTCTCTCTCTCTCTCTCTCTCTCTTTAGGTTACGGGTGTTCGATAGCGGAGTCATGGTTGTTCAGCTGCAGTCTCACAGCGAGGAGGAGATGATAGCCTCTGCGTTAGATAATGTGAGTGTGTGTTAAATGAACACTTTACCCTGGTTCGGCAGTCCACTAATATAATTCCATCTGTAATTTCACTCAGAGCAGCCTTGCACTGCGTTTCCCAGGCGCTCGGTTTTCACGTTTAATTACGGGTTTAGAAACTTAGATCGCGGAGTCTGTCTCCAACCACAGTTCCACAGGGTTTCCCCATTAAACCCTGTCTCCTCATGTCTTTCCTCTGGTAGTGGTCTTTTATATGGAACAGCCACCCTTGCTCGTGGGCTGTTATCTTCCCCAAAGAGATGTTAAGTGTGATGGATCAAAGTTTTTTGGACAAGACCTCATCAACAGATGTGTCCCGGGGAGAAAGGAAATTGTGTTTTGGGTTGAAACGCTGGAGTGTGCACGTAAGGCGTGTCCAATTAGAATTTTCCATCAACACCGAGTCCAAGGCACATGCGGTTCAAAAGGAATGTTTTTTACATAGCTGAAGATAACCAAACATCTCCAAGCAAGAAGGATTCTAACCTTTTAAACCCAGGCAGGACAATATAACGTCCGTCTGCCAATTACAGCAGAGCCAAAGAACGAGAGAGGTCCTGGCCAAAACTCTTCTTATTGCATTTGCATGGTTATTTGTCTTGTCGGATGGAGAGAAAACACAGGAGTTAAACTGAAAAACAAAAAACATGCATGAGTTATCTTTTTTGTTCCGTAATCTTGGTGTTTTCTCATTTTTCCAGGTGTCTGAGAAGGGATCACTCACTGCTGAAGAGTTTGCCAAGCTTCTAGGACTGTCTGTTCTTCTAGCCAAAGAGAGGTACTAAGCCCAGCGTCTCATGTTTAGTTCTACTACTACGTTGTTCTTTCGTCTGTTCCAAGGAGAATGTCATTTGTTTTTGTCTTTTTCTGTATTTGTCAGGTTGCTGCTGGCAGAAAAAATGGGACATCTATGCAGGGACGACTCGGTGGAAGGCCTTCGTTTTTATCCCAATTTGTTTTGACACGTTCGGCCAATGTTTTATCAATGTTCCTTTCCTGTAGGCCCCTCAGGCCCAGCCTAAGGGAGCTGATTGTCCTTTAAACTGGGAGTGGAGCTCTAAAACTCTTCCTCCCTGGACCCCCCATCACACTCTCTCTCTCTCTCTCTCTCTCTCTCTCTCTCTCCCTCTTTCTTTCTCTCTGGTGCTCTCTTTCTTTCTCCTCCTCACAGCTGTGCAGTTTCAACATGTGCAAAGATTCAGTAATGTTCACCAGGGTACTTTTTTCATTTTACATAATCTTCTAAGGCTGTGAAGAAATCAATGTTACCAGCTTTGTATGGTGGAACGGTCCTTTATGCAAATTCAGGAAGTTCACCCCCCCCATCCCCCCCCCCCCCCGCTTTCCACCCCCCTAAAACTAGACAAAGGGACCTGGTTAGCAAAATGAGAGGTCTGCAGTCCAAAACATGAGTAGTAAGGACATTTTTAGTTGTATAATAGAACACTTGAGTTCTCTTGATTCAGTGCTGTATATTTTCAAGTTGATATCAGTTTTATGGATGTCATTCATGCTGCACCTATTAACAGTGCTGATCCCAACAGAATAGCACCAAACATTATGGTCCCATAGGTTGTTTTCTGTCTGTTCTACAAGTGACATGCTTAATATAGTCAGATCAATTGTACTTACTGTTAATGGCCTTAAAACTTGACTATTAAATAAATTACTTTTTGACAACGTTGGTCTCCTCTTTGTCAGTATTTATTACTCTCAAAGTGTATGCAAAATGTTTTAATCAAGTGTACATACACACACATATACATATAAAATACAGATTATGTTCCTTTGATGCACAATTTTGGCCTATATTAAAGATGTGATCTCTCTGGATGCTGGAGTTGTATTTGGATATCAGTCATGCTTCGAAAAGTAGAGAAGGCATCACAGGTTGCTACATAAGTATGTGTCTGTCCTTGTCTTTGAGGGACATGGTAATGACAGCCATTCTGTGTGAATTATACAACGGGGGGAGGGGGTTCAACTTTTTCTCCAGGGCTATATAGCATAGGATATATAAATATTTTGTTTTTACCTGTTCTGGGAGGGTCCAAGTCTTAATTAGGAGTGTCAGCCCCCCAGCCCCCTGGTAATTTGAACCCTGATTCTGCTGATAGGTTATCATTTGTAATGGTAGACAATATTTCTATGTAGGTAATGCAAAGATCAATGTTTGTAGTTCCGACCGTTTTGCGGTGATGGACAGCTGTAAATTGCTGTGAAATGAAATGAACTAACTCACTCTGTTGCTCTGGTTTTACTTCTACAGTTGTTTAACAAAGACATTTCTGGAATTTTGAGCTTTTTTTTCTCTTTCTTTTGAAGATTGCTTAATATTTGTCTTGTGACAGTGGATATCTCTGTGGGAATATACTGTTACATTCATAGAGTATCGCAGCGTGCTCCCTAGAGAAACGGTAAGTGATAAATCGACATCATATGCAACTTACTGTACAAAATGAATGGTCAAACAAAATTGTTTTCCCTGAATCCAAAGCCGCACTTTAACTTAATTAGCTCCGTAATTGCCGATAGGGGGAGCACGGGAAAGCGCGGTCATGGTCGTTATGTTGGACAACGGTTGTCCGCAGATACGGGCTGGCTTTCATCAGCGTGCAGCGAGAGGTCCCGCTGATCGTCTCTAATCTCCAAGAGCAGAGATGACACTCCGTTGACTATTTGATACGTGAGAGTTTTGTGCACTCGCCAGGAATAGTAAGTTACTCAAAAAATTATATTTCATACTGTGCTGTTATTTATGCGTAATTTATCAGTGGCATTTTGACAGTCTCTGCTCGTAAAAAAACAAGTAATTGAAAATTGAGAGACTATAACAACAATATGTATTTTAAGTATGTTTTATTTAAATATACGTATACAGGCCTATATTTTTGATAGTTCTGAACAATGCAGTGAGTAGCACAGTTCGTAGCGACTACATTGCCTGAGCATATACCGCGACATATTGCGAGTGCTGAAAATGAAAATACAAAAAAAAGAAAGAAAGAAATGGAAAATGTGTCAGAGTTGGATATCGTTATATACCGTCAGTGATCTTTGTCCAATAACACATTATCTGTCTCTTTTAATGATGTAGGCATGAATGTTTTGTTAGTGGTTTAATGTCTAATCTCGAAGGTGGAATAAAGGGAGTGTGATTCCAATATTACAGAGGAGGAGAGGAAGGAAGAAAGAAAACAAATTTTAATCTCACTTCCACCTTAAGTACTCAGTCGTATAAATGTGGAAAAAAGAATAGCGTTGGCATGAAAAGCTTTTCTGCTTAACCGCTCAGTTTTATCAATCTGTCATTATCAAGTCTTATGTAAATCAATTATATTACATATCATTTCAGTATAATAACATTGTTATTTTTGATGGCACGGGCAAGAATTGTGATTTGAATGATGGGATTGGCACCGAAGTTTCAATCTTATGGGGAGATTAATGGTTTCCGAGGGGAAAAGCGTTATATTTTCCGGACAAAAAAAAAGAAAGAAAACAGTATACATGGGTAAAATGAATCTCCAGGGAATGCCTGTTTGGTCTATTGAAGAGAGAAACGAGATTCAAACTTTGTTTTCATGTGCACCATAAAACTCTATTCCATTTTTATTCTTTTGGATAAACTATATGGAACAAAAATAGAACTAATTACACCGTTCTTTTGATGCTTCCATGTCTAGCCCAGGTCTCTGGGATGCAACCAGCACAGATGCACATGTATTCCACTCAAGCCGGGTTTAAAAGGTTTACGCTGATTTGTTCTGTAACTAACTGGGCGTGAATGGCAGAGGAGGAGGGTGAAGAGGAGTGAGAGAAAACGGGGTGCTCATTTATCGGAATGACACAGGAGTGCGCCTCAGTGCTCCCTTTTCTGCTAGCGCTCATGGGGTTCGGTGAGTGATCTCTTTGGTTGCAAACTTATCACGTAATGTGTTCACACGCAGACACGTCCACATAAACGCACACTCGTGCTGCATATACATCAAAACAAAGATCCTCTGTGAAAAATCACAGTTTCTCTGTTCTTATGCTCCACCTAGTAATGAGCTAATGTGGAGGTTGATGATGACTAATGAAAGAAGAAGGTTCTTATCCACTGTTTTCTTCTTTAGTTTAACACTGATTCATAATTTCAGCTGGGAAGCAACTCGCACCGCTTTGGCCTCATGTCAGTAACCTCCTGGGAAGGGTTATTCTGCTGCAGATATTATAAATAAATGATAAAGAAGGAAAAAAAGGTGGATGTGAACCCTTATCTTTCATCACTTGTGTGTATTTCGCTTCACGCACCCATTAGTCCTGAGCTCCTCGAGCCAGAAAAGTTTGAAGGTCAGTGCTGACCAGCTCTTACTCCTCTCTGAGGGAGACTCAGTTGAAGAAGGAAGAGCAGGGAGGGTCAGTTAGTTTTCCTGCCCACTTTTTTTTTTCCCTCGGATAGATTTCTTTTTTCAGGAAGTGACCTATACACAGCGGCATTTCTAAATCACAATGGCTCTTCAAGTGATTGTGAGGGATGAAGAGACTCTTTTAAAAGGAACCGTTTGTACTTTAAAGTTTATTGTTGTGTCAAAGGATTTTAACTGTGTTCCTTTGCACACATGGACAAAATACTGAATGGATGTATTTCCTCTAAGTGTTTTGCACCACTGACTTGAACTATCCTTGTGCTTCAGATCAGAGCTTAACAGGGTACAACATGCTTGTGTTATAATAGTAGAAAATATAAAAATAGTAAATCATTGAAACAAGAGGTTTAATAAACTTCACATGTTAAAAATTGCATTCAAATGCTTCCATAAGAAATTATGCCCATATCCTTACTGAGATTTTTGAGAGACCTTATTCCTTTTACCACATAAATTACATTACATTTAAAAAAAGCAAAATATTGCAGTAATATACACTGAAAGGCCTGAGACTGTATTGGTTAAAGCTGATTCTGTACCTTCTGATTCTTATTTTTAATCTAAGGCAGTTATGACAAGCTACAGTTTTCTTAATGTAGAGCAAAAGTAGTACAATTAAGAAATGCACAATGTACAGTTCTATTAGGCTCTCAATATGATAAACAGTATGAATTGCAAAACAGTGAGCATAGCACAACATAACATTGAAAACTGAAAGTTACTATAGTCCAAAGGAGTCATGACCTAAAACAGGGTTCCCAAAGCTTTCTGTGGTGTTTTGATGTCGTATTGATTTTTGCTGCTCATGATTAGTGGCTCATTTTTACCTGGGAGATCAGTGTATCCTCATCCACTTAGAGACCACAGTTGTAGGATAAAACTGACAACCAGCAGGACTTTGCTTCTCTAGGAATGGGTTAACCAAGCCTTGGTCCGGAGCAAATATACGAATACAGTTCTGTATTTTGAGGTGAAAATACATTAAGTTGATGCAGATCATCTTTAGGTTTGTAAGTGCTCCTGAATTAATGTTTTGTATCGTGTCTCTGCTTTAGTTACAGCTGGCATTAACCTCTGGCCCTCTGTCCACACTGCTCTGAGCAATGCCAGTGTCTTTGTGGAGTACCACACTGACAGCAATACCACTGGCCGAGAGATGACCGTTCATTTAGTCGACATGAATAAAAATGTCACCGTGCTTACCAGACATATCTCTTCAAACCAGTCAGAGGGCTCACTGGAGTTCAACTGTTCCTGTTTCCTTTATGCTGGTCATTTCAGATTTAGACTTATGCAAACAATGGACTCAGGTGACACCACAAATAGAAGCACCATCTGGTGGTGGAGCCCAGAACTGTATGTCCAGTGGCCAACATTTCATATCTCAGTGGACCGTACTAGTAACCACAGTTCCAGTGCCTTCCAGATTGGTGTGTTCACCAATAATGACTTCCATGCTTGCTCAGACAGCAGGGCAACATCCCTCTACCTGGAGGTTAGCTACTTGGAGCACAACCAAATTGGGACTCAGACCATTGACAAAGTGCGGGACCGTAGACGTCATGACATCAAACTAGTGAAGTCCCAGCATGTGGAGATTGACTGTGCCCTCCATCTTACGGAGCAGGACTTCATTCAAGTGTCCCTCAAATCTCCACACACCGAACAGGACATTAAAAGCCCAGGACCTGTCTATCTGTCTCGCATCTTCTCCTATAAACTGCTGGTGGACAATATTTACAAGAGTGGTTGTGACAGCACCGTTGTGGTGCGTCTTGTAAGCCCACCCTGTGCGGTCACTAGCGGGAAGGTGGTGCTGTACCGGGAGGAGACCAGGACAGCTACTGCTACCGCTGTGGGCACGGAGGTGGGTAAACAGTCTCATTTGGCCTACAACTGGTTCACGCACGGACAGAATGAAACGGAATTTAACTGCTCTGTGTTCGACCTTGGCAAGAATAAGTACTGTTTTCACTTTGTGTTAATCTACAGTCAGGCTCACAGCAGAGCTCAGACGTGCGTCATTGTGCAGAGGAATTCTGGTGAGCATTGCTGTTAAGCATTTTTTTTTTTTTTTTTGCAAAGTTATGGAAATTAATGTTTAAAGTAATGACTTAAGTAGGCATTTAATCATAAATTAGTATATCGGCTTTACAGTGGTTGTGTTGTTTCCTGTAAAAGTTGTAACCAAGTGAGTGGGCTTTTAAGATAATACTGTATGTATCTGTCATCACATCCAATTATTTGATCAGTGAAGTTTAAAAAAGGTTCCCCCATCCTGTCTGTGTTACTTGTGGACAGAGACCTGGGGCCCTTGGCAGTCATGGAGCGGCTGCAGCGTGACCTGTGGAGAGGGTGTGAGGGAACGTGTCCGTGAGTGTCTGGTGCCCTCTGGTGGTGGCATGCGCTGCACTGGTATGGTGAGGGAGCAATCTCACTGCTCACTGGAGGACTGCACTGGTAGGAATACTATTAAAAAATAATTAATAACAAATACAGAAATAGCAGATACAAATCTGTGAGTTTTCAGTATCAGCAAAAAATAGAATAAATTTTAGCATCTGAAAATCTTATTTCTGTCCTTTTCAGATGTACCCCAACTCTCTCCTTCTGTGACACCTCCACCAGCTGTGGTCTCTCCCCTTGGAGGGAATCTTATGGCTGTAGCTGGGATTTCTCTGTGTCTGGCTGTGATCCTTGCCACTGTTCTTATCACAGTATGGAGGAAGCTGTGCCACACTCCCAAGTGCAGTTCAGTGCGACGTAGTTCCATGCATTCTCCCAGTGGCAGGAAGAACTCTGATGAGGCATCCATATGTGGACATAGCCTGCAGAGACCTAGCTTCTCCGAGAGCCTACAGGCTGCCCCTCCTCAAAAGGGGTTTAGCCTTTCCCCTACCACAGGATCATCTGAAAGACCCCTACTCACCCATCAGCAGAGTCTGTCCCTTCCCCTGCCTCTTCCTCAAGATCCAGAGAGGATGTCTCCTTCTGGCCAGAAGATTGTGCCACCAATTTTTGGCTACCGTTTAGCACAGCAACAGTTGAAAGAGATGAAGAAGAAGGGCTTAAAGGAGGCCACTCAAGTTTATCATGTCTCACAAAGTCCAGTGGATGATACCATGTTGGAAGCCACAGCTTCCACCCCTGTGGAGGTAACACCAGTACCACAAGACACCGACAGCCAGGAAGATGCTAACGTCAACCGTTTCCGTATCAAATCCCCATTTGTAGAGACCACTTGGACACAAAAAACATCTGCCACCTTACCTGACAGACTTAGCTCCAGAAGGGATCCAATCCTGGGTAATAGTGGAAGCTCTCAACGTTATGACCGCACAGCAGACTGGGTGGAAATGGTAGAACTGAGCACACTAGGCTATTCCAAGAACCCAAACTTCAGGAGGACGTCTAGCTTCCACGAGAGCAAGCAGCAACAGCAACTCCCACCACGGCCTTTCAGGGAGAGGAGCATGACTCAGGTAGCACCAAGACAGCTTCCTGAGGGTAGCTGCAGAACCAAGGCATGGGAGCACCCAATCCCAGAGTTGGAATACTGGTCCCAGTCCAAACCTAGAATGCCCGATAACTCGGTTGACCATAGGCGCCGACCCTGGATAGAACCTATGATATCCCAGTCTGAAAGCAAATCCAGTGTTACGGCACCGATTAAGCCTGGAATAGGGTCAACCAGTACATCAGAACCCAGTAGCAATCGTCATGTTGGAGGGCAGGGTCTGTCTCTTGCCCTGGACAGAGCTGAGAGGGCTGAACAGAACTGGAGTAGAAGGGGGCCCTCACCCATCCAGAGGAACATCTTGGCCAGAAAGCTTCGAGAGGCCAACTCGTCAGCCTCTGGCCACCGGCAACGCAGCTCCACGTTCTCAAGCTCAGAGCAGCGCAGGGGCCGGTGTCGTAGTCTACCCCTTTCCGCTGACTACAGCAACTCTACTTATGGCCTCAGTGAGTCTGAACAGCGCATGATGGACATCTCTGGTTATTTGGGCGAGGAGGACTGAATAAGGATGGTTAAATGTTCAGAAACTCACCTGCTCAGAGAGTGGGTGCACTTAGGTTAAACCGACGACAGATCCATCTCACAAAGAAACTCTAAGGGGAAGTGTCAGGTATTCCACGATGCAGGATTTCTCACCAAGCCAAATAATTTGAGGTAAAAATTAAAGCTGTCCAGTAGCAAAACAGCCAAAAAAACAACAGCCTTGATTTGTGAATTAAGCTAACAGAAAAATCCTGCCTCTGCAAACTCCCCTGCTGTAATTTAGCATCTGAATTCAATCATAGCTCAGAACCATTACTTGCTGGCACAACACTCATCTTCCAATGAATCTAAACTGGACTGAAACTGAGGCTACCTGTAGGGCCACTTTGACCCATCTCAGGGACAGTGTACGATAATCCTAACAAATATGACCAAAACAAAATCGTTTTACCTCAGTGCCCAGAGACAAAAGTCACTGTTTGAGACATTTCACACTGGAAAATGGCATACCACAATTCTTTACGGCATTGACTGAAGTTTCTCATCATTAATATTATGTTTGTATAATTGTATGTGCTTTATTATAACAGTTTGACATCATTTCTTTTTGTGTTTTATTATTTCTGCATATAGCCCCTTATGTCTGAGTGTATTGTGTATAGCATTTCCTCTTATCAGTGCCACTGGAATAATATATAGTTTATTTGGGGGAAAATGAAACCCTGACAGTACCTCATTGTATTTAGAAAGGACTAGGACAGTATGTTTTTACAATGCCCATTTATTGAACTATACTTATTGACGATTAATGACAGGTTCACACTGTTGTATGCAGATACAATCAGATAAGAGTTCCATCTGTTAAAAACTTCTAAGTCTTGAGGAGTAGAAGGTTTATGACATGCAGACTTGTCCCAATTATCTCACATTTGGAGTGAGCTACATTATAAATGGCGCTCACTCTTTTGACCTGGCTGATCACGATGCTAAATGAAAGCAATAAGCTTAAAAAGATTTTATTGATACACTTGGGAGACTCATAGAGAGGTTGTGTGTTCAGCAGAGGTCACCCTTGAAAATGAAGTTCTTTCTCAGTGTTAAATTTGTAAAGTTAGCTGGTTTCCTGACTGATTATATGCCAGATGCAGGCTATGAGAAGCCAATAAACTTATTTCTTTTGGGGAAAGGCAAGTTAGACCTACCAAATGGAATAATTTCAATGGCCTTTTAAGGTCTGATGGAATAAATCTAATAGAGAATCTCCTCAATAAAGAGACAAAAAGGAATAAAATCAATACTGACTTGGTGCATTAACAAAGCAATTACATGTTACACTACCGGTTTAACATGAGCTGTTACTGCTGCAGCTATCAAATTCATTAATAATTGGGCTTATTACTGAAAGCCGCATGGTGTACATCTACTCTTCGGGTCCAGCTCCGCTCCCCAGGCTGTCCAAGAAGAGCCTGGGTCTGACCTTCATGGTAGTGTGTCGCAAAGAGTACCAAAAACCCTTCCAGGTTGCCCACACCACACCGTTGTCAGACTTGGCTTTGTACTCTCCTTTTCTGTAAAACTTCCCATTCAGGTTGGCAGCATGACACCTGTAGACAAATGTCAAATAGGTACTTAGTATAATAATAATAACAATAATAAAAGTTTATTTAGAGCCCAATAGCACTATTTATAGTCTCAATGGGCTTTACATATAACAAAATCAAATCAAAATGATATTATCCATAAGTTTGAGAAAATAGATAAGTCTTTAGTTTGGTTTTAAAGGTATGGAGAGAGTTTGCCTCCCTGACTTCTGTAGGTAAACCATTCCCAAGGAAGGGAGAGTGGTAGGAAAAGGCTCGGTTGCCAGAGGACTTCCTCTTAACTCTTGGAAGGACTAATAGTCCAGAATCTTGAGAGCGCAGGGTGCGAGGGGGGTTACAGGGTGTAATTAAGTCAGACAGGTAGGAAGGCACAAGCCCATATAAAATTTTATTTGTTAATGAGAGGACCGTAAAATCCGCCCTTGCATGAATTGGGAGCCAATGACGGGAGGCCAGGACAGGTGTAACGCAATCAATGTGTAATGTGTAATGTGATTGTGTTTTTGATATGAGTGACCAGTGAGAGACTGGAGTCACAAATCACACCAAGGTTTTTTAGCTGAAGAGTTTTGAGAGATGCCCTGCTCCAAATACTCCCCAGTGCTTGTTTTCAAGGTAAAGGAGTCCTGCCATAAAACTTGGCCCAGTCATTCAAATGCCTATTTGAGCCAGGTCTATCTGAGACACACGTCACAGCCTATTTTGATTCCCATTTGAGTTCACATTGAATCACTGAGTCAATCATTGAATCACATTGAATTAAAAACAAATGTGGATGAGGTCAAAATAACTGATGTGTGCATGTGTGGCCATTTAATCAAATGAAACAATTTGATTTTCATTTGATTTTAATCAAATGAAAGGCCAAAAACAGAGATGAAGCCAATGATGTCATGGCATGAACCACATATCTGAGACTTTGTGTCTACATTCCTCACCTGTTAAACCACCAGCCTCCATTGTTCTCTGAAGCACAGCTACCCTGGAGATAACGGTCATTGTCTTGGTCTTTAGTACTGAACTGCATGCCGCTGTGGGAAGCTGACCACTGCTGCACCATCCCAGCACCTCCAGAAAGGGCGTCTCCTGCCTTACCACTGTACAGGCCAAAGTGCAGCCTGTATTTATCCTGGTCGAACGAGATGCAGACGAGGACAGCAAATGCAAAGGACGCAAAAACCAGAGATAGAACATTTAGATGACAATCTTGGTTACAGCTGCAGGAGAAACTGTATTTGTGACTGAACTGGAGAGAGATGATTATTTCATTGTTGGGAATCCTCCAACAGAAGTTGTAATTGTCAATTATTTGGCCTTTTAACTGGTCTTAAAAACTTACCTTCTCATCTGATATTCTAAAATTCTCATACAGAGCAAATGTGTTGTCTCCATTCCAATCCATCAGATCGATCTTCATCAGGTTCTCATCTCAGGGGTTAAAGTTAAAATGAATTCAGTGCTGCTCAAATGTCAAATTATCATTAAATGAGTATAAGTTTAATAAGCTGTTACTTACCTCCAAGTAGCGAGTGGATGTGGTCATTTCCCAGCCAGAATTCATCATTTCTTAGTTTGAAATTGCCAAATCCATCCTTATAATCTGCCCACTCTCTTTAAAAACATAAATTCAAATGCATGTGAAACAGCTTTCAAAATGGGATAGGTCCACAGTTAAAAACAGCGGAGTTATGACAGCTCTAATATGCCTGTTTGGGTGAAACTACATGTCTGTTCAGGCGCACGCTGCACCTGTTGAAATCTACTCTCCCATTGCGCCTCTTCTGGATGACTGTCCAGCCACCTCCGTCCTCCATGTCGCAGTACACAAGAAACGGTTCGACCGATGGTTTCGGTTTAATTCGGTAAAATCCACTCACAGGCCTTAGTCTGTCGAACAGCTGTGAACAATCTGAAGACGAGATTTATGAAGATGTAAACAATTATTACCATGGCTCTCACGGGATGTATGACATTTACGGCAAGGAGAAGCGACAGAACACAGTGCATCACCTCTGTCATAGACGATAATGCTCCCAGCGGTGGTTGGTAACTTCGGTAAGTTTTCAGTCTCGTGTTCATTGTCCGTCACGTTTGGTTTCGTGATCGGCTGTGTTCCAGAAGGTGTCTTGAAGTGTCTATGTGCGCGCAGATGCGTCAGTCTCCACGCACCGATCAAGAGCTTGTTTTCAAGTTCGCGAATGTTTTTCTTGAGCGCAGTGTACTCCAGATCACAATGTACGTCATCCTGGTTGGTAAAGAAAATACATATTTTGTTTCATATGTAGTATATATTTTGATAGAAAATATATTACCATGGAAAGAACAAACCATAAAATACGCACTGAGAGTCGTGGTGACGCAGCAGCAAAGAACGCGATGAACGTAAATAGCATCAGTAACATGGTCATCAGTGAACGGTCTTGACAGAGAAAAGAAGATCAACAGCACTGCGCAAATTATCACCATATATTACCACATAATGTACTCATAATCCAGTTCTATTTTCTCATAATTTTAACGAATATAAACATCTTCCATTGCAAATATTTGCTTAGATTCAACGAGGGAGAACAAATCTATCACTGTAAGCCTACTTACCATTATTTCATGAGAAGTTGCTCTTTACCCTCCACCAGTTCAGGTGCAAATGAAATACCTTCCACGACTTTTACTTGCATTATTTATAGGGGCAGTTAGTTCCACCTGGTCCGCATTAGATCTACTGAGGGAGCAATGTCTCACCTCTTCCCATTCCTAGCATTCCATGTGCCTCTGAAATTTTATTTTTTTGCTCCTTTTCACAAATATTGGCAAAAAAATAGAATTATATATATATATATATATACACACACATCCAAACTATAGTTATGATGGGAAAGAATGGTTGGTCCAGATATGCATGAAGATTCTAACAGTTAAGCTCTTTTGTGGATTCTGGAACTGGTCTTACATTCTAATCCTTCAATTTGGATTACTGCATGTTTGACTCTTATGAAGAAGCTGTGATACATGAAGCAAGGTAAAAGTCCAAGTTAGACCCATGAATCGTTAGGTTTAGCTCAGGAGGGGGGAAACATGGCAGTGGAGGATATTAAGCAAGGAAGGGGGCTGGACAAATTACACCGGCTTGCGAAACACTTCATTTTTCTTTCTTTGCTCAGCCATTCTTTGAGAACCTGCTGTTTTTTGTTTACGGCCAGTCTACCATGCCTGCTACTGAATTTCTCCCCCTTTTTAAAAAATTTTTTTTTACTAGTTAAGCATGATTTAAGGAAACACACACTTACACACACACACACACACACACACACACACACACACACACACACACACAGAGCTTAGAATCAAATCATGTGGAAATACCTCATGTATAAAAAGTCATCATTATTACAATTTCAGAAAAGTGATACAGGAAGTACACAGTCAAGTGTGAGCAAAATATTTTATTGGCTGACAAATTCATGTCACAAATCCTTTTCTTATCATTTTGTAAACTGATTTAAGAGTAACTGGAAAGTAACTGTACAGCTCCTTGGTAGTTATAAAAATATTTATATCAAAAACCATCAAAACTCTGTTGGGGTTAGGGTTAGGGTAAAATAGGCATTTAACTTAAAAGACAACAAAATACATTTCATGAAAACTGGAGCCAGAACACAGGTAGTTATCACATGAAAGACAATACAATTGTCCCTATATCTAACTTTGTTGAAGTTCTGAATGATATTAAGATAACTGACAGATAAAATTTACTTAAAAACACGTTCAACTCTGAGACAATGCTGAGGGCCAGACTTTACCTGCCCCGGCCACAACGCCCCTTGGAACAACATTTTCTTTGGGGCGTTTTCTGAGACGACCAAGTTAAAACACTCGACTTAAAAATCTCTCAGTACACTTTCCGTATTTAAACAAACGATTGCGAAATTGTGATGAATTTCTCAGCTGAAGACTTTCTATGTGATAGGTCGCTCAAAAGACTTCTCAAGCTATGGGGCTATGCAGGCAACAGCGTCAGGCGCATCAGGAAGTTCAAAACCGCTACGTTTGCAGAGACGGGGCGGAATAACTGTGGATAGAAGGAACGAAAATACCAAGACCAACAACCTTTGATCGTTTTTCGTAGTATCCTCCCAAAAGTCACAAGACAGCGAGGAGGCTGCTCGTAAAGAAAACAATGGATAGGTAGAAAGTAGGGAAATCATTTATAAACGTGTGGCGAGCATGAGTTTAGGCTGCCAGATACTGCGGCTGGGGAAAAGAAGAAAACAAGAGCTGTGAAAGGAAAGACAAAAAAAAATTCACCCCTCCTCGAGTGCTGTTCATATGGTTTACGCTGCCGTGTCTGGTTTGTATTATCACATTTTCTTGCATTTCTTTACGTCACAAACAACCAAACGCGTTAAGACTACTCATAAAATATAGATTATTGAGCATAGCTTTCAAAGTTCAGTAATTCCTCTGAATCTCTCCATTAAGGTCAGGTTACCCCAAACTTTCAAGATCCGCGCAGTTTCCCATCTTTTAAAGACCTAGTTATACAGCAAGTTACCCAACGCAAGATCTGCGACTTAATTCAATATAAGTTGAACATCACCACATTATAGAGGTAAGTATCTCGTTATTAGAAGTATTTTTGTGTGTGCGTTTGATCATATGGGTATTTGTTTTCTGAATATGAGATTATAACGACAACAGTTTTGCAGGACTGCTGACAGGGGTAGACGATTACTTACAACGATGAGAACTAGAATGCATTCTTTCACAAGACAGTTCGTGAAGTAATTCCATTGAAAAAAAAACCTTAATTGCTAAATACACCCAGACTGTGCAAAAGATGTGTCTCCCTTTTCCCAGAGAAATTACAAAGAAAGGCTTGAAGAATGACATCGGTTCATTTTAACCCTGGATCAGATTCCAAAGGAGTTAATGGGTGAGTTAACAACGTTGTATGAAAGTTTGGAAACTGCTGAGCATAGATCATTCACGACATATATTCACGACCTTCACCCTCACTTTATTGGACTACTCCAGCACTACCTTCGGTTTTATTTTACTGCTCGGGTTTTCAATCAAAAGAGAATTGTTTTGGGTTATCCAAGAGGCTTTTTGTGCAACAAAGAGATTTTTTTTAACGTCAAATTAAAACCTTGGCTCTCCAGATTTTTAGGAGATTGTTCATACAGTAAGTCTTGTGTCATGTTCTTTTGTTCTCCCATGTTGTATTGGGGCCAGTTCTACTGGAAAGGAGGATGCTCAAGTCACAATTGATGATGGCAAGGAGGAGAGTGACGTGCCAGACACCATGTATTAGTAAGAGATTTTGCAAAACCCATCATATATGTTTGAAGTGAAATATACATAGGCCTATTACACACAATGCACAAATGAAAATATACAACGGTTGTAAATAGATCAACATTGTTCCCCACAGAAACATCTTTGGCAAGTATTTATAGTACCTAGATGTTTTGCCTCTTACTGACAATGAAATAATTCCTCTAGTTTTCGCAAAATCCCTTCACAATTTCTTTTCCTCCCTGTAGCCAAATCCGAAAGAGGATAGCTCCATTTGTGATGTCATTTGGGTTTCGGTAAGTATCTTGAAATTTGGATCTCATCAGTGTTATTCAAACATGCCCTATGAATGGAGTTTTGATTCTTTGATATCCAACTATTTGTCTGCACCAAATGCTGTCAGATTGACGAGAGCAGATTCAAATGTTAGTAAGCCACACTCTACTGTATGGCATGCTCTCTCAGTTGTAGCAGCTAAGTGGTCCTAGAAATCATGGCTTGATCTCGCACCCAGAATAAAAGACCACAGCTTTAGGAATTTAGTTAAAATGTTAGGTATGTTTGTTTAGTTTACAGGTTCTGTCTGTTATATCTCAACAAGCTCAGAGACTGTTAATGTGTTAGATTGTTGAAATTTCCGACTGGCAGACTGAAGCTGTTGAAACTCTAGTGCTGTTTGTGTGCTTGTGTGTGTGCATGTGTATTTGTGAGATAACTGTAAATTAAATATATATATATGAGATGACTATATATATGTATATGAGATGACTAACTATAAGATGTTTTGCTCTCTGCCTCCAGTGTCTTTGGCCTGGTACTCATTATAGTGGATATCATTTTGGTCATCGCTGACTTGGCCCTCCTCCACCGGAGCCGTGAGGTGGGCAATGCGTTAGAGGCTGTTTCTCTGGTCATCTCCCTCTTCTTCCTGGTGGATGTGCTGCTGAGAGTCTACGTGGAAGGGTGAGTGGAGAGCTGAGGACAGTGTGTGGAAAATGACCGCTAGCCACTCCGCATTTCTGATGAGTCTGCATTTTTTTAATCACAGGAAGTGCTACACAGGAAGCTGTGTTTCCTTGCCCTGTCTTGTCTCCTCAGGGATTCTGTGCTGACTCGAATAAAAAGCTTTGCAGTTTTCAGTTCTATAGAAGAACATGCATTGCAGCTTTATAGAGTCAGTTTAGTTGGGAAGCTGTGACTAAAATAAGAGCAGAAAAAGTGTCAAATCTGGGCAAAGTTATGGTAGAGTAATGAGTCTGTCTCACTCTGTGATAGAAAATCACGGCTGCACAGAGGAGACAAAAGTTCCCCACAGACTTGGGTCCAATAAGTTTTTGGATGACTCGATTCTGTCCCAAAATTCTGACATGGTTCTTTTACCCTTTTTTTTTTTAACTAAAGCTACCAGGCTTTCAACGAGTTTGAGTATCTTGAACCAACACCAAACAAAATGTCACATAAATGGCTAACAAGCTCTCAATTGAAACTGTCATTTATCCTCTTAATTAAGATAGTGAGTTGAAAAGCAAAGGGAATGCAATAGTGAATCAATTCAATGCCCAGTCATTCAAATACTTCAAATACTTACGTGACCCAGATCTGCTGTCCACACTTGCAGTACAACTTGTGATAATTAGGAGTCACACTGTCTCTACACTGTCAAAGATTGAATGGGAAATTCTACTGTGTTTCAGATTCAAAGTTTACTTCAGCTCCAAGCTAAACATTGTTGACGCCTGCATTGTGGTTGTTACCTTGGTGATTACGATGATCTACACATTCTCTGACCTCTCAGGGACCAGCCTTATTCCGAGGTACAGTTACGCAGATTTCAAGTTTGTTTTTCAGTCTGGTTACATACACTTTCTCTCCCTCTGTATGTCTTGGCTCTTTGGCCTCTCTGTCCAGTGCAGCACAAGTTTGGCTGATTGTATAGTCTCAGATTCATTGTGGGCCAGGTTGATGAGACCCTGTCACAGTACTCTCAAATGGCCTCTTCATCTTGTGCCCTTTGGCTCTAAAGTCGCTAGGATTCTAACAGGACTTACTGAGCTGAGGTTTCACCAAACAGACATCACATGAATGCGGTAAAGAGAGAAACATGATGTTCATTAAGATGGATGGCTGAGAGGGTAGGGCAGAACTAAAGAGTGGACCAGTCATTAAAATAAAGAAAATGCATATTTGTTGCAGGTCTGTTGCAATGTCAAATTAAAGTATTGAGACTTTCTATCGTAGATTATCTAAAACAACAATGTTGGTCTGTTGTCTAATGGAGTTTGTTACCAAATAGATACTTATTAGGCCATGTCCTGCTGATTCAGCCAACCGTGCTTTCATTGCTCTCAAGTTCGTACTCAGAAGCGTGCTGTGTTGTGGTGGAAATGTGTTTCTTTGGTTTCTCTCCACAGGGTGTTCACCTTCCTAAGAGCTTTGAGAATCATCATTCTAGTGCGAATCTTCAGGCTGGCCTCTCAGAAGAAGGAGCTCGAGAAGGTTACCAGGAGAATGGTGAGGTTCTACTGAGGAGACACCGAGAAGAGCAAATACTGTTTGAGGAGAACTGAGGAGTCTAAAGCTTACCAAATACTTTTCTATGTTTGATATATCATCAGTATACAACCTCTCCCTGCTTTGTCACTTTTTATGGATTATTTCTGACCTTGTTTTTCAATGTTCCTCACTTTTTACTCTTTCTCTGATTCTCATAGGTGTCGGAGAACAAACGGCGGTACCAAAAGGACGGCTTTGATCTGGACCTCACGTACGTCACAGGTTAGTGCACAACATTTGGTATGCTGTATACAACGACTGCAAATGCTGCCGATGTATTTCATTGGTGTCGTTGTTATCCGTTTTTGTTTCGTTTCGTTTTGAATGTATCGGTTCTCATGTCGTTTTGAACGTAATGAATGGATGAATGTTTTTTCTGTGCTCTTTTAGACAGGGTGATTGCTATGTCCTTCCCGTCCTCAGGGAAGCAGGCTCTCTACAGGAATCCAATCAGAGTAAGATCTAGGCACAAAATGTTTTCAAAACTAATTAAGAGTGAGGGGTGTGGTAAAACATTTTTGTACAGGGAAATAGTTGAGAAGTACAGAAAAGTGCTCGATTAAAGACCTGTTAAATGGATTACAATGCATTTGTCTTTTTTTTTTTTTTTCTCGTTGCAGGAGGTAGTCAGGTTCTTGGATACGAAACACCTAGATCACTATAAAGTGTACAATCTCTGCAGTACGTGTGTTTTTCCCCTCTGCTTTTTAAATTTAATTTTAAAAAAAAATGGACAAAAATGCAATTATCAAGGAAATGTCAACCAAGAAATCTGAATGATGCAAGATGGTTTTTGTTTTAGGTGAAAAGGGCTATGATCCAAAATTCTTCCACTACAGGGTGGAGCGCATTTTCATTGATGATCACAATGTTCCGTCACTGGAGTGAGTCACCACTCTCTCCCATCATGATCGTGAATAATATCTCTGACAGGAAACATGCTACATGTTTCAGATGTTATGTGTGCATGTATTTTTGTATGACGGTATACTTTAAGCACTGGTGGTATATGTTGAATGTCTTTTAGTGACATGCTGAGGTACACAGCCAATGTGAGAGAGTGGATGTCTGCAGACTCTAGGAATGTCATTGCCATCCACTGTAAAGGAGGAAAAGGCAAGTTACCTTTGCTCTGGTCATGTTTATGATCAGAACAGATAAAGACTTTCCCATATCCGGTCTTTGTAGGCCATAATTCCAGTACTTTATATCTCCACTTTATTAATTAGAGGCTGATTTTTACCTGTGAAACAGAAGTATGCAGGCAACCTCACAGTCGTCAGTAGAAATGTAAACCAGCAGATCCTTAGCCCTTCAGAACCAGATTTATAACCTGATCAGAACCCAACAGAGTAGGTGATGTGTTTCATAACCAAATAAACCACGTGGTTAGTGGAAAATGACAATGCCCACTGTATAGCTAACCCTTAAACGTGCAGATGACCAAATAAGAAAAGAACCAAATCCCTGTCTGAGTTTGAAACGTTTGTTTTCATCAGGGCGCACAGGCACTATGGTATGCACGTGGCTCATCGACAGTGACCAGTTTGAGAGTGCTAAGGTATCGTAAGTAAGGAGTCGTCGCTGAGGGTTTTTTTCTCTCCGTTTTAAATCAGTCTACGTGTGATTCTTAACCTGTTAAACACTGACCCACAGGACAGCCTTGATTACTTCGGGGAGAGACGGACAGACAAAAGCATGAGCTCCAAGTTCCAAGGGGTGGAAACTCCCTCCCAGGTTGGATTCCTTCTACTCAGTAGTAATACTGATATTTCAGTGGCAAAAACAAAAACAGAGGATATGACAGGGAAAGATTTTACAGTGTAAATAGAATACTTATGAGTGTATGAACATTGGACAGTTCTGATATTTTCAAGAAAATTCTCGTTTCATCGTTTATATATTTCAATGTTTCAGCTTTGGTAGAGTGTTTGTGAGCTTGCAGAACAGTCGTACTTACGTGTTTGTGAAATGTACGAAAACTATTATGCGTTTTGCTCTTTTTCAATCCAGAGCAGGTATGTTGGTTACTATGAGATCATGAAGAATAAATATAACCGCCAGCTGCCTCCACCAAAGACCCTAAAAATAAAGAGCATTCGCATCCACTCCATCTCCGGTGAGTTGTTCCAGGTTGTCTCTGTGTTAAATCAAAGTGGAAGTTTTGTTTTCTGTGTGTGATGGAGATTCTGTATCCCAGGGAACACACACTTTGTTGGTATTTAGCATCCCAGTTTGGACTGTTTGTGCTCAAGTGCAGACCTGGATCAAATAAGTATTTTAAGTATTTGAATGACTGGGACGCATCCCAATTTTTTTCAGGGTTCCCTTTCTTTGTCTCTTCTCAGTGCTCTCTCAATTAACAGAATAAATGGCAGTTTTAGTTAAAATTTTACAAGGCTTTCATATGAGGTTAGTTTTAGTATTGCTCTAACACACTCAGTTCTTTTGGAGTTTTAGTCCTTATGGAATTATAGTCAGTCCTTTTAATAATTATAGTAACTGTAGTAGAAAAGAACACAATGTAAAGGAGTCATGTTAGAGAACTGGGACAGGCCCAGTCATTCAAAAAACAAAAAAACTTATTTAAACCAGGTCTGTGAGGATGCAGTGCGTTATTTATGTTGACTGGTTATACTCAGATGAAGAGCTAAGTGTCCCTTACCCTGCGTGCCCTGTGCTTTTTGTATTGTAGGTGTGGGGAAAGGCGATGGCAGTGACCTTAGAGTTAAAATCTTTGTGAGGAGGGAACTGGTGTTCCAGTGTGTCTGTGCCAAGCAGGAGAAATGTGCTGTGAGCAAACCCGCCCCTTATGCACTTGTATTTCCAAGATATTAACAGCCTCTGTTGTGGATTTAATTCTGATCCAATTGGTCATGTCAGGTGTTTCCAGATGCTGGCAACAATGCTGTAGTCATCAGTTTACAGGAGGGGCCGGTCGTTTGCGGGGACGTGAAAGTCATGTTTGAGTCCAGCGCTGTAAGTCATCTTTTGTTTCATCTCTTACGATGAAGAGAGGGTTTTTACAGGTCTCCTCTGATATCTAGAGACTTGGAATACAGAATCCAAACAGAGTTAAGTAATCGGCTCTCTGCTTCCCTCCCAGGGTCTTCCAAAGGGGTATGAGAACTGCGCATTCTATCTCTGGTTTAACACCTCATTTGTAGAGAATAACAGGTAGGTTTAGCAATCGTCGACTAACCGTCGGTTGCATTTTCGTGTCTAAAATGGACATATTCCTTAATTTTTGCCATCTCTAACAGTAATCATCCAACTTATTTGTGATTTTAATTCAGGGATGACAGATTAATGCAAACCACACCACACCTTTAAAATGAATGAACAATTACACATTGCAAATGATAGGAAAACATTCAAATTTGTGTGCATTTACATGGGATATGCTAAGGAAGTGTCTTTCTATCAATTTTGGTATATGAAAACTAGGGATTAATGATGTTTAAATGACATGTAAAGAGAATCATTCGAATAGTCAGTGCGACTGCACAGACCTTAAAAGTCTGAGTTTGAAAATGACCAGTTCATCTCCACTGAGTTGTACTCCAGAATGATGTCGAGGGAAATTAAGATGAATATGAATAATCATCCAACATTCATACTGTGTATTTCAGGCTTTGTCTACCAAGAGATGAATTAGACAATCCACACAAACCCAAGACCTGGGACATCTATAAGGAGGATTTTGGCATCACCTTTTCGTTCAGTGAACCGTGACTCCTGCAGTGCCGAGATGTGGAGAGAGGACTCTTTCATGCCCATCTGTCCAGATGTTTTACTTGACGCATTCTTGCACTGAGTCAAATTTCGCTCCACAATAATATGTTTACTTTGTGTAGACGTAGATTTAGGTTTAAAAAAAAAAAAAAAGAAAAGAAAAAAAGGGATGTTCTGTCATAGGATGGTCAGTATCAGTGACTTTCACGTTGTATTGACCTCAGTGCTGTTGCAGGTTCAGCGATTTCAAATAACAACACTCCAGATGCGGTTGTTTCGTTCAACAGATTTAAGTGATTATGTGCACAAGTGAAAACAGTTGATTTTTTCCTTCTTAATAAATCATATTTACATCCAAACAAATAAAGTTCTTCACTCATCTCAGTTCACGCACAGATTCCAAAATGAACATGTGAAATCGCAATTCTTCTGAGAAACATTCCCCATGACCTCTGATTAATCTGACTAGACATTATGTGGAAATGGTGGTAGAGTGACAGGATCAGTGACTGGTCTTATTAGGCCTGTAGTCAGCAGAAATATTGCATTTTTTTAGAAACAGCCTTTTCCAATGGTTCCTCTGAAGGCCTCAGTCCTCTGCACTGCTTAGATCTCTGTCTCTCTCTGCTCCAACACTCCTGCTTTCTTTCATCAGGAACCTGATAACTAGCAGATGAATCAGGTATGTCAGAGCAGGGACAGATTTAAAATGTGCTCTGGACATCTAAGAGTAATACCGGGATAAGGTCTTTTTTTTTTTTGATGGATGGAAAGACTTCAGTCAGAGCAAAAGAAACAAAAAGGGGGAAAAAAGGTTATTTAAGGCTTCTGAGTCTCGTGTAGCTGTGTAACTATGATGGAATTTCTCTTCTGTTCACACAAATCACTCTGGACAGCATTGCACTTATGAAATTGTAATTGTGCATAAACCACAATTAAGTTTTAGGATTTGGCTCACAAGAAAAAAAAAAACCCAAAACAAACAAACATACTAGCAAAAGGCAAAGCGCAAACCGTTATGGTTTAGAGCAGTGACCCTCAACTCCAGTCCTACATGTCTTTGTTTTAACTCCTCATTATGACAGTTAACTGAGCTAATAAAGGGCTTGATGATTAACTGATCAGTGGAATCAGGTGTGTCAGTCCTGAGTTAAAACAAAGACATGCAGGACAGTGGGCCCCCAGGACTGGAGTTGTGAATCACTGGTTTTGAACTACAGAGACCAAGAACTTGTTGAATCTGATCACACACTTTACAAATTCTCTCATTTAAAATCAGAATGTCTTTAAGAAGTGGAACTACGACGGTCTTTAAAACATGCATGTTTAAGATTACAGGAATTCAGCTCAGAAACGTTCAGGAAAAAATAAAACCTAAACACACACACAAACAATTAATTTTGACACGTTTCCTGAATGTTACCACTAATAGATAACAAACCTAATACCAAAATGCTAACAGACTCAGCAGTGAAATGCACTTTCAAAACAGACGTATTGCAGTCAAACCCATAAGACAAATATGATGAATGTGGAGACAATGAATTAATGCAGTAATTTATATTCCCCAAACCCGCTCCTGCCGGTCCACATCAATGCACGTTTTACATCTTTCCCTGCTCCAGGACACCTGACTCAACTCATCAGCAGATTAAATTCATCAGCTGACACTTGTCTGTTAGAACACTAAGAGGCCTTAATAGTCCTAAGCTGTGGGTACCAGGGACCTAAAACATGCACAGCTGCGGAGCATTATAAGGAAGACTGGGAGAACATTGGGCAAAGACTGCCCTCTTGTGGTTTGTTTTCATACGACAGCCAAAACCAGCCTCTTTTTATGGAAAGGTCTTGTGACCGAGTACAATTCGAGTACATACATTCACCGCCTGTAGTTTCACAGTCACTGTACGCCCAGAGAAATGATTTGGTGCTCACTTTACTGCACGGAATTACGCCCCGATATTTCATGAATTTCAAATGGAACACAAGAGCCCTCAGTCAGCATGAAAACAATGGTGCTATTACTAAAGACTAAAGACTGCGTTAAAAACACAAGCCATCTGAAATTTCAATCTGTAACTATTTCAGGATCAAGAGAACTTGGCATTAATGCAACACGATCCAAAACATATTGTCCAGCAAAGAAAACCCAAACCAAAAAAAAAAAAAAAACTAGAACAATTCAGTTAATGAGAGGCTGTGGGAAGGGGAAATGAAAATGAGCCTTTTCCTTTGGCCATAAAAAAAAAGGTAATATTTCACATTAATAGATCCGCAGCAGACTCGGGTGATCAATGGAAGAACAGGATTTGAAAAACTGGGCTACGTCCCAATACTCTCACACGCAGCTCCTTAAACTTGTTTCCTTTTCTGACAAAAGGACTGAGGTGTGTTAAAGTGTGCATATTAAAAGGCTTTCTTCATCCCGTTTCATAAAGAAAACAAGGTCACAAAACGGTGAGCACTGTAGAGAACTGGAAAAGCAGCCAGTCAATTCAAATACTTATTTAACCCACATCTGAGAAAACAGATCCCATTTCAAAAGTGAGCGTGTGCAAGTTCCTAGAACATAATGGCAAGATATAAAATATTTTTGCGCTTGGTTGATCATGTTCATTATAACAACCATATGTTAAAATATTATGAATTATCTTATTAGGAAATGTTCATATAGTGTATGGTGGGGCATTGCATGGAACACCATCACGCATGTCCATGTCTGAAAGACATGTTGGCAATAATGAAGGCCTCTGAGTAAAAAAAAAAACATACTGGTATATGACATAAAGCAGGCATCATTAGGATTAACCTTCTGAACAGGTGGATGTGCCCATTTAAAATCTGATGTATAAACTGCAGCAGATAACTCCATATGCAGCATGTTTCAGAAATGTGCATACGAGTATTTTCAGGTGAAAGTGCTTAGTTTTTTGTTTTTTGGGTTTTTTTCCCCATTTATACCGACAGACAAAAAGGGATAAAGATTTCAGCAATCTGGCCATTTGATTAAATAAAAAAAAAAAAAAAAAAGAAGAAAAGTCACTCGAGGTAAACAGGCTTATTTTTCTACCTGGTTTGGATTCAGCCGGGTTCAGTTCCAGTTCCAGTTCCAGTCCATGGGGTGGCTAACACATGCTCTTTGTGATTGACGGAATATCGTCCTCCGAGAACTCGTCGAGCTGCCCGCAGTGCCGCAGCTCCTCATAACGGCCACTGCGCAGGTAACAGATCACGGTTTTTTTACACACGTCTTCACAGATCTCAGAGACGTGACCTTTGTGCCTGAGGTACCAGAACTTCTGGAAGGCCCCGTCGTCTATGACGAAAGAGGAGATGAGCTTGTTCCAGTCGGAGGGGAACAGGGTGGGCACGCCGTAGGCCTCGGTGGCTCGGTACAGAAGAGTCCATTTCGGGCTCGGGTCGGGTTTGGATAAGCCTGAACCGCCCTCAAGACTGTTGGCTTCAGTCAGGTTGAGGATGAAGGTTTCGTGATCCAGGACCAGACGACTGCTGCCTGGATAGTTCCCATCTACATAGTACACACGGTAACCTGGGATAGAGGCGTGAGGCGGATGAGTTATGTCAATGTCAATACAAGGTGAAAATACATGACTTTTCATTTTCATGGCTGCCCCTTGTTTCTGAGCGTTACTTTGATGCATTTTCCTGATTTGCTGTATGAAGACTGTTTTTTGTTAATATGACCTATGTACAATTTACTTGTTAGTGTATGTTTATTTGCACTTTACTAAGAGGGGTGATTTTACGAAGGTCAGACATGAAGTTCAGAGTTTTGAAATCTCCTTAAAGACTTGTTTTTCTCTTTTCATTGATAAAACGACAGATTAAATCAACATGACCTCATGACCTTTGCATAAACTCACCCTCAAACCAGTGCTTCAAAACCTCCCAACATTAACACAGTTGGCCACGACACTTTCATTTCTCATTGTGTTTGCACAAATGCAAACTCTAAAGTACCTGTTGTAAAACACTGAACCCAACCGTCATTGCGTAGATGCAGTTTTCAGTTAATTAAGACATGTTGGCCAAAACAAACCGCTGCCTTCATCAATTGGCGTTATACGTTTCTCTCATTTTTGACATCAACAAGATCAACACAGCTGTTCATTGCATAAATAACTGCACATAAAATACTAGGTACCATAAGCACTGCACTTTTACAGAGGACGAAGGCCAGTGTAGCATGTGATTCCAGTTGGTCAATTCCCCAGTAAGTTTCCACAATGTGAAGCTTTTTTTGTGTAAGTGTTCATGCAATGAGCAGAGGATGCTATGTATTTCATGAGAATGTTGTATTGATTGACCTACTTTGTGTTTTTAACACTTGGATTTAACGTTTTGAGAAGTTAAGGTTCTTCTGCACACGTGATATAGTAATGTAAGATATGCTTTTCTGTCTTTTTACATTTTAGGATTTGCACTGAAGAGTTTTGAAAATGAAGTTAGTGTTTCTGGAAATGTATCTACCCAACTGAGGAAAAACAGTGAAACAGCAGATTACATAACCCACGCTAACTTCCCCTTTTTGTATTCAAACACCATAAACATGTGCATCAGCACATCCCATGTATTACACTTAATATCAGAACAGACCGTATAAAACATGTGGAAAACTAATTTAAAATGGAGTGTTTTGTAATCCTGTTCTGACTTTTTGAAGTCACAGAATTCCATAAGCATTTTTGCAATTTACTTCATGATAATATTAACAGACATTAACGAATACAAGTATATATTACGTACCTGGGTTCAGGCTGATGTACGTAGTGACACTAGGGGCAATGTAGGCCACACCCAGTGGGCGGGACATAGTCTCTTCATCATAGAACATCTGGAACTCATCAACGTGGGTGTGTCCAAAAAACTGACCTGTAATTGTGCCTTCATATCTAGAAATTTGTTGGGGGGGGGGGGGGGGGGTAAAAATAATGATTTTCAGAAGTAAATTCAACAAGCAAACAAATGTCATAATACCACAGGTACTGATAAGCAACAGAGGGCTCAAGTCATCAGTTAGTGTCAAAACTCACTTCCCTCACCGCATAAGCACATGACTGACATGTAGTCAAACTGAAAAATATCACGAGGAAGGTACTTCCGAAAAAAAAAAAGGTTTCAGTGACATTCAGGTAGAACTGGGAGTAATGCACTGATACCTGAGATCAAAGCCCAAAGGCAGAAGTTGATCTTTTTTTTGCTGACAAAGGAGCAGGCCCCCCTGCCCAAAAGTTTTAACCGCAACCATCATTTAGGAAATGGAAAAACTAACATGACATGAGTAGGAAAGGAAAACCTCAGTGTTTGAGACAAGATCGCGTGACCGGGCAGGGTTATAGCAGGTTGGTATTGACAGACTATCCAGCCACAAAAAGCCAAAGCGGGTCACTAGAGGACAAGTGTGTCAGCAGATTTTGTGAGGTGCAGACCTATTGACAATGTGGTAATAGTTCCAGCTCCAGCTGCTCAGGCAAAGCGACGGAGGAATGTGTCCGATGATGTGAACCTGACAGAAGAGAAGGGAAAAGAACTTAACTTAAAGGCGACCATTCTCCAAGTACAGCCTAATCTCCCCATGCACCTCAGCTCACACAACTTGACTAATGCACAAGCCTTGAATATCTTCACACCCAGATTACTTCGGTAGAACGCGCTTGACAACAGATGCAGACCGCAGAAAAAATAAACTGAAAATCTCCAAAAAAAAAAACTGTAGAGCAGAAATGAGCACTGTTCTCACCTTCTCGCCCTTGTTCTCAGACTCCTGGAGAATGCGGACGAGCCACTGCAGTTGGTCCGCTGGGTCAGTGGAGTTCACCATTAGCCAGAAGTTCTCTCTCGCACAGAAGTTCATATTTAAAGAGACCAACCTCAACCCAGGCTGGATTTGGACTGTGTAGAACCCCCCATGTCTGGCCACACAGATGGAGAGGGGAAAAAAAAAACAACAACAAAGGAGGAAAACAAACAAACTCATGAACACGTTGTGTATACCAACACCAATAATAATAATAATAATAATGATAATAATAATAATAATAATAAAAATAATAATAAAACATCAATAACAACAATTCAGTGCTTGTCTTCGCAACTCTATGTAGAAATGGTTTCATTTTTAAATTTTAACTACCAGCTTAAAAAAAGAAAAAAAACAAACGATGCATTTGACCTGGAAGGGTCACTGATTTACCATGAGGGATCATAAACTTTATGTTTACCAGTACATTACTGCTGTCTCTTACCGCAGAGTTACCAGGGCTTGAGCTGGCAGCCAAGGGGCCCATTCCTTAGCCATGGTGTCATACAGCCAGTGAGAGGAATAGTTGCCATGGACGAAGGGCGGGGGGAAGCTGTTGACCGGAGTACTTTCGTGGTTCCCCACGGCTGGGTACACAGTAACATTGGGGCCCAGATACTTGTGGATGAGCCGAGAGATGGTGGTGAGCTCTCTCAGCTGCTGGGATCTGGTCTGGGCCCACACGTTGTGTGCTGGGATATCTCCGGTCCAGTAGACCCAGTCCCAGGGCCCGGCCTTGACCACGTTCTGCAGCATGTTCTCCACTGTCCGCAAAGGCAGGTCACACTTACTGTACGTGCCCCAGTAACCTGCCTCACGGTGGCGCCATCTGGGCGGCTCTGACCCGTTTCTACAGCACAGAGGATCCTTGCAGTCAGCGCTGCTGCCCTCGATGTATTCCGCATCCCAGTGGATGTCTGTGAGGAAGAGGATCCTGCTCTGAGGAGATCCGGGTTTGGGCGGTGTTGGCGGAACCACCGGGGGCTTTGGGACATGGGGCAGAGAAATGTTCCAAGGCGCGTAGATGTCAAAGTGACCGCAGGACGGACCGACAATCACGGCACAGGCCTCTGTGGGCCACAGGACTGACTCCTGCAACGCACGGATCACGTCGTCGCGGAAGAGTTCGGTGATTTCTCTGCAGACACGTTTGTCAGCCAAGTGCAGCTTGGTGCAGGCTTCCCCGATAGCATGTGCCACACGTTCTGTGTTTGTCTGACTCTGTGGAAAGAGTTTGAGAAGGTGAGAGAGAGAGAGAGAGAGAGAGAGAGAGAGAGAGAGAGAGAGAGAGAGAGAGAGAGAGAGAGCCCACATAAACAACACAGACAGATTTTTCTTCATCCCTGATAAAGACAAATTGAAGAGGTCTGAATCAACTATAATCATGGCAGAAACAAGTACTTTATAGGCACTAATTAAGAGTCATTTCTCTACTTAATTGTCTACTGCGTCATTTAAACAACTGAGGGTCCATGTTCCAACCACAACCCTTCACAGAGGTTTCGTTTTGACAAACTGTTAAGTCTAAGAGGATGTAGCGGCTTGCTGCAAGCTACTCATGGCACTGAAATTAAACGGTAACTAAAGACGCTTGTTACTGGCAAGTCTGAATATGAATATCACCACGTGAGCACTTTTCATCTGGAACAATTTAGAACAGTAACTCTCAACTCCAGTCCTGGAAGGCCACTGTCCTGCACGTCATTGTTTTAACTCTCCTGAGCTGAGGACACACCATTTTCCACTGATCAATCAATAATCAAGCCCTTGATTAGCTCAATTAACTGTAATAATGAAGACTTAAAACAAAGACGTGCAGGACAGAAGCCGTCAGGACTGGAGCTGAGAGCCACTGATATAAAAGGTAATAGTACTCCGTTGTAAGAGAGACCAGGTTGAAACGGACTCTATGACAACTGTACAGAGAACGCAAATCAGCGAGGTTATATTATAAAAAGTGATTAGATTATAATTAAATGTCTTTTCATTCTTGATTATACCCTGACAACAATCTGTACAACCAAACTGGAACATAGGTGGTGGTGCAAAGGTTCTTACCAAGAGAGCAAGGTCGACGACGGTGAAGATAGCTTTACACACCGGGCAGCTAATGTTTCGCCAGCTGAACTCGACCCGAAACCTGCTGACGGCATCCACAAAATTGTATTTGGCAATGTTTGTCCCATCTTCAAGAGGAAACGACGAGCTAAGTGGCGCCGTAAACAAGACAAAACAGAAAAAGAACGCTCCACTAGTTGAAGTCTTCATGACAACACTATAGCCGACAACCGAGGCTGAAAGCTTCTTGGTCTCTTCAGAATCCCAGTCTTCATTCACCTGAGAGAAAACAGTGTTCTTTTAGATTTTGTGTTTCTCTGAATAAACAAGAAACCAGAGTTGTGAAAAGAAAGGCGTTTAGTCCCTACGGTGACTACAGAAGTAAACCCGGGGACGTATGAGTTGGGTTCATGCAACTCTGTCCATATAAAGGAAGTTCTGTAAATTACAGAAGTAACCACCACTTCTCACCCCTCGTCTCGCCGAAACGTAGCACTTTCCTTAACCCTAAATGCTCGGAGCTAGAGAAACGATATTTTGAACATTGTGGGTGGTCTTCAGCTTATGTACTGACGAGTTCACATAAGACAGTAACCTGTAACAGCCTGGTCTTATGAGTTGTTGAATCAGCTGACTTATCACGTGACCACTTCTGGGGTATTGGGTTTGTGGACATGACCCAGTTTGCTGTTCGCTTACTCCTAAATTAAAGCCCTGTAACGGCACTTTGACAAACAACAATTTTTTTTTCCTCCAAAAGACGGTAAATCAACATAGTTATAGTTTGACAGCAACTTCTCTTCTGAGCGTCACGTGCGATCATTTCTCCATTACTGGGGATGAAACTGCCGGATGAAAAATATGCTCAATCGATCGTAGCCATGTGTCACAGATGCCCTGCGGTCTTACCAAAATTATTACTTTTTCTATCCTGAAAAATAACTAAAAGTGATATCATGCAGTGTTCGGAAAAAAAGAATTGACACAAGTAGCCACAGCCAGCCAAAAACATTTTTATTTGTTTGTATTCCTCGAGTACACATAATATAATTTGAATAAACATTCAAAATTTCTGGCAGATAAACACAAATGCCACACGCGAGTCAGTTTTGAGGAATAAAATACAAATGTGCATGGTTTTTCGCCGATAACATAATTTTCAAGGTCAAGGCTGTATGCTTTTGTGGGACATGTCTACAGCAAAGTAAAAATTGTACTGTGCCCAGGGCAAATATAAAACAATATATGTCTATTTAAATAACCAACATTTGTGTAAAGCATGTATTTTTTTATTATTAATATTAGTATTTCATCATATACCAGCGAGAAATAAAGAAACAGAGGAAATACGCCGAGCAAGAGAAGTGATGCTACTGGTTGTAGTGTTTGCAGAGAATGATGGAGCGCGCGATGAGTTCTCTGTTGTATCCTCCCGTGTTTAAACCTGTATATACAGAATCAAAACATCTTTAAGACATCGTAAAATTTACAATACAGAATAGATGGCAATCGATGCACAGGAGCTGACGCAGTAGGTCATTGCAGAGAATAACATTAGTCATCATGCAAGTCTGGTTTCCAGCTAGAGCATACACTTTATTTGCGGACCACACTGGGTGCATGACCACGTCTCTTTGCCCTGAGGTTAGGCACTTCCATATAACAGACCACCGTCAATTCCAACATAAACGACATTTACTCTGAAACCAATTATACTAACATAATGTTGATGAAAATTTGACCGTCTGTTTATTGGTCGCATGCCATGAGCCACGAATAAGATTAATACAAGTAACAGAATCTGCTAAAGAAAAAACCTCAGCCAATAGTTTGACCAATCTGTACTTATCAAAACCGCAGTTCAAAAACTCTGAAATGGTGTTGCACGAGCCAGGGGAGGAAAAGGAGGGAAACAAACTTATACTGCATTAAAACAATATCTGTTAATGTTAATAAAACACTTTCTTTTTCCTGCGTGCTTAAAACACGGTGAATGGCTAGAACTTTTCTTTCTCCTTCAGTAAAAAAAAGTCCCTTTGCAGCTTTTGATTAGAACAAGTAAACAAGGCCTTAAAATTTATTTCATAGCACAAAATTGGAGCTAAATACTACAAAAGCACAAAGCAATCCAAGTCATGTATGGCCCCTTGAATGGAGGGTGAGGATGACAGTCCATTGTAATGAAACAGAGGACTAGTGGTTGGCTGAAAATGATGGATGCTACAGTACATTCACTGTCACATTGTCGTGATCACTGACATTTTCTGTTTAATAGCTGTATAGAGATATCTTGAAATCAGAACACCATGCTCCAAAGATGTGGACTATGCACTCACACACACACACACACACACACTCATGCAAGTACATACGAATACACACACACATATACACACACCGGATCCTCTGCTTGCATATCATTGCACACAGGAGAGATGGAGAACACGGCATTAAAAAGGTTCATATATCATGAAAAGTAGATGTCTGTTCGCTTCTTTTTTTGTTTTTCCTTTCTTTTTTTTTTTTTGCAGCCAAGGAATAATACAGTGACACAGAGCACTTTGGTGAGAGTGGGGTGTTTTTTTTTAAGGCAATACTGGTGAGCTCAGTGTTTGGGCGTGACGCGTTTAAAAAAAGGGGGAGGGGGGGTCGAGAGAGAGAGAGCTCGGGCGCCGTCGTTTATTTGTCTTGCATCTTCTCCAGAATAGGCACGATCATGTCGAATTTGGGCCTCTTGGCCGGATCCTCGTTCATGCAGATCTTCATCAGTTTGCAGATGTGTGGGGAGATTCCGGGGGGGATGGTGGGCCGCAGACCCTCCAGAGCCACCTGAGAAACGGAGCAGAGGAGGAGGAAGAGTAAAGAAAGCCCTCAACAAGAGATGGGATACAGCAACGAATGGACCAACTGCAAAACTCTTCTGTTTGCATCAAATGGAAAAAAACCCCAAAAAAACCCACAAGTCGTATTTTACATTATAATTCACTGATATTGTTCCTCTTTCTAGAGATGAAAGTAAGGGAAAAGAGGAGACTACTGAATTTAATATTGTGTAATACTGTTAATAATTTAAACGAGATTGTTTAAGAGTCCTGGGTAAGCTGTAAAACACAGACACACACACACAGCATTTCACACACATCCATCCTCTCACCTTCATGCCTATCTCCATGTTGGAGAGGTCAGCAAATGGTACCTCCCTGGTAACCAGCTCCCAAAGTAACACGGCGAAGCTCCACATGTCTGCTGAACGCCGGTTTATCTCCTCTGGCTTCTTCTGCAGGGCTGCATGAAAACAAGATATTGGCAAAACAATAGCAGCTTTAAGAGTGAGGATTAGGAAACAGCAAAAAGAAAATAGAGAAGACAAAAAAAAACAAAAAAAAAAAACAAGCGAACTATACTGTATTCTTTGGGTAAAGAAAAATACTGAAGGTGCTCTCTGGAAATGATGGATGGAAACGGGTAGTGAAACCACAGAAAATCCAAGTGACTCTTACAAAAAAACTATTCTGCAATTTAAAAAGTTGCTGTTTCTGCAGAATGGCCCACAAAGAGGTTAAAAAAAAACAACCACTGAAAACAGATTAAGACTAAAAGGCGTGACTGATACATTAGGGATAATATCGATCATTAAGAGTTTACCTTCAGGAGCCACCCATGCGGGGGAGTACATTCTGCCAGGGCACTGGAAGGAGAACTTGACATCTGCCATACTTATCCTGGCTGTCATATCCTCATCAATCTGTCAATCAAACCAGTCCGAACCGTCAGAGAGTGAGGCAAGGCAGGTGGCTTTACATTCATATGTAATCATTTAGTCAACACTCTTACCCACAGGGACTTTAAATGACTACTATCTATATGACACAACTTTGAGGTAAACCTTTGAGGCTAAATACCTTGCTCAGGGTTATATCCGTGATGATTGTCCATGGCCTGGGGTTAAAACCTCACAAACCTTGAACTATGTTAAGGCTACAAAGCGATATAAAGCACCGACAATTCGTCAGGAGAGGTTCTGGAGCCATCTCGCTCTCTCGCTCTCTCTTTCTCACACAGTCAGATATCACTGAAGATGATGTCTGTGTCTAAGACTGCCATGATATTTAAATTGAGTACGCAGTGCGAAAATTAGACTGAGTCACACCAGGCATGGTTCAGCAGCTTCTTTAAGCCATTGTTAACATTCTTAATACACACAGAGGAACAAAATACACATGTAAAGAGGAGAGGTTGAGTCAGAAGAAGCTGCATTTGCCTAGACATTGGATTATAATCCTATAAGAGAGGTTCAGAGAAGTATATGTTTAAAGTTTAAGTAGAGTTGTCTGCTTGAGAATACTGAGACACATGGGCCCGGGGGCGGTACTGTGAGAAGTTAGAGTCAGTGAGAGCCGAGATGTTGAGGTTGTTGGGTGTGTTTCTCACCATGACACTCTTGCTGTTGAGATAGTGGCGCGGGATCATGGGTTCCAGTGTGTGCAAGAAGGCCATGCCACAAGCAATGTCCAGAGCAAACTTCACAGCCTGCGTCTGGTCAACCACAAAGTCTATATATACACAGAGAGATAGACAGAGACAGAGACAGAGAGAGAGAGAGAGAGAGAGAGAGAGAGAGAGAGAGAGAGAGAGAGAATGTGAAAGAGAGCACAAGAGCATGAAAAAAAGTGAGAATGAGAGAGAATATTAGAGGGGGAGAGAGAGAGAGGGAGAGAGAGAGAGAAAGAGAGAGAGAGGGAGGGAGAAAGAGAGAGAGAGAACATGAAAAGACACGGAGCAAGAATGTGAGTGTAAGGGTGAGAACATGAGAGGGAGAGAATATGTGAAAGAGAGAACAAGAGAACATGAGTGAGCGAGAAGTGAAGAGAGGGAGAGGAGATGGGGGGAGGGAGCGAGAGAGAGAGAGAGATCACTGTCAGCACATTCAGATAGAGCTGATGAGACATGCTGATCTTCCTCTATCTAATCAGTCACATGACTGATGCTGCTGCTGCTGCTGCTGCTGCTGCCACAGGAGGAAGAGACAAAATTCAAAACATCAGCATTTACACAACTCTAATCTGCAAGTAAAGTAAATGTTTAAACCTCAGACTTAAACACATAAAACACACACACACACACACACACAGAGGCCAAACAGACACTTTCTTTGTGCCAACAGACTGACTAAGTACATGATGTTGACTGAGTTGCCTGCGTGCCCAGAGGTGATGTTGGGGCAGGCGTATTACTCACTGGTGCCCTCATGAAGGACGTTGTAGAGCGAGCCATAGGGCATCCAGTGCGTGATGATGACTGGGTGAGGGGCAGGGGGTGACTGACATGCCCCCAGCATGGGCAACACATTGGGATGGGAGAAGATCCTACAGTGAGGGAAGATGGAGACAATGAAGGATGTGGGACACGAACACACACACGTATATAAAAACATGGCATGTACGACAGGCTGTAGACAGACACCCGTGGTGAAAAGGTGAGAGGATATGAAACTGGTAAGTAGGTGTGACGGTACCTTAGTTTAGGGTACTCCTCATTAAAGTCACGGCTCTTTCGGGTCGTCCAGTCCCGAATGTGAAGCATCTTGATTACGACCTCAGTGCCCTGCCAACGACCTTGCCACAACTGAAAAGGTAAAGAGACAGAGAGACAGAGAGAGAGAGAGAGAGAGAGAGAGACAGAGAGAGAGAGCGAGAGAGGTTTATTTATATTAACGCATTTAGAGAAAGCTCAAGATGAACTGACTCAGATCAGCTAGCATTACTGTACATATATATGCATTACTGTATATGGATATGAATTATTGTATATGGATATGCATAACTGTATGTGTTGTATATATGGGGTAATGAGAAAGATGAACTTGCCTCTCCAGAGTGATTTTCGTTGATCTTGGCCACAAATGAGAGCTGTTTGTAGTCTATACCAGCGTGTTTGTTTAGCGTTCCATTACCTACAGGCACAAAGGGGAAGAGAGACATACACGTGAGTGTAAACACACACATGAACACACACACACACATGAACACACACACACACGTATACACACGCACACGCATACACACGCACATGTATGTGCACCCGCGCACGCACACACACACAAGGAGGAGACACATTCCATTTTCTGTTAACCTTCGGTCAATCGTACTATTTTGCAATGTGAAAGAAACAGAGAAATGTGGTCTCAATATGAATTTTGCACAGTGACAAAATGGTAAGGTGTTTTCACTTAATTAATTAAATAATAATACATTTATTCAGTAGTTTAACTTTGCTCTTTATTTCAGCACCTATTTCAGAATGGATAGTGTGAGTTTTTATGTAAAGGATCACACGGTCACATGGTTTTCTCCTGCCTATCTACATGCTAACCTCCTGGTCATTCACCAAAACTCAACATCTTTTTTTGATCTTTTCTTTTTCTTTTTTTTATATTAATGGCAATAGTCCTTTGCCCACTGTTGTGGCAGCCTACAACTGTAGACGATACATTTTCTTTTGCAAACCTACGTGTTACTGATAGAAACAGTGCAGAATAATCTCTACTGGTGCGACAGGTGACCTGTGCCCAGTGCGAGTGTGAGGGAACGCGGGGCTTACGTGGTCGTGTTCGGGTGGTCCCTTTCCAAAAGGTGTCTTTGAAGGGGACTTTGGTCAAGCTCTGTCCTTGCTTCTCGGCCATCTCTGGAAAACAAATACGGTGTTCACAGGAGAAAGAAAACACAGAAAGAGCATGTGTCCAGAGTTGTCTGTGAGACAAACTCAATCAGTCTGTGATAAATGTGAGACAAACACACGGACGTGTAGTTGAGATAGGAGTCCATACCTTTGAGAATGTCACGCAAGTGTGGTTTAGCCTTGTCCAGGGGAGTCTCACCATATTTGTTACAGATGCTAACCTGGGCTCCGTTAGTAACCAAGTCCTGAGAGACAGAGCCAGAAAAATCTCAGAAAAATTCAGGTTCCAGAAAAATCGGTCTTACAGTCAACTGAAAACAATCCTACAGCGACTGAAAAAGCATGCTTAAAAAAATACACAAAACAAAAAATACACAAAACAAAACAAAAAACACAAAATAAACAAGCACCTCCACAGTCTTCCAGAGACGATTTAGATTCTCAGATCCTCATATTTTAAAGATTGATAAAGATGGTCACTAAGAGTCAAACAACTCTGGTAATTACACAGGTTCTCCAGCAGGGGGCATACTAACCTCTGCAACCAGGTCGTGGCCCCAGAAGCAGGCGTAGTGAAGAGGGGTGTTACCGTGTTCATTAGCAGCGTTGGTGTCTGCTTTGCACTGGATCAGCTGAACGACAGATCAAGACAAGCTTCAGCATGTTCACAGGTCTGATACAGGATTTCATCACAAACCAGCACTTACAACAACATAGCACCTAACATACAGCACGAAGTTCACAGGTCTGATACAGGATTTCATCACAAACCAGCACTTACAACACAGCACCTAAAATACAGCACGAAGTTCACAGGTCTGATACAGGATTTCATCACAAACCAGCACTTACAACAACATATCACCTATCATACGGGTCTAGCTTACGGTCAATCATGCCCTGATCTGACGTTTACACACACACACACACACACACACACAGGCACGCACACACACACACACACACGTGTGTGGGTCTTTATATTTTAACATAATGGGTACTGAATTAATGAATTGTGCATCTGATCATTGTATTGTTGACTGTGTACGTGTTTCTGTATCCGTGGGGACGCATGTGTGTGTGTTTGTATGCCTGTATGCGTTTGTGCATCTGTGTGCGTGTGTGTGTGTGTGTGTGTGAGGTGATCAAACACCAGGGAGTTCACACCTTGCCCAGGATATCCCGGTGGCCGTGGCTGGCGGCAAGATGCAGGGGTGTGTCATCTCCGCGGTTCATGACATTGATCCGCGCCCCCCTCATGATGAGCATGTCCACCACGCCGGACCGCCCTTCACGACACGCCCAGTGGAGCGGGCTGAAACCGTGGTCATCTCTGAGTCACAAACACACACAGACAGAAGGAAAAAAAAAAAGAGAAAAGGGGGAATTGAGCAATGAACACCCACAACGCTGACTTAAAAGTTGGTTTCAAAAACACTCCCTGTCTCTCCCCCTTCCTAATTACTTTTAATTATTTTCTAATTACTTTTCTTCCTTCATACCGCATTATACAAATGTTCAAATTTGAGGGCAGACTATACAGAGAGACAGACTTTTCACTGGCATATTTGGAAGGCCTTTGCTTGTCACTTCCCTTCACTGCGGGGATCCACCTCGCAGCTGTCTGTCTCCCAGTCTCTCCCCAGTGGGTTAAATATAAACAACAGTTAACTAGCCCCTTCCTCATGTGGACAGTGCAACCCCCCCCCACCACCACCAAACCTCCTGTCCCCACCCTGAGCTCTGCTGTCCAATTGGTCCTGCACTCAGATGCACTCTGTCACTCAGCGGCCAGGCTTTATTTATATTTAAGCCTGGAATTCTTTCTCAGGCCTTCCATTTCCTTTCTACAGCCCCCGTCAGAAACCAAGCCAAAGACACACAGTCACGTCTCCAATGGCTGGGACGACTGAAACTACCAACACCGAAACTGAAACTATTACAACTGTAACTGAGACCTCCACCGAACCCTCAACTCCAGTTACTCCCAACTGCTACTGTACTGCGTCCACTTAGGACTGAGACAACATACAACCAATACAAGCCAGTTACAGCAGCTAAGACTACCTCCACAACAGCGGCTTGTTCGTTAAGCTGTACTGTCCTGACGAACTGACTGGTGTAGCCGGCAGAGGTAGTTTTAAAAACTTGATTTTAGACTGTCACTTAGCTGCTACTCACACCTCTGACCTCAGCATTGTAGTGACTTCCTCAGTAAACAGTGGAGGAAGTGGCTAGAACCTTAAAAAACGTCTGCCGGGGCTTTTCACATACCTCCAGCTCACGGAACTGGCCGGAGCGGACGAGACCGCACGCAGGGGAAACAAAAAAGAAAAAGAAAAAAGAAAAAAAAAAAATTGGTGGTTTGGCTCAAGTTGTCAACATTCCCTTCATTCAGTTTTGAAAAAGTATGCGCTCGCGGTAACAGATAATGAGAGAGGACAATAACAACAGAGGGTTGATTCCCTCCCACTAAAATGAACGGAAATAAACAAGATAGACTTTGATTAATAGATGTGAAAAACAACAGGGGGGAATATTCGCTGGCCCACTGGGAGAGACAGAATGTCATGTTTTGGGTTTCCTCCACAGGGCAGCGTAACTCCCTCAAATACTTCACACAGATGTTTTTTTTTTTTCTTTATTTCCTCTCTTTTTTTGTTCAAAAGACACGAGAGATAAAGGGAGAGGAAAAGCTAAACAGGCATTTGGCTTTTTATGATAGTAAAATGTGGTTCAGGACATTAAAGAGGAAGCATGTGGTTATCGATTCTCTGGGGGGGGGGGGGGGGGGGGGTCAGAAAGGGCCCACTACCAAAGACCGCACTGACTGGATAAAGAAACGAGAGAACGGACATAAAACACTCTTTCTCTTTCTCTCTCCCCCTCCCACAAAAAACACCCCTTGCCCCTCTCTCTCTCTCTCCCTCTCTTTCTCTCTCTCTCTCTCTCTCTCTCTCTCTCTCCCTCTCTCCCCCCCCCCTCTCTCTCCCTCTCTCTCTCCCTCTCTGTGTCCCTCCTTCCCCTGGCTGAAGAAAACACCCCTTGCCTTTTTTGTGCGTGGGCAGCCTGTGTCTGAGCACAGAAAGAGAGACTGTCTTGTCCATGTATGGCTCTGGAACTTCACGCAAATGCAATTCATACAAACAGATGTAAAGATAAAAGTCCTCCAGCGAAAAGAAGGCACAGATATTAGTTTGACGGCCAAGCGCGCGCTGTTAGAACGACAGAGGCCAGAATGATCAGGAGTCCTTGCACGCCGTTTCCTAATGACTACGATCCTTCAGGCCTTATAGGGCAGGAATGAAAGCCTGCCGTATTCACACTCCTTAAAAAACACAAGTGTAATCCACTAACGCTCGACCACGCAATAAAACACACTGAGTCACAGCATAGTCACTGACTGCAAACACACCCAGTGTTCTTCATTAGCAATGCACAACAATGCCTGGTCTTAGAGGTGTGGACTGACACACACACAGGGGTAGAAGAGCAGTTTATACTATTCAGATCGGTTTATACAAGCCTTCCTGCCCACTCTGCCACACACATCCACATATCCTACCCAAATATTAAACAGGAAGGGGGGGAAACTGGAAACGACCACTTACGAATGCAATCACACCCAACGGTCAGAGTTCCGCCAGGTCGCGCAGTTTTTTAAGGCTATATTAAATTCGCTTGAGAGGGTAAGAAATTATTTTACTCCTAGATGAGAATTATCGAGCAGTTCCACTGTTGGGAGAGATCTCTAACAATGTAGGGTTTTCATTTTACCATTTCATATCAGTGTGGCCTTCATTTGCATAAAAGAAAATGTATTGTAATGTTTTCAGTCTAAACTAAAACCAAAACCAAAACCAAAACCAAAACTAAAACAACTAACTAACAACTAAGACAATGTAAACCAATCTACAAACAAATCTGCATAAAAAGAAAGGAGAAATGGAGGGAAGCTAAGGTAAGATGAGTAAATGAAAGTATTTGTAATTTAAATAAATAAAAAACAAACAAACAAACAAACAAACAAAAAACACCATACCATATAACATACTATAACCGTTCAAAATGTCTGGTTGTACCACCTAATCATACTGAGTTTCGTAATCCATCCACCGACATGTTCCTGTTCCAGACCAACAATGACACAACTCACTGAGCTTACTCCCTGATCACAGTGTCTCTGACTAACTCCTAACTACTGTGGGGTTCTCCCCGATATGTGAGGTCCCCTCTATAGGGCAGAGCAGCAGACTGAACATTTACCCATACTGACCCATTATGGATCTCTCCCCAACTGAATATTTCCTATGTTTCATATGTACTTTCACTAACACGCAGCACTTGTAAAGAGTGCACCTTAAAGCTATGCAGATTCAAGGCCATGCTAAGCAAAACAGAGCCACAAGCCCACGCTCTGAGGAAGAATTTAGTATTTGAAGATCTGGTATCCTAATGTAATGAAGATCTGTATGAAATACATATACACCACTCAAACACACTTTCATTTGTTTTTAAACTGAACAAAAATATATAACAGTCAATCGTGTACAGGCAATTCTCTCTCTCTCTCTCTCACACACACACACGTATTGTTACTGAGGAACAAATGAAAAACAGTTTATATTTTAGACATGTTGCCCAACTCTTCCTCTGGACTATGACACAGACTGATGGTGGGATTACAGGGCCCCAGTGTTAAACACTGCCACAGTTCTGACGTTTCACCTCAAACCACTCTATAACCAGAGCCTCGCATACAAAAGAAAACCTAACCAAAATGACAGCTGGCCGAGAGCTGACACTAGCACTACAAAAGCCCACAGGCTGATCTAAGCTGCAGATACCAATAATATTACAGTCTGTCGTCTGATAAAAAGTTACATTCTGTCGGCTGGCATTGTTTGTTTTTTGTTCTTTTTAGGCGAGAGAATATGAAGAATGCCCAGTTGCGACACCCAAGGCAGTGGCTTTCTCGTCCCCCATTACATTTTCCTCCGTGGTTCCCAGTGCGCAGCCCTTGAGGGATTCTTCTGTCATGACATCACGGCACTATGACTCTGACTGTTTCTCTGTGGTATTTCTGGTCTGTAACTCAGAGCGTTCCCCCCAGAGCCTGTCTACTGCAGGACTGGCCTTTACGGACACTACATTTAGCCGTTTTGGAGTAATGACTGCTCTGTTCATTCATCTCTGGATCCATTTAAAACGTAAGGAGCGCAGTTAGTGAGGAAAAACTAAGCGGACTAATTACGGCAAAACTGCTTGTAAATTTTCCCTTTTAAAGCAGAACACCACAAAAAGTTATTAGAGACTTGACTGCCGTACTAAACGAGGGCTTATATGATCCAAAAACTGGGCTGACTACGGAAGCTCAATTATTTTACTGTCAAGCACCGCGGTGAGTAAAGGACAGATTAAATGACGTTATGTCCCTAACTGAAATAGAATTCTTCAACCCTGACCACAATTTCCCTATTCTAATTCCTGCCACCCCCCTGCAGACATGCGAATCATCTGTACACAGTGAGCTCTTAAAGCACTGAAACTTAATCTGTTTTTAACATGTTCCTCTACCGGGACGGCAGCATCTCACACTGTATATTTATCACAATGCTCACATTAACACTGTGTGTTTACAATTTACAATTTAGCATTTAGCGGATGCTTTGAGCCAAAGCGACTTACAATCAGTGCATCAGTCGGATTGTTTAATAAAGTGTAACAACCAAGCGTCCCAAAAGAGAAAGACAAAACAGACATAAAATAGATATAAATATGATTTTTGGGAGGTAGGAGGGATTTTGAAAAAACCTTCCTATTTCTGGTAAAAAAGAAACACTGCAGACAGAGAGAAAGAGGGTGTGTGAAAGAGAGAGTGAGTGAGAGAGAGAGAGAGAGAGAGAGAGAGAGATGACTAAGAGGGGACTGGTATGGCTCAAATCAGCATGCTTTGGTTAGTAAGCTCAGAGTATGGAAACTATTTGTCCTGTGCTCTCCCACTTGGTCCAAATTCTCCAAGTCCCTTCATTGTAGTGGTAAATAAACCAAGAGACTGTAAGAAGCCAGGAGACAGAGCGCCTCATTTCATCATATTTTATTACATAAACACATCAGCACACAACAGTTAGACACATTTAGAAACACAGTAAGCGCCGTAGGAATCTTACTCTGACAGACTCTCTGGGAAAGAAAACGCTTGCTAAGAGCTAGGCTCTTTGAATTCACGGTCAATCCCCGATTTCAAGCATTTTTGAAAACGAACAGGAAATGCCGAGATTGAAATCGGCAGTGGGAAATGATGGGGTTTTTTTTGGGGGGGGGGGCTGTCATGGTCACGTGGGCGTTCTGAGGAGGGATTCCAGAACCATCTACGGACATGCCTCTGCCTGTGATACGCCGATTCTGTCATTAATAAGCCGGGGCATGTCAGCCGAGCCCACAGAGAGTGTAAACCACATGAGACACATCCTACTGCACGTAATAAAGTGGCTGTTAACGGGGGAGGGGGCAATGAGGTGGGGGGTGGGGGGGTGGGGGTAAAATAACTCTTTCCCGAGAGTGAGCTTTTTCTCTGCACCAGCTGTCTGGAACAGATTATCCATATAGAACGTAAAGCCAAAGACCACTGCTGTGATGCTACTTGGCGCACAGAGAGGGGAAGAGAATAAGAGAGAGAGAGAGAGAATGGAATGGGAGTGAGTATCTCAACACATACACATTTCCAGCTCTGCCGTTTTCAAGGTCTGGACACCATATAGGGTTATAATTTCATATCTCCCCTCTTCTCCTCTCTTTTGTTTTTTTATACCGCGTCAGCTGCACGCGTGTATTGGCATTATTAGCATTATGTGTTTAAAAAAAAAAAAAAGGGTGGACTGTGTGCAAGGTAATGCACTGACAGGCAGGAATATCATTTTACTGAGTCAGGTCATCTAAAACTTTCACTTCCCAGAATCCAATGGACTAACATAGTATTCCAAAGGATACTCTAGAGCAGAGGTTCTCAACTCCAGTCCTGAAGGCCCCCTGTCCTGCAACTCTTCATTATCACGGTTGATTGAGCAAATCAAGGGTTTGATGATTAATTGATCAGTGGAAACAAGTGTGTCAGTCCTGACCTCAGGAGAGTTTAAACAAAGACATGCAGGACAGGGGGCCCTCAGGACTGGAGTTGAGAGCCTTTGCTCAAGAGTCTCTCAAATATTTGAATGCTCAAGCATAGATGAAGCACAGTTAAAAAAAAAACTGAGAAAAAAAAACCAAACAATGGAAATGAAAAGGTCTCTTTGTAGTAAAAGTCCTGCTAGATAACTAGTCATACGAGTTATACATAAAGATGAGGCTGACTGGTCAGCTAGAGCACACGAAAACAAGGAGAACATCCAAAAAACACATGGACCCATACACGCTTCATGACAACCAACAGACAGCTTCCTCTGTTACTGCGAGTAATTTTAGAGAAAAGATAAGTGTACCAAAGCAAAACTGGGAACATGATGTGACAGTAAGAAGGGGTGTGCAGGGTCTCTGTGTCGATTAACACACGTCATATCCGCACAAAGAAATACACAATCCACCCCATGCATCAGAAAGTGGGGTGTGCTGCTTATGCCCTTGTGAAATTCTGTGTGAATCCTTAGGGTTGGGGGTTTGAATTTTGAAAACTACCATTTGTTTTGTTTACGGAACTGACCCTGGTGAATGCTTCTTTGTAATTAAATTACAAATGATTTAATTTAAATGTACAATTTAAATGACAAATAATTTAATTCACTCACATTTACTCTCTCATTCTATCACGATCTGCAGTACAGAGAGCGCGTGGGATGGTTTACTCGAAGCTGTACAATGTTTTGCAGTTCTGCTTTTGTTTTTTTCCTTTCTTATGATTCACAGACTAGTGCACTGGACCTAAAGCTCAACATCTTTCTTGTTGTTTTGTGGCAGCATATGTTTAGTCAGTTGATGCGGTAGCCTCCATTTGACGAGATGCAAATACAAAAAACTATCAGTATAAACAGTGGACTAAAATTGGTACCAGTACACCAGTTCCCTCCCAGTATGACTGTGGAACCATTGAACGCCCATCCCTACTGTATGATTATGGTTCAGGTTACAGTTGTGGTTAGGTTACGGTTCCGTTCTGTTCGATGTTTGCAAAATCTGCTGGGGGAGGCAAAAAAGACAAAAAAAAAAAAAACCACACCCTAACAAAAACAAAACAAAAACAAAAACAGACCGACAGGGCCAGAATCATAACACAAAGTCGACAGACTCTCTCCCTTTACAGTAGACAACGGTTTGGAAACCACTCACCCCTGGTTGAGGTCATTTTCAGTGTTGTCCAACCACAAGCGGACGGCCACAGCGTTGCCCTCCCGGCACTGAGTAAAGATGTCGTCCATTCTGGCTCCTCCTTCCTCCTGTTAGCGGCGGAGTCCTCCTTCCCCTACCAGGCCTGCCCTGGGAGAGGAGTCTAAAACAGGAGTGCCTAAATGGATGCACAGGGAGGTTGAGGGAAAAAAAAAAAACATTGAGGCGAGGTGTAGCAGGAGTCGCAAAAGCTTCTTTGCAAGTATGCTTCAAGACAAACAGAGACAACTGTCTCTGACTTTAACCACCTCTCTGTCTCCTCTCGGACATTTCTGACAACAGAATCTTTTTGCTGTGGACAGATGCGTGTTGTGTGGGATCCACAACACATTTTCAGTTTTGGTCTTGAGGAATCTTACTGCTTTCAGCCGTAGCACAAACAATCTTAACATCTGGGCAAAATGTCTTGTCTTGCTATGCCAGACAGAACCAAATAAGTTAATGAGTCAGATGGTGAACAAACTTAGCAGGCTTTACAGAAAAGTTGAATGAGAGTAATAATGTCATACACTGGGTCTCAATGTTCGTCAACAAACTGTAACAGAGTGGAACATAAAAAAACCCCAAAAAATACTAAAACATCCTTACTCTTCATATGCAAGACAGAGCGAGATTAATGTGACAGGTCTTTGGATAATTGTGTCCTTTAGGTGCAAAAAGTAAAATGGTAAGAAACGCACCTTACACCTCTCTCTCTCCCTCCCTAATACACACACACACACACACACATCCACAAACACGTCTGGTAATTATCGCATTCACACTCCACTCTCTCAGTTGGTTTAAAGTTACACATACAAGACTTCTTAGATATAGGCTTTTTCCAGTGTGAACCGTTGGACACTCATGTTAAATGGTCAAACAGATGTGCTGTGTTTTCTGTAGGCACTCGGGATAGGATAGGATTACGAATTCTTAGGCGATTATAACGTATTCACAACAAACAGAACTAACCTGTTATCTTTATACCGTCGCACTGTACACATCTGACACCAACAAAGTCTATTATATTTTGAGCTTTCTAAGAGTTAAAACCACTCAAGTCACTGTAGAACTTTAATGAAATACAATAGTGAGGTTAGAGAGATGCTTGCAGACATCTCTTCTGCAACATAAATGGAGCCGACAGCGACATCACTGCTAGACAGTCAGGTATGCATTAAATCAAAGGAATGACTGGTGACGTTAGCTATGCAGCTAAGCGAAAGGTTGGCCTGAGAGAGAACCGAGACCTGTATAAGTTCCTCTAACTGAAACAAAGACACAGAAGTAGAAAGTGACAGAAGGTCAAACTGTCAGTATTTCACTCATTTATTTTCAACCGGCGCTGTTTTTTGCCGCTTAGAAAATGAGTAAACAGTACCGAGCTAACTTAGCTTTTTCTCTGCTAACGTTCGCTACACGTAACCAGCTCCCACAGACATTAAATCTGGCAAGAAGTACTAGATTTTACAGTTGAGAATTCATTCAAACAGATATGAAAATGAACGCGACGTTAATTACCTGTTGATGTGGCAAGTTAAAATGAAGCGGGTAAACTCTGACGATGGAAGCAAAGCGAACCGACACTTCCAATGTCCACACCCAATAGCCCGAGGTTCTACGTGAAATCGTAGCGACCACCTCCTAGTCATAAAGTCGTGGTTCTTCCTCTCCAGTTTTGGTCAAGACCGCCCCCTGTTGGGTAAAAAAAATCCTTGCCCTCGGGACACGTATTTTTGCACTTTTGCGTGACAAAAGTAAAACAGAAGCGCTATTTAAACTAACGGAAGGTAAACTTGACATATTTGAACTGACCACTACATAAGACGACATTTTGACATATATTATTCGTGAATTCAAAAATCATACTGCTACAACATATGAAATTTTACAGATGCTGCCCAACTAATTGAAAATGTAACCATGAAAGAGTTGAGAAATGCTGGCTGTTGATTTTCTTTTGCCTCAATAGTGTATATTTATATTAACATTACAAATATAGTGAGGATTAAAAAAAAAGTTTCACTCCGTTAACACTATAAAACTTATCAATATAGTAAATGACAGCATTATCCCACCAGTGTAACTGCAACAGTTAAGTTTGGTGATAAGTTACCCAAACATTTTAAATGATTATTCATTTGAGTATAGTAAGCAGTCTATATAAACATACTTATAAAAGCAAATAGATACAGGAAAATATCCTTTCTATTTTTAAAAATATGATTTCAGAGGAATACATGAATAATAATGTTATTACAATGGAAACCAATAATAGCAGCTCTAAAACACATGGAAATATTTTAAGAAGTCTGAAATTTCTCTGAAGGAAAACCATGCGAATAAGAGGCTTGGAAATCTGGTTCATCTCTATGCTTTCATGGATCATTTATCATGCATAAATACAAAAACACTGCATAAGTACGGACTTCAAAAAAAGGCAAAGAAATCGCTCTCCTCTGTAAATGATTTATTTTTTTAAAGAAGGTCATTTTAGTCAGCAATTCTGCATAATACACACAATGCTTTTTTAAAAGGCATAAACATCTTTCTTTTTCTTTCTCCATCATATTCGACCACAACTCTGCGAACGCCACACCAGTGAGAGGTCAACAGGGCTGAATGTGTCTCTTCAGTATGGATTCACCATCACTAACTCATTCTTCATTTTGCTGTCAGGATGGTGGCTGAGATTCTTGCCCTGTCCCAGCCGATGACCTTTGACCTGAAGAATTTGTTGTGACGCCGTTGGCCTGATCCAGCTGCTTTGATAGAGCCAGGTTTTCTATTGGGATAGCTGCTACAGCACTTGACAGAGAACCCCCAGGTGCACCGATGGAACTTGTTGGAGGGGCAGACACGGAGAGCACGGGTACTGTAGCATCTCCGGTGGGCGTAGTCCTGATTTCGTCCGATGGTGTTGCCAGGGTTACCTCTGCTGCCACCGGCGAAGTGCTCGCTGTTGTAGCACCGGCTCCTCCCATGGATGACTCTAAAGTCAGTTTAGATTCTGGTGCCTCTGCTATAAAGGTCTGGGAACTGTCTTTCAGAGGAGCTATTTGAGCTGACGGGACCATCAATGGTAAAGCCTTATTTGAAGACACGGGGGGCACGGGTGGGCCACCTCCCTCTGATGCCTGGGTCACTGATTCTACTATTGGAGGTGGAGCTGCTAATGACACGTCGTTATTAGCTGGCGCCAGAGTTGTTGGCATGTCGATCATTGGTGACGCCTCTTGTGGTGTTTTCACCAAAGCTGATGGAGAAACTACAGCTGATGCCTCTGGGATCTCTGTTGCAACAATACTTTCCCCTGGGGCTGAAGCCATGGGCATTCCTATGGGCGTGGCAGGGCTATCTGTAGCCAATGGGACAGCAGGGGGCATGTCAGTTGAAGTAGTGACTGGAGTTGAGGTTGGAGGCACTTCCACTAATGATGGTGGTTCTGAAGCTTCTGCTGCTTTTGCTGCCTCTGCAGCCTTACTCTCCAACTCGTCCATCCTCCGCTGCACTATACGTGGCATCAGCTGAACGTAGGTGCCCATCAAACGGTGGTTGGTGCGGATTAATTTACCAGCACAGTTGTCAACGCAGCGCTCCTAGAGATGTTAGGCAGGCAGTTTGTTTAATGGGAGGGAAACATCACATATATGTCACATGTCTACCAGCTGAAGCCTTGTCAGTTCATCTATGGGTAACAGCCTGTGCGTGACCCTACCTTAGCCATATCTCATTTAACAATGCTGCTACTACTACAATTTCCTCTACAACTACTACTAGCAATAGAAATGATAATAATATCAACTAAACACGTAATAGAGCAGGTGTCTAAGATTCGAAACGTCCGGAAAACTGCCAAATCTAAGGCATAACCTAAGGCCCATGGTTTACACTCAGGCAGAGTTAACCTTACCTCATCCATCGTAAGATTTCTGTAGTTGAAATTGCTTGTGCATCGCTGGAAGCAGATCTCCGTCATTCGGTTATACACTAGTAGAAAGTCCCGTAACTAAAAATAAAAATTAAAAGTTAAAAAGAAAAGCACAATAACCAATAATTTACATACTGTGACGGATTATTCGTCAATGAATTTAGTGTTGACTTACGTTCCGAAGTTGCTGGTCTTGTTCCATGACGGTTCCAGATACAAATGTTTGTACAGATTTCTCTTAGTTTGGTCCGGGATCCGCACGGGTTATGATTTATTTGATAATGTGATGGAATACAAAGAACGATTTTAATTTTCAGATCAGGCAAAAGCAGTAGCATGACATTCACTAGCAGGCAGCCATGTTTGACCCCATGTGACAATACATGTATGCAATGACGCAATGACGCATGACGCAGATGTGAAGGTATTTCCTATTTGGCGTTGAGTCGGACGTCATGCTGCTGTTCTGTTCCCTCTCCATCAAGCCTTGAAGTCAAGTTTAATTGAATTTACCAGCTACCAGCCTGAGATGTGTTTGCGCCATGTCTGGAGTGAGACGGTCAGACCGGCGCATGGGCAAATAAAAACACTGTATTTCAGGGTAGGCGGATCCCGACAGAGAAAAGCGAGTCACAGAAAAAGATAGAGTATGGCCAAGAGTACATGAAAAATTGAGACAAACTGGGAGTTTTAGTTTTGAGAAAGTCAGACTCACCTCAAGGCTTTAGTTTATGACCCGTTTCCCACCGTTAAAATGGAAAATAAATCACCACACCCAAATGAAAATTGATTGCTTTCTCTTGAAACGATTTTTTGATCGCGATAACCTTGCTAGAGCGAGATGACAGAGGTGATAGAGCCGAGATCATCATAATTCTGTTATAATTTTTTATGAAAAGTACAAGTAATTTTGAGTAACAGTCATTGGTTCTGAGAGTCTCTCAGATAAGTGGAAAAACGCACGCGTGGGTTGTGTTACTGAAAGGCACTGTCTGTGTAGGGAAATAAGTGAAACTACAGTCTGGACATGAACTGTACATACAGTTTATTACATTCTAAAATTAATAAAGGCTTATATAGTTATACAGTAAATTCAAAATAAGTAAACTCAAAATTATTTATATATATGGAGAGATAGAGAGACAGTTATATATATTTAATCAAAATGCCCATGGCCATATAAACAGTTTTGCCGTTTAGTTATAACTACTGGAATTGCACTTAATCTTTGGGACTTGTGAGTGTTCTCAAGTTCCTATAAGTAATTAGATGTTATTCAACCCTAATCAAAGACAAACATGAGTTCTCTGGAAAGTAAAGAGGAAGAGAGACATCAAAGTGACATGTTGTACACATTTTCTGGTGCTCATTTCATTTCTACACTGGAACACACCCATCTTGTCTTTACGCTTGATCTTCAACACCTCTCCCAGTTCAGCTGCCTGAGCTGTGAGGTTACTGAAATGCACTGTTAGTATTATTGTATATTGTGAAACATCTGTATACATTTGCACCTATTGCCACAGGCATAATGTGATGTATATTCCATATTCGATGTCTTAAAAGATTCATGCAGCAATAAGGAACATGTTCTTGGGCATTTAAGAAATAAATAGACAAACAGATTTGGAATGGACAGACTGAATGTAGTTCGTAGCATGGCTTTATCTTGCTTTCCATCCTGATTCTTGCTAGAATTTCTTTTTTTTTTTGATGCAGATTCGACAATTAGGGACATCATGCAAACGCATTTCCATCTCTCTCCATCTCAAGGTCAATATTTCTGTCATTCTCTCTTTCTCTCGCCATTTCCCTTTGTCTCAGTCTGTCCCGCTCTCGTTCGTACATCTCTGTCTCTTGTGCTACTTGATGGCTGTTGAGGTAGATGCTGTTGCGAGATATCATGAGGCTGCTGCTCCTGGAGGGTAAAGCTGGCTCTGAGTCCAGGTCCTCTTCTAAGCAGTCTTGCTGTGACTGGGCGTAAGACTGGGTCTGATGGGTTTGGTTCTGCATCTGGTTCTGCTGGTACTTGCGCTTCTTCTTTCGCACCTGACCGACTGACAGATCCAAAGAGGCATAAGACACGTCTTCCTGTAGGGGGGCAAAGAAAACTGATCAGACTAAAAAAAAAAAAAAAAAAACGATATGTCTGATATCACTGTGTTTACGCATCAGATGTGAGTGGTCTGCACCGTAGTACGTGACAAAGACGAGAAAATGAATGACAACAGCTATTGGTACGAGCAATTAGGGAGGGATATTTGATACTGCTGTGATACACTTCACACATTTGGAACTGTATTTTTTCACAAAGTCATATCAAAAGTTATCATTTGTAAATAGAGAGCGAGCGAGACTTCTGCAGGCTATTTTGCGTGTGTGTGTGTGTGTGTGTGTGTGTGTGTCTCTTTTTCCATTGTTCCACTGCACGCTTTGAAAACTATTCATGCCTGGGAAAAAGGTGATTAAAAAAAAGAAGAAGCACAAACTTAATAATAGATTCTTTGACCTATACTTTATGCTTGAAACAAATGACCTATTAACATTGATCTTCTGCACCTTTAAACTGTCAAGAGTAAAATGATATTGTTTCCCATTAAGATGTCACAGTTATTTAACCCTTCAGTAAAAACCAAAGATATAAATTTGCATTAATGTGCCACTTTTATTAAGTTTTCTCACCCTACTGTATTTATCACAGTCCAGATTCATACCAAGGTCATTGTTGACTACCATAGCTTCTCCTTTCAGTGAGTAGGAGAATGAAGTGCATGCGCGTACAAAATGTAATGGTCATGCATTTCTAATGGAAACAGTGAAATGAACCTCAGAGGTCAGAAAACAACCAGTTGTTGATGGAGACAAATCAGTAGATGGTTATAGAAAAAAAGTCATCTGCCTCTTATTGTCTTGTCAATAATGCAGCGATGCATTTATCTGAGAGACTGTAAAACAGATGCTTTCAGAGGCAAAGAATAATCCAATAACCCAAGTGTCCAAATTTGTTGTCATGTACTGTCTCCATGCCAACGAGCATTCTGGCACTGTTGCCAGAGGGGGAAAAAGTCTCTTTTTTAGGGTGATCAGTAAAGAGAAGGATGTGATTCTTCTTTAAATGCCAGGCACTGATTGTCACAGTCAGATAAGTTTATTGTGGACACATACATTGAAAACTATCTAACTAATATCAAATATTGTGGTGGATTTTGTGAGTTGAGTGAATTTTTTAGATGTGCAAGTCCTGATGCTCTAAAAGGCAAGGAACTCGAACTTGAGGCATTTTTACTATATGCCTGGTTCTCTTTGCTAAACTTACACTTTTGTCACAATTACAAGAATATTTCAGCAATACAATAATGCCAGGAGTACCTCACACTTAACCGCAAAATGATTAACTGATAGTACTGTTTGAAAATATTTAGACTGAGTTGAAATGGGCAGATGACTCAGTAGTTATACTTGAAAACAAGCCAGATGCCCTTGAAAAAACAAGAACTGTGAAAGAAGGTCTTGTTTAGCACGGACTTTTAAAATTTGTACATGTAAGTACAGATCTCAGTGAAGAGATAGAGACACTAAACAATTTCAGCCAAAATGTAAAAGAGTGTTTAATTTTTGTTCTATCTCTGTGATCAAACCTTAGTAAGGATACTGATTTCAGCGTATTCATTTCACTGCTGAGCACAGATTAAAAAGAATAAGCATGGATTCCCTAACAAAACATATAATTGTGTTTTTGTCTTGCAGCATATCTTTTCTGCACTACTGCACATGTTCATGACAAAACAATGCATCCAATCAGAACAAGCAGAAAGATTTGCTGACTCCTTTATCAGGTGACGTTTGACTTCTAGGAACGATCCGGAAAGATCAGTTGAACGGTCGCATCTATAACACTTTAATAATTCCTAAAAAAACACTTAAAGCATGTAAACCTCGACTCAGTATACATGACCGTTTTTGGAGTGGAATTCTGTGAGATTCTTGGCCATTGCTCAAGCGCTTTCTAGAGCATCCTGTCACTCAGATGAAAGAAACATGCATGTTATGCAGAAGAAAAAAAAAAACCCAAAACACATACGCACACAGTTGTGCTTCTCATACTTTCGGTGCATAGTGGTCTGAAAACTCTGACCACACGAGAAGTCTAAATTTGACTTTTACAAATGTCTATTTCTTCATGCGTGTGACTGCTCGGATGAAATGTGTGGGCTCGCTCTCATTAAATATTTTTGGATTACTTTGTAAAAGTCGATAAGCTGCCTTTACCGCAATCATAGATGATTTGTGTATCGATTTGCAGGGCACTGTTTCACAGTTTCAAATCAAAATAGCCTAACCCTAACCCTAACTGCTGACATTTTAAAAATGCAAAATTCAAAGTAAAGCCTGTTAACATAACTCTATTTTATCACCTTTTTGAAGTGGTAAACGTTACTTTTCATGATAAGTATATTTTGTCATTTTTGTCATTTAAGTAGTAAACATTACCTTTTCATTGTGCCTGGAAGATTGTTTCCCCATTGTTTCAGAGCATGTGTATTGAACCAATCCCATAGGTACTGCACAAACAGAAATACACAACCAAACTGTCACAGCCAGACCAATGCACCTTGCTCCAAAAAGATCTTGACAGCAAGTTTTTAATGAAAATGAACAGATATGCTACGTCTCTAATGAGCTATGCTTACCTCCGTCTGTGCTGATGTTTCCATATATCGCATTGTCCTGAGGCTCTCGTTCTTCGTCTTCAAATCTGTTAAATAGCAACATTTGTATTTGTATTTGTGGTTTTTTTTAGAAATGTCTTACATTTTGAAATAGATCAAAAGATATATTTTTTCTATGTCAAAAGAACCATCTGTGCACATATGGACACACATCTGGTGCTGACGCACAGACAGAGCAGGCAGCTGTTAAAGGCGACGCGTATTGCGGAATCTTGAAAACTGTAGATGCTTTAAATATCATATCGTCTCTTAAATTAATAAGACAGTGAAAATGGACTCGCACCTGTGTCTTTCATATGGTTCTGGATCAAACAGCTCCTCCTGTTGAGCTCGGTCTGTTAAAATGAAATATTGTTGAATTTAGCTGTACATCCTACATGATTTTACTATACTATATACAACATATTAACATGGAAGGCTGTGAAAAAAAAAGTGCGAATATAGTTAATCAATTTAAATGAACAAAAAATAAAGAAATAGCATTTAGAAGTGCTATTCCAACAAAATGATACTATACAAAGATACTATAAAATATAATTTATATAAAATATAAAATACAGGGGATGTATTGAATTTGATGTTGGGTAATATCCCTCACAGAACATGACATTTTGGTATTGATGCATTTATGGAATATGTAAGTTTTGGGCATGACATGCAACATACCTGCTTTCATTCTTTCTTTCCGTCTCAGCAAAAAGAGAAGTACATTTAAACACACAGATATCACCATCGCCAGCGAAGTTAAAGCTAGGCCCACATATGCAGCGTTGCATTTCTGTTCGCCTTGAACAATTTAAAAAAAAGAGAGAGAGAGAGAGACAGAGAGAGAGGATATGTAGTGCATGCATAAATGAATCAGAACAGCTAGTGCAAGTATTAGAGATGATGAAACCCTAGTAACATGGAGTTACAATTTATCCCAGAAATAGCAATCCATTTACATAATCATAGTTATCACAGCAAATTAATGAATCATTTTTCTCTCTCTCTCTCTCTTTAAAAGTTAACAGTCAATAATATATCCCCCTTTTGCAAACAAGAATTGACAAACAATAAGTGGTGACTGCCGGTTTTCTTTGCCTACTTGATCTTGCTTTGATTCCAAATGTTCTTAACTATGATAAACATTGTGCAATTCTCACATAAAACAAATAACAACAAAAAATTCTAATGTAATAGAAAAGGAGATAACAACAACAAAAATTTTCTTTGTTAAAATGAACGATATCACATCTAATCTCTTGTTCTGTTCCTTTCGGACAGATCGCATCACTACACCAGCAATAAAACATCCAAACTAACATGGATAGCAGTACTTATGGACAATTTAACCATAATTATCAAAGCTCACTCGTCATTGGTGCGTCCTCTGTGATTATCAGGGTCCGTTTCTCGAGTTCTTCAAGACAACATCTGTGTGTGCAAGTTCGCCATGAGGCGCACTAGCTCTGCTTCTATTTTTACCTTCTTATTGCTTTTTCGGTTACAAACAGGAAATGTGGTGGCTACCTTATTCGCTGCAACGTTTCACGTCAGCGAGAGACCTATTGAGGGTTTTTGTTAAGGCCCGGCATATTGTCACAAAAGAAGTGTTGTGTTTCCTCAAGCAGCAAATGCACAGAAAAATGGACCAAGCGAACAACTTTTTTTTGCTATTTATTTTACTGGCATCTTAAGGTTTGTAAAATGGGTTATAGAGATTTAATGATTTTATAATGTTTAAAAATGCCTCGGTTAGATTTCCAGGATTTAGGTCATTTAGCTGTGTGATTGTTATATCTGATTGTTATAATTCAAAAGGAATGTCTTCAAAATAAAATCTGCCAAAGGTTTGGATTTTGATATCTGAGTTCTCAACAGAAAAACTCCTCTGACACATTATAAGCAAAATTTCCAAATTGGATTCAGTCTGTAACAGCTTTATGGTTATCCAGGGATTCAACATTAAATGCAACCATGTAAACTGTTCACACTGTGGGCTAAATGTCACAGGCCAGACGTGGCAGGGTTAGAGTGACGACCACTGTCTTTTTTTCTTTTTCAACACATGGCCAAGCATACTTCATCGTTATATCACTGCTGAAACAAGAAAGTTACAACCATAAATCAAAATCATACCTGAGAACCACTCAGCCATGTCCAAAATTTCAGCCAAATTTCAGCTGAGGTCGTTCGGACCTGCAGCATTCTCACTCAGAGCTTTAACACATGTACCAGATGATAACACAAGAAAATTCCAGAACATGTTCTTGATCGTTGTTGTTTATGAATGTTATGTTTTTGTGTAATATTGTTAGAGTCTCAGAAGGGATATATTTGTGTTTGTCTTGGTACAACTGACGTTCTTTGTCACTGTGCCTAATGGAAGTGTTACAAGCTTTATATATATTATACAAGCTGTTTTATAATACAAATTATTTTTCAATGAAATAAAAACTAGGTAGATACCAAGAGGTTACTTGGTAATGAATTTTTGGAGATGAATGAATGAATGAGTTTTAAAATATGCATTTAACTGAATATGATATATGTATATGGACAAAGTTTTGCTGCCTTACCAGTGTGGTTTGATTTTTTAAAATAAGATTTACCATTGTGACATTACAAATATGTATTTGCAGAAGCAAAATATTATCTGCACGTACACACACATACACACACAGTGAGAGAGAGAGAGAGAGAGAGAGAGAGAGAAGGTTGGTGGCAGAGGAGGTGTAAGAGCAAGCTTCTGAGGCATATGAAGATTTTTTATTCAAACAATTTGAAATCTTTTAAAAAATGATGGATGCATGTCAGAGATCAGAGCAAATGTCACCTGTAAAGCTGTATGATCATAGTCTCATTATGCACAACACACACACACACACACACACACACACATGCATTCACACACATACACACAAAAACATCGCCTTTTGACGTGACTTCAGCAGTGTTGCACCAGAAAAGGTGTTTAAGTATAGAACAAGCATTGACAACAACACTGACAGGATTAGGTTTTTTTCTATTTTCCATTTCCGACCACCAGAGTGAGACCAGGAAGTGTCCCGTCATTAAATTGGTGCTTGTTCTTCTAATACTGAACCGCAGAATACAAAACACTCACACTCACACAACAGTGCATGTGTATATGTGTATGTGTGTGTGTGTGTGAGAGAGAGAGAGAGAGTGTGTGAGAAAGAGAGGTAGAGAGATAAAGTGAAAGAATATTTACACTTGATATGTCTTTTTCCACTGGTTCACACACCAAAGCAAATTTAGAAACAGTGATGTGTTAGACTAAGGGCAAGTGGCGCATGCCTCGTGCTTCTTCACTGTCTCCTCACGAAATTTTCACAGGTGCCGTAATATCTTTTACTGAGTTAGTTTTTTAGTCCTTGTTTTGAAACTGATCATTATTAAAAGTTATCACAATGTCACTGTTGGCATATGCATGTGCACAGTAAATTTGCCTGGGTAAAATTTACTCAAATCGAAGAAATTTTACTCTATACCAGATAACATTAAGTCCCTCTTTGAAACGTTTTCTTCAATTTGAGTAAATTTTACTCAGGCAAATTTGCTGTGTTTCGGTACATAAGAGTATGGATGGAGGGGAACCTTTTCTAAAGTGCCTAGAGACTGAGACTTTGTTAATGTGAATGGGAAAGGATGAAAGCTGTTTGGGTGTCCCACCTGTTGGTCAGTCAGTTTGATGTGGTCTGTGGCTTGATACTCATTGTATTTTTTCAATAGCCAGAGTATATCTGAAGTGTGAACTGAGGTTACGGGGCCAGACGGCCCAGATAGATACGGCCATGTGTGTTAGCTGTAAGTGCCCCAAAGACATGGCAACCGCAGAATAAGGAGACACGTGTGAAAAAGAAAAAAAAAGGCTTAAAAGCTCATATTGCATAGCTTCCTATGTGTTATCGGGCATGCAAGTGCAAAATTACACACAAACACACACACACACACACGCACACACACGTACACACACACTCACACACTGACACAAACACAGAAAGATTATCAAGTCTTTGACCAGAATACTTTTCCAAGTAATCAGTGCATAATCACAACATCTGTGTCTCATTCTATGTCTTGTTTCTGACCAGTTAGAGTAAATTAAATGGTGTGTTCTATTGTATAACGTGTCCACGACATGCTGCATAGTTTATTTATTTATTTCGTAATTTATTTCACATGCGTTAATGTTGCCTGTGTAACGTCTGCGTTAAAGTTTGCCATGTACCACTGGTCTGTACGTTGGGAGCTTATGAAAGAGCCATAGAGAGATTTTTATTTTGTCTTAATTTATGTGTAGGCTTGTGTTGAAGTATATTTGATAAAAAAAAACATCGATTTAAATTGGACTGAATTGAATTAAATTGAACTGAACAGAACTGAACTGAACTGAATCAAATTGAATCGAAGCGAATCAAATTGAATTGAATTGAGTTATGAGGTATTGTGGATCATCAAAGTTATACAGAACTCGGTTTCCTCTTGTGGGTTTTTGGAGTGTCTCAAAATCTGTCTGTTGTTAAGTGTTCTTTGCTTGTTTTCCAACTTTCGCTGACCTTCAGTTTGGTAAAGAGGAAAATGTTACAGAGACACAGTGTGGGAGTGATCAGTCTGTATAGTTGGAAAATCAGAGTATCAGAAACCTTTTACCTACTGAAACATTGCTGCAAAGCTGCTTCATAAAATTCACTAAAGACATCAACATGTCAAAAAATATCGAGGCACATTGTAATAACCACTCTCAAACAACTGAATGCAGAAATATTCTTTTATTCTTTTTTGTGAAGACAGTTACTTTAAAACAACTCAAAGACTATTCTGACAATAGACTGACTATGATGCCAACAATAATAAAAACAACAACATACATCAAACATAAAACATAATGTGAACATCATAATAGACCCAGAGATCTTGGAGATCAGAAAAGCTAAACTGAAGGTATAGGCAAAACCTAATGATATTGACAATATTTACATGTATGAAACACATATGTGTGTGTGTGTGTGTGTTTATTGGTGTATACTGGCTACATTTTTGAGGTAGTTATTTTAAGTTATATTATGTCAGTTACAGGGATCTCTTGGCTCCGCACTGATGTGTATTTCACTGGAGGAGGAGGAGGCTTGAATGGGGGCGGCATATCCATTCTAGACACACAGACAGAGAGAAACAGGCAGAGAGAGCGAGCGAGAGAGAGAGAGAGAGGAGGGGGAAACTGATGACTACACAGATAAAAGCACAGGAAATGATGTAAAGTCTACTGAGTGTGCCCCTTACCTTTTCTTTATAAGGTGCCTTCTGTAGAGCACAGCAAGCAACAGGAGGATTAAGATGGGTAGAATAATCAGTGCCACATAGCCCCCACTGCTGTCTGACCCTGAGTGAAAAAGGAGGAGATAGATTAAATTGTATGTACAAATAACAATACACATATTTACAATACACTCACTCACTCATTTTCAAAGCCGCTTATCCTAGTTATGGTTGCGGGGGGTGCTGGAGCCTATCCCAGCGTTCACTGAGTGAAAGGCTGAGTAACACCCTGGACAAGTCGCCGACCCATCGCAGTTTACAGGACACATATATACGTATTTATATTTCATGTTTCATAACCGTTTAAAACTGTTAGTTGCCATTTGCTCTTTTTTTTGCCCTCTGCTACTCAGTTCAACTTTAACCATAATGCAGATAGACTATATCTCAGCTCACTTGACTCTAAAATTCAACACTGTAATTTGACTGGAAATCTCAATAGAACATGGCACTGCACGCCTGTGACACATGAAACTACACACGGCAGACAATTCATCGTACCTAAAGACACAGCAGGAGCTGTGGTGAGTTGAATGTCAACAGCAGGGGATGAAGATTTGTTGAGTGATGTGGTTGTTTTAGGGATTTTGACAATGGTTGTGTTGCTCCTCTGCTGGTGTGAGGAGCTTGTTGTTGTACCAGTGAGGAAATCTCCATCTGATGTGCTAACTTTTGGTTGTGGAGAAGTCCTGTTTAAAAACATTACAGTAGCATTGCTGACAGGGGGCGACGTAGAGCTAACATTCCAGTCACCCACGGTGGAGCTGAAGTTATCATGTCTGACAAGTTCAGTTGTTGTCATGGTAATGGCAGTGGGCCAAACGGTGGTTTCAGAGGGACTGGTTTTCATCAGTTCCTGTCTGGTCTGAGAAACAGTTGCACGTGCTGTACTTGCATCCTTGACTGTGAGTGGAAGTGTTGTAGCCTGAGTTCCTAAATCAGGAGGAAAAAAACATGGTGTAAAAATACAATACAGTGAGAAAATACATCATGATAAGGTATGTTATACCAGGAGCATCAGTTTCTGTGGAAAAGTTGTCTGCCATCATTAGCTTGCTGTCATCAGGTAGCAAAAGCATTCTGCTTACCGTCTCTCCATATTAGCTTTCAGTGAACAACAAAAAAAACCTTTTATTTACAGTATAATTAGCCATTATACAGCAGTTTACTCACTAAACGTATAATGGAATAATGGACTGATAGAATCCAATAGTTCAATCAAGATCCCAGTGCAAAAACTATTTAGCTATGTGGCTCATTGTTTTCACCTCCCTAGCCTATAGGCTACAGTCTTTGTAAAGATCAGATCAAAGAAAGGAAAAGTGATGAGGACAATATGGTTCTTCTGAGAAGTAAAAGCAGGGCCAGGTGTTTTCCTCTCAGCACTATGACGACCACTGTGGTTCTGCACAGGAAACGTCTGTTACATGAAAACACTTGCTGCGCAGACAGGAATGTTTTGCTTTGAGTTGCAGAGCGAGCCAGACTGAGCGCGTTGTCACGGTAACACACATGAGAAGAGGCGCTGAGGGTACACAGAGTCAGACAGACAGAGAAAAGCCAAAAGGCCCTTTTCACGTAAAACACTGAGTGAGGGATACATGGAGAGCAGGAGATCCGTCAAAAATGCCCAAGATTTCGGACTGACGAGAGGGGAGAGGTGTGGTTGTAGGCTATGTGTAAAGCTCTGTGATGTCACATAGTGACTTAGACAAAGGAATTGTCTTCAACCTATGATTTGCTGAAATGTTCTTTAAACACAAGTGCTCTACGTCATTTCTGGCTATGAGTAATATTTGCATGTGAAGAATCTTCTGAAAATGTTTGAGGTCTAAGTATAAGAGTCACAGAGAAATTAATCAGCAAACTCAGCAGAGACACAGACAGGCATAGTCATAGATATGGTTGCTCTTTTCCACTTACTTGCATGTTTTAGAACGGAAATGGTGAACTCCACTTGCTGACGGCGATCTGTCTGATTGATGGAGCGAGCAGTCAGTGTGTAAACTCCTGTCTGCTCCTCACTGACTGATCTCAGAGACAGAGATGCACCCTGTGACACTGTCACATTATCCTGCAAAGAGACACAGGCCAGACACATGTTAGAAACAATAAGCGCTGCTAATCAATCAGTCAGTCAGTCAGTCAATCAATCAACCTATCTATCTATCTATCTATCTATCTGCCTCTCTCGCCCATTATGGTAACTCACAGTACACTCATTATAAAAATAAAAAGGAAGATGACTTATGGAAAGAACAGGTCAGTTAATACCTCTCTCTATCCCTCTCTCTCTCTTTCTCTCTCTCTCTGTTGGTCTTACCTTGATCCATGTGTACTCCAAGTACTGGGAGGAGATGGCTGAACACAATATTGTCAAATTCTGACCAGCACTGATCTCTATGGAGCTGTTAAAATTACACCGAATTTCATCAAGGTCTGTGAAGGAGGATCAAAATAAAAGGCCATGACTTTAGAACTGCTATAGCAGTTTAACTCTGTACAATCTGTTTATATATAACAACAGAAGTACAAAAATATCTGAATGATCTTTCAAAATAAAAAGTTTGTGCTTAATTTGATCTGCATTTTTATTGGGAATATCGCCTGATGTATGCAAGGTTTATGCTAAAAATTTTGAATTTGTTTATCAGGTTTTGGAACTTACAGTTGACAGTCAGTTGCACAGTTGCATTGTGGTCCTCTAAAAAGGGAGAGGAAGAGCTCCATTCTGGATGACAGATGTACTCATCACTGCTGTGTCGGTTTACCTTTGGTAATATGAACTTTCCAATTCTGTTCTTCAGAAAAAACGACCGATTCTAGATTGGATCAGATTCAACAAGGGAGCGTTATTAGATCTGTTCCTCTTTTCCACACTGAGAATACTGTTTAATACAAAACTCTCAACAGATTCCAAATGGTCTCCAACTGATTTTATTCCAGACCACAGATGCTGTTCTGTACTAGGCAGGGTAAACAGTTTTAGGCAGGGTAAACTGTCCTCAACCTGCGTTCTCTTCTCACAGACTCACCTGAGAGCCCCTCAGTGTGTAATTTTGGGCTGGAGGATCACTAACGCAGAAGATCTCCACCTCATCACCTTCCCACACAGTCCCAGGTGGAGAAGACACCTCCACAGTGACCTGGACAGCTGCACCAATAGAATATTATCATGTCCATTATTACACATGCTGGTCACATGTCCATTATTACACATTCACACACATACGAATGCAAAGACAGAGAGAGTGGCTATAGTAGTAGGACAGGTCAGTGTGTACCTTTCTGGGGACGTGTAACTTGCAGGTGTGTGAATCTTTCTGTGCTGCCATGTGGAAAGGTGGCGAGGTCACATGTGTAGACTCCACTGTTCTCTTCAGTAACATCAGTCAACAGCAGGATGGAACCTTGCAGCTCTTTATTTGTCTCTATGATGCTCAGCATGGCTTGACTTTTATTCTCAAATGGATACAGAGGGTTATACAACAAAATCTGCTCCTGTTTATCTCCTTTAGTCTTGGTCCACTCGATCTGGGCGACTTTCGTGTCTTTATCTAACACAATGCAAGGAAGACCGACGTCCTCTCCCACTGTTGCGTTTACCCGAGTCTCATACTTCACCAGTGGGCCGTGGCTCCCTGTTAATCAGTCCAAACAATTTAAAAAGGCATCAAAGAGAAGACAATGATATTTATTTGGTTTCATTTACAGTTGTTGACGTTTTGAGTGCCCATTGTACATAGTTGTGGAAAACACTTTCTTACAATACAGTAAATGCAGGTACATTATGACTGAAATGAATGAATAAGTGATGTTTTATCAGTTTCTCATGGTTGAGATGTTAAATGACACAAGCTGTAATGTGACCTTGCATGCATCAGGAGTTGCAATTAATTGATGGATTTGTGTTTGTTGGTAGATGTCCATCAGAGAGACTCATTAAGATTCATGACCTGCTTTCTCACTGCTCACCTATTTGTACAAACGGTCGATAGCATCTATAGCAATGTTACATATTTAACAAAAATATGAAAACAATGCTCTACTAGTTACACAGCTTCTTGAAAGCTCTTCAGTACTCTTACATGAAATTTATATGAATGATATTCTGAAAATGTCTACAAAATGCTCAACTTTAACAAACACGAAGTCTAACCCCAAATAACTATGAATCATATTTGGGTATGTAACATGTAAGTAAATAAACAATTAACCAGACAAAGTAAATACCACTTTAGCAATATGATTTTGTGACAGATTCATTAAAATCTGAGAAAACCCACCAAGACTCATAACTGACTATTGCACTGCACACCTTTTACAATTTAAAAATGTTAAAAAAATTTCAAAATTAAAGACTAAAAAAATGAATGATATTGAATAGCTTCACTATTAATGTTACTTCAGATCATAATTAGAGTCACTTCAACTAGATGTGCTAAGTTCTCGTATGATGGGGCAAACAGAACAGAGTAGTATGCTGAGCGATTTGAGATACACACATAGCGTTTAGAACATTATGTTTGTAGAGACTCTTCCTGTAAAGCGAGTGTGTCTGTCCTTACCGTTTTTTGAGGAACAAGCAGGGAATAGGAGAGTGATCGCTACCAAAGACACCAGATATCGCATGTTTGCTTGAACTGTCTCGCTCTATTGACAAAGTCTGAGGAATCAATGCACGTAAAAAAAAGACTGCAGCAAGACAGGAAGTCAGAGATACCACAAGAGAGACAGGAAAACCTATCCAACTGCAGAAAAAAAAACTAGCTGTGCTAAGAAACAATACAAAGCCGTTTGAAATGATCATAAAACTACTGTTGAATCACCCAAGGGCTCCAAACCTTGTTAATTTCCGTAAATCTTGTTAATCTTGAGGTGGTCAGACATTTGGACCACCTGTGATTGACATCTTTCTGTTTTTGTCTCTTGTCTGTGGGTGTACTTGGCCTCATTCGTACGGTAAGAGCATATGGGTTAGTGTGGGAGAGCTGCGTAGGCCAAAGCTGTGCTAACCTGCTCTCTGTTTACAGCTAAAGGTCTATTTTCTGAGTGACAAAGTACACCAATAAATAGAAAGCACAGACTCATATGCAGTGGTACAAACATTGAAGAACAGGGAAGAAACTGCTGCGTTATTCTTTTGCATTACTACAAGACTGTTCTCATAAAATTATTAAACATTTTTTAGCAAGCCCATAATCCCTTCTGAAACTACACGAAAATTTTAAGACAGCCACCAGTAAAAACATGGTATAACTGGAGGGGGGTTGGGGGGGGGGCTCTAGGGTGCCCCTTAATGCAATAAATTATGCTGATGTGCTTTCTAGAGCAACAAAATTTGATAACATGTCTTAATGAGTGCCCCTCTAGTGGAGAAAACCTAATGCAGTACCCTAAAGGGTGCCCTTACAATGGTCTAAACTTGACGTTCCCTATGGGTTCCCTTCCGATGGAAAAGGCTGCCATCATGGAGGATGAAGACTATTTCATCATACATGATGCATCATAGCCTGTGCTCAAAGCCTGTGCAGACCAGCTGGCTGACGTCCTAACGGACATCTTCAACGCCTCCCTGAACCAGGCTGTCGTCCCGCAGTGCTTCAAGAAGCCACCACCATCAGACCTTTGCCGAAGAAAGCTGTGGTGTCAGAGCTCAACGACTACCGCCCAATAGCACTTACTCCAGTCATCATGAAGTGCTTTGAGCAGTTAGTCCTGAACCACATCAAGACCTAACCCCCCCCCCCCCCCCCCCCCCCCCCAACAATGGACCCACTGCAGTTCGCATATCGACAAACAGATCTACAGACAACACGATCTCACACGCACTCTATCTGGCTCTGACCCACCTGTATCAACGAGGCACCCACGAGAGCATGCTGTTCACTGACTTCAGTTCAGCATTCAATACCATCATCCCTCAGCAACTGACTGCTAAGCTTGGCCTGCTGGGGCTCAACATCTCCATCTGCAACTGGATTCTGGACTTCCTCACTGGGAGGCCTCAGATAGTGCAGATCAGCAGCAGCAGCTCCGACGCCATCACACTAAGCACTGGCGTCCCTCAGGGGTGCGTGCTGAGCCCACTGCTATTCACGCTGCTTTCCCATGACTGCACCTCCAGCTCCAGCATGAACCGCCTCATCAAGTTCGCCCGACGACACCACTGTAGTGGGGCTCATCAGCAACAATGATGACAAGTCATACAGAGAGGAGGTGCAACGGTTGGTAGACTGGCGTAAGGTCATCTGTCTCTGAACGTTGACAAGACCAAAGAGATGATTGTCGACTGCAGAAGGTCCAACGCTGTCCACTGCACTCTCTGTAAATGTTTACATACTAGACACAGTTTCTGCAACGCGCACTTCTTTTGGACAGTACCTGTTTTGTCTACACACTGTCTACTGTTCATACACTGTTTTCTTTTTACTGTTTTTCAGTTCCCACTGTCCAACTTATATTGTATCACTGTCGTCTTATTTGTGTTTGATGCACTGTGTCTTCCCATTGTGCCCCCCCCACCACCAGTATTAGGCCCTTAATGTAATGCCTCTCCATATTTCTACGCACAGTATATTTTTTGTATTGTACTGTCTATAGTCTTGGTGTTTTTGGTATTTATTGTATTATTGTCTGTCTGACCGTATGTGTTGCTGTCTGTCTATGTTGCACCTTTGGTCCAAGGAGGACGACATTTCGTCTCTGCTGTATGCTGTACTGTATATGGCTGAGATGACAATAAAGCTCTACTTGACTTGACTTGATCATAGCATTTTGCGTGCTGGTGCGGCCCCATGTTGTGCAGTAATTTTTCGCCCCTGCCCTTCAAACAGCCTGAATCTGCCACTGGAGATTAATTTAGGCAATCACAGTCTTCTGTTTAATTCAGGGGTTTCCCCAGCAAGTTTATTTGATTACAGTTTTTTTCTGATTGCCCAGGCACTATCTTTGAAACTATAGGCTATTTTTGCAAAGCTCTTTGCATTAACCACAAAACCTTACACCAAACCAGCAAAACATCATACTTCTCTTGCAAAAGCAAAAATTCTTGCAAAGCTCTTCAAACTCTTCAAATTGTGGCTTTAAAAACACTTGTGGCTTTTGCTTTTTCTGTGTGCAGGGCATAGCAGTTTGCAATAAAGGTTTGTCATACATGTTGTAAACACACATACACACAGGTATCCAAATGTACAAAGTATGGATTTGTATTCTGAACATAACACACCATCAATAAAAAAACTTTTCCTCTCAGAAGGTTCTAATACTCCTCAAATAACAAAAGGACAGTAAAAGAAAACAAAAACATTTGTGCTAGAAAGAAAAGAACAGAAAGAAATTAGGGTAAATCTCACCTTCTTTGTGTGGCTGGCCATAAGACTTCATCCACATCACACTTCATGTTGTCTTGAGCTAGGAGTCGTCCTCCTCTAGTTCTCAACCCTCTTACTCTCTGTCCAACATTGGCCTCCATTGTTGTCCAAACAAATATTTACCACTTGCGACCTATTTATAGTTTTCAAGCTCTGATTTGTAAGTGAACTCATTATCTGAAAGTATTTTGCATGTGTCAGTGTGGAAAGCCAATCGGCATAATAGTTAGGGATGTCCCAATCTGATCTCAAAGATTGGTATCGGGGCCGATCAAGGCATTTTTTAACTGATCAGTATTCGGCTTTACTGAGCACAGCACTGGGCCCGATCCTTTGTTTTAGGTCAGCTGTCACACAGGTGTCGTTAACGGAGAGAATGATTTGTGGCAGGACACGGCTAAAATGTCTGCAGTGTGGATATGTTTTAAATTGGGAAACTAAGGCAGTCCAACAGCCACTAGTAATGTTTGCAATGCAAGCATTTCTCGAGGTGGTAGTAACACAGAGCTGTGTCCAATAGGCCACTACCACTTTGATACGGCACCTAAAAAATAAAGACCCAGCAGACTCAGTGAGTTCACTGAGGTAACACAGGCAAAGGCTGCTCCGAAGCAACACACATTGGAGGATATACTTTTAAAAGGAGAGAGAAATTTTCTCGAGACAGCGACAAGGCCAAAAGATTACTGAGAGGGTAACTGAAATAATTGCTGTGGATGACCACGCCATGTGGTAGCGAATACAGAGGTGCGTTCAAATTCAGCAAATGGAGGTGAACGTTCCAGGCGAACGGGTTTTCTTTTAACTTTTAAGTTTGAACGTTTTTTAGGTCGGCATACTCTGACAACATTAATCCTCAAGGCTACTAATAACAACCAAGGTATCATTTCAAAATTGAAACACCTAACACTTTAGCTGTACATGATGTAGCCTATGTGAGTTAGCCTAAACTAACGACCACGGAGAGCAATACAGTCACTTAACTGAAGCTAAGGATTGATAAGCATAGCATACAAAAAAGACACTTTCAGAAAAAGTATCAGCATAACTGACAGACAACTTAACCACTTGAATTATTGTGAGATTAAATAAAATCGAACACTTACGTATATTTTCTGGTATAACTCCCACAGTACGCCTTACCCTCTCGATACTACAGACACTGCTCTACTGGAGCTTTACAAGAAGGTTTACTTTGTTATTTTGTAAAATAAAAAACTTAATTAAAAAACAAAAGAACAGCTTGGCAGCAGGCATTTTTTTTCCGCAATGCATTTGCGATTCAGTTGTCAAGCATATACATTGATTTGGTTTTAATAACTTTAATGTACTTGAAATGTGCACTGTGCAACTGTATAGCCCAAGAAAATACAAGTACCGGATCAGGACTTGGTATTGGCAGATACTCAGTGTTAAATGGCTCGGATCGGGATTGGGGGCAAAAAAAAACTTGATGGGGAAATCCCTAATAATAGTGCAGCAATTTAAGATCTGTTTGGTGATCCTACACAAAACAATGAAAAGTAAACAAATATATATTTGAAGTAAATGCCACTTAAAAGCTTGCCCAAACAGATGCAAACAATATTATTTAGTCATGATAAGTGTAAATAAGATGTTACACGGTAGGAATATTCCAGTAATGTGGGAAAAACAATACATTAATACATCAATCAGCTAGAGAAATCTGTTTAAACAGTTAAGGTCTGTGAGCTTTAACTGAAAATGACAACAACAACAACAACAAAAAAAACAGGGAATCCCTCTTGAAGGCAAGCTGAGCCCTATTACATGGGTGAGTGCATCAAAAACATTTTCCAAGTTCTCAGTCAACACCTGGAACTTCAGGGACTTGTGAGTTCTTGAAAGTTAGCGTGATGCTGAGCAATTCCAAGGCCAAGAAGTACATAACAGTCATCTGAACACAGCTGTAAATTACTTAAAAGTACGAATAATAAGTATGTACGACTGGTCCTAAGATGGATCCCTGAGGAACCTCCTCATCAACACCAATGATGTTTACAATTTACCAGTCATTATCAGCAATGCAAATACAGCAATATTAGAAAAAAAATGTTACAGTGTTAATAATTCAAAAAAAGCCACTCGCTCCTTACAGGCCAAGTGAGCATGGGTAGAGGACCTTGCTTAGAACAGTTTTTCAGGCAGCAGCCTTTTACCACTGTCTGAGAGTGGTGCAACATAATTATAAGCCTTTTACAGCGCATGACTCATAAGAACATTTTTTAAAAAAATTTTTTAAATGAAAATGAGTAAACTGTCAGGCAACCCAGAAAGTCAGGATCTCTCAGACATTCTCTAGGAACTTCCAGGACATCCGTGTAGATTCCCAAAGATAGAGAATTGTCTTATTCCTTGATGAATTTGATTCCTTGATTCCTTCCATTGAATATGCCCTGTGGGGAGCAGAAAACAGTGTCAGTTGTTGCAGTGAGAATACAGTGCCAAATAAATGGTGGACTGCACAAGAAAAGAAACAAAGTTTGTAAACATATAATTATGTGACCTTGTACTCAAATTTAAAGGTAAGTAAACATATCATAAAGGGTCCATGTGCTTGTCAAGGCTGGCTGAGGCTATAATTAAAGTCACGGGCTGTGTTGAGTAGTCTTATGGCTGTTAGCACAGAGGAGTACAAAGAGACGCTGCTGGCCATTTGGCAACAAGAGTTAAAGCGTCCCTGCTTCCTTCTCTCTCTTTCTCTCTCTTTCTCTCTCTGTCTCTCTCTCTCTCTGTCTTACCTTGATCCATGTGTACTCCAAATACTGGGAGGAGATGGCTAAACACAATATTGTCAGATTCTGACCAGCACTGATCTCTATGGAGCTGTTAAAATTACACTGAATTTCATCAAAGTCTGTGAAGGAGGATCAAAATAAAAGGCATGACTTTAGAACTGCTATAACACATTTCTCTGTACATTTTTTGTCATGGTTTTTGTCTGCTCGTGACTCTTAGAGGCTATGAAGTGAAACTGCTAACATTGGATATTGGTTTTGTGGGAGAGACTCCCCGGTCAGGGCCAGATGTGACCGAGTCCCTTCTCCACACTCAGTGTTCTGCTTCTTCTTTTTTTAAAAATAAAGTCTAAGTTTCAAAAGCAGTCAAAGTCTTCAGGAGTCCGATGCAGTGTAAGTTTATTGCATTCAGCAGTGAACAAAATACAACAAACTGAGTCAGGTCCCGGGGAGTGACTGAATAAGATACAGAAAATCATGCACTTATATCTAAAATTTTACCCGCATGCTAAACCTATGTAACCAATAAACGCATAACACGGTTGTATGGTAACACCCCTTACATCATCAGCGTTTTGCATGGTCCAACCCATTCGCTTCCAGAAATTTTCCCAGATTTTCCCAGAATTCATTATTCCATACACCATTATTTCCGACTTGTCCATGTTTGGTTAAATAAAAAAAATATTCAACCGTGTCCTCATTTTACCTCGGATACCCAACCATGTCCCCAATTTCACCTCAGACACTTTACCCGTAATGCAGGTGTTAATTTATCAAATGTTGGGCTAGCTCATGCAAAAAGGATGCTGATGCAGCTGCATCCCAACCATTGCTTATACTTCCTTATCACCTATCCTAGATTTTACCCTTTTTATTTTGTCTTCATGTGTTGCTGTCCTTGCATTTTCCCTTTTTGGTATGCCGAGGCCTTCTTCCGTTGGTTTCAACTTACAGAGGCCTTCTCCCATTTTAGAGGCCTTCTTACTCTTCTCCAACAGTTTACGAGTCTGTCGGACCACATGTGAAAACAATTACTCCTCAAAATTATTACAGTATTGACATATGGGCCTGATTGGAAACAATAACCCATCAATGTGTATGCAATTAAATAGGTGGACATAAAAGTATGCACAAAAGTATGTAATCCATAGCCTAATAACAATGGCAGCTTTGGCCTTACTAGAGGACATCGCCAGTGGAAGAATCAGAAGGGAACGGGTATTTAGAGACCACGGCGATTTTTTGGCCCATGACGTTGACTGGCTCATCAGCCATTTCAGATTTTCGAGAGCTACCCTCTTGGAACTCTGTGCTGAGCTGGGTCCGGCTTTGGAGAGAGATATGGCGAGGAGTCACACATTGCCTGTTCCTTTACAAGTGCTTACCACACTGGGCTTCTTGGCCGCAGGGTCATTCCAAAGGCAACTGGCAGACCGGTCAGGACAGTTCCAGTCGTCGTTGAGCTGCGCCGTGCCATCTGTATGGGATGGGATCAGCTGTATGTCAGCCAGGTATATGAAGTTCCAATACGATGTGGTTGACCAGGGAAACATTAAAGTGCAATTTGCTACAAGAGCCGGTTTCCCTAATGTAATCGGAGCAATCAACTGCACACACATTGCTATAAAGGCACCATCAGGGGATGAATTTGCCAATGTTAATAGAAAGCATTTTCATTCCATCAACGTGCAAATAATATGTGACTGACAACTGACGAATATTGTGGCAAGGTGGCCTGGATCAACCCGTGATTCATTTATCCTATAACAAACAGCATGGCAGGGAAGAAGCTACAAACTGGCGGGGTGCGCGGTGAGTGGCTTCTTGATAAACAATTGATTCAAAAGTTAAATTAATATAAAATCAACTTAAAAGTTAATCATGCCTGCAGTTATTTTGTATAGTGTTCAACTGCCCGTCAGGAGACTGCGGTTACCCACTAAAAATGTGGCTGCTTAGCCCTCTCACCAATCCCCAGAGTGACCGAGAGCGGAGGTACAATGACTTCCATTACCGCACTTGGCCAGTTGTTGAGAGAGCGATAAGCCAGCTAAAGAGTCGGTGGTGCTGCCATGCCAGGACTGGTGGCATGCTTTTGTATCACCCTGACAAGGTTTGCCGCATTGTGCTGGCATGCGGTGTCCTGCTCAATGTGGCGCACAGGCATGGCATACCACTGCTAGAGGTGCCCGACTATCTGAGGACCCAGACCCTGGACCCATTAATGTTCCCCCAAATGCAGAGGCCTTTCAGGCCCGTCTACATGTAATTGCAATATAAATGATAAACGGAGACAAAAATTCATTTTTTCACCAATTCTTTTAATGACAGGCCTATGTCTGTGAGAACATCTGTTAATTTCCGCAGTTGGTTATTTATGTCCCCGACTGCTCTCACGATCTCTCTTTGGGATTCTAGTACGGCGTTCGTCAGGACGCAGCCAGTTGGGTGGGCCTCAGCACCCGAGGGATGAGGCACACTGGCAACGCTGGAGACGCCTGAGACGCTGGGTTGTTCAGGAGGGACAGACTCAGAGTGCATGCCGCTGGAGTCTCCTGCCGCCGCACCATCTGATTGAAAATAAAGAAATCACATTAAAGCCAAGGAACATATGCTACAGCCTATTCATTATAAATAGGGACACCTATTTGGCATTATTGCATCTTTACACTTAAACTTTTATCTGGTAGGCTCTGGGAAGGCTGTTGCACAAAAGTAAATCTAGTAGTCTGTAGGAAGGGTACCCAAATACATGGAATTTTTTAGGACTGCCCTCTGAGAGTCGACGAGTGGAATCGTCGGTCGGAGACCCATCAGTCGACTGAGATTCTTAAAGTCGAGCAGTCATTTCTTTATTTTTTGTCAGTCAATGTGCATTACAATAACAGGGTAAAACAGGTTGAAGCTTACAAAATTGCACTGGGGTAACATTTCAGTGAGGAATTATAAATAAGGGGAATCACAAATATATTTTTGTATGCTAGCAGGGCTAGCTGACGCGTTTGCTAAAAAAAAAATTTAAAAAATCACGTGACAACATGATGCACTGGTGGTGAACTGATGAGAGAAGCTGAAACCTGAGGTGGAGTGGTTGGTGAACTAGGCTGGCTATAACCGTGTCTCAGAAGAAGTCTAAAGTATGGTGGCATTTCGAACTTTTGAAGGACAGCCCTAACAAAGTTAAAATTCTGTATGTAAGAATTCGCTTATCATTCAACAACATCAACGGCTAAGTTGCGTAGCTAGGCGGCCATCAAAAAAGAGACTGAAGACAGATGTTTACTTTTTCCATCTTAAATATCTCAAATCTTAAATTGCAAGTGTTTAATTTGTTTATTTATTTGTTTACACTTAAGATGTACGCATTATGTTGAAAGAGAAATACAGTAGCCTAATAAGCCCATGCTGTTGAAGATGAGAAGTTATTACTTCATAGTGGGCAATGCTGTGAATTTATTTAAACTGTTTCATTTGTTTATTCATTTGGTTTACACGTTGTTTTTAATGTTTAAAGTGAAATAGAGTGAAAAAAATAGGCTATAAGAGCTTGATTTAAACAGAAATACATGTTTGCCGCCTGTCTCATTATTCTGACAAATCCATATGGTAGCCCAACATTATATGTCGGAAATTCGAATAGGCCGCAATTCAAATCTTGCATCATAAGAAGCTGTCATTTATTGATTTTTAAATGCTCAAGAAATATGTCCCCATGACTCTGTTGCATTTGACTATGTTAATGTGGTCGAAATCATCACTGAAACTCATGCCAATGGATTTTTTGATCGCCAGATAGTATATATGGAAAAAAAGGAACGAATAGTCAAATATTTGTATTGAACAGCCAAATCTGACTTGACTGCCAAAATTCAGGTACAGGCCTAATTCCTACCGAGCTTGCCTTCCTCTCCAAGTGAGAGTATGTTCTAGAGCAGGTAAATTAGGGTGTCATCCAGTCCTATGTGTGCCTGGGAGGTAAACTAGAGGGTGTCTATGGGATGTTTCACCAGGGGCCCAAAGCACTGTAGAATAAGTCTATCGGATATGAGATGTAAGCACCACTGGTCTGTCAATGTTAACAGCACTTGGGAAGCTCTTCTTGGGCACTGTGTCACGTACTCTGTTCCTGTTTGGGTATTCCTCTCTCTCTCTCTCGTTATCTCCCTCTCTCCTTCCCCACCTCACCCCACCCAGTTTGCGATTGGTTGGAAAATAGGCGAGGGAATTTTAAAAGATGACGGCTGCGCAGGGAACATCTGGACTGGTCCTCCTGCCAGACTCCTGCCGCCGTGATAACATAGTGAAATAAATCTCTGTAGAGACGATGTGGACTCGTGAGTGTGATTTGTGAATAGTTGTAAATAGGTGTGTTGTCGTGTTGGTTTCTTTTGTATCCCAGCCTGCAGAGGGATGACACTGCTGATCAGGACCTGGAAGGGAGTTTGCTAGGGAAGGAACATGGACAGCAAGAGATCTGTCGAAAATGCCCAAGATTTTGGACTGACGAGAGGGGAGAGGTGTGGTTGTAGGCTATGTGTAAAGCTCTGTGATGTCACATAGTGACTTAGACAAAGGAATTGTCTTCAACCTATGATTTGCTGTACTGTTCTTTAGACACAAGTGCTCTACGTCATTTCTCGCCATGAGTGATAATATTTGCGTGTGAAGAACATTCTGAAGTTGTTCGAGGTCTGACCATGAGAATCACAAAGAAAATAATCAGCAAACTCAGCAGAGACAGATATTGACATAATCATACATATAGTTGCTCTTTTCCACTTACTTGCATGTTTTAGAATGGAAATGGTGAACTCCACTTGCTGACGGCGATCTGTCTGATTGATGGAGCGAGCCGTCAGTGTGTAAACTCCTGTCTGCTCCTCACTGACTGATCTCAGAGACAGAGATGCACCCTGTGACACTGTCACATTATCCTGTAAAGAGACACAGGCCAGACACATGTTGGAAACAAGCACTGGAATTCAATCAATCAATCAATCAAACATATAGCATATCTATCTGTCTGTCTATCTAAAGAAATTAAAGTGTTGTCAAAAGTCATGTCTATACTTAGACTCTATCTATTTCAGCACTCCCTATGCCTCTCTCTCTCACTCTTCATCTCCCTCTCGCTTGTTCATTATAATAACTCACGGGGCACTCATTGCAAAAAATAAAGGAAGATGACTAATGGAAAGAAGAGATTGGTCAAAATGAACCTCAGCAAGACGTGAAGTGCCCCTGCTTCCTTCTCTCTCTCTCTCTCTCTCTCTCTCTCTCTTTCTCTTTCTCTCTCTCTCTGTCGGTCTTACCTTGATCCATGTGTACTCCAAATACTGGGAGGAGATGGCTGAACACAATATTGTCAAATTCTGACCAGCACTGATCTCTATGGAGCTGTTAAAATTACACTGAATTTCATCAAGGTCTGTGAAGAAGGATCAAAATAAAAGGCATGACTTTAGAACTGCTATAGCAGTTTAACTCTGTACAATCTGTTTATATATAACAACAGAAGTACAAAAATATCTGAATGATCTTTCAAAATAAAAAGTTTGTGCTTAATTTGATCTGCATTTTTGTTGGGAATATCGCCTGATATATAAAAGGTTTATGCTAAAAATTTTGAATTTGTTTATCAGGTTTTGGAACTTACAGTTGACAGTCAGTTGCACAGTTGCATTGTGGTCCTCTAAAAAGGGAGAGGAAGAGCTCCATTCTGGTTGACAGATGTACTCATCACTGCTGTGTCGGTCTACCTTTGGTAATATGAACTTTCCAATTCTGTTCTTCAGAAAAAACGACCGATTCTAGATTGGATCAGATTCAACAAGGGAGCGTTATTAGATCTGTTCCTCTTTTCCACACTGAGAATACTGTTTAATACGAAACTCTCAACAGATTCCAGTAAATGGTCTCCAACTGATATTATTTCAGACCACAGATGCTGTTCTGTACTAGGCAGGGTAAACAGTTTTAGGCAGGGTAAACTGTCCTCAACCTGCGTTCTCTTCTCACAGACTCACCTGAGAGCCCCTCAGTGTGTAATTTTGGGCTGGAGGATCACTAATGCAAGAGATCTTCACCTCATCACCCTCCCACACAGTCCCAGGTGGTGAAGACACCTCCACAGTGACCTGGACACCTGCGCCAATAGAATATTATCATGTCCATTATTACACATGCTGGTCACATGTCCATTATTACACATTCACACACATACGAATGCAAAGACAGAGAGAGTGGCTATAGTAGTAGGACAGGTCAGTGTGTACCTTTCTGGGGACGTGTAACTTGCAGGTGTGTGAATCTTTCTGTGCTGCCATGTGGAAAGGTGGCGAGGTCACATGTGTAGACTCCACTGTTCTCTTCAGTAACATCAGTCAACAGCAGGATGGAACCTCGCAGCTCTTCATTTCTCTCTATGATGCTCAGCATGGCTTGACTTTTATTCTCAAATGGATACAGAGGGTTATACAACAAAATCTGCTCCTGTTTATCTCCTTTAGTCTTGGTCCACTCGATCTGGGCGACTTTCGTGTCTTTATATAACACAAAGCAAGGAAGACTGACGTCCTCTCCCACTGTTGCCTTTACCCGAGTCTCATACTTCACCAGTGGGCCGTGGCTCCCTGTTAATCAGTCCAAACAATTTAAAAAGGCATCAAAGAGAAGACAATGATATTTATTTGGTTTCATTTTCAGTTGTTGACGTTTTGAGTGCCCATTGTACATAGTTGTGGAAAACACTTTCTTACAATACAGTAAATGCAGGCAGATTCTGACTGAAATGAATGAATAAGCGCTGTTTTATCAGTTTCTCATGGTTGAGATGTTAAATGACACAAGCTGTAATGTGACCTTGCATGCATCAGGAGTTGCAATTAATTGATGGATTTGTGTTTGTTGGTAGATGTCTATCAGAGAGACTCATTAAGATTCATGACCTGCTTTCTCACTGCTCACCTATTTGTACAAACAGTTGATGAATGATATTCTGAAAATGTCTACAAAATTCTCAACTTTAACAAACACGAAGCCTAACTCCAAATAACTATGAGTCATATTTGGGTATGTAACATGCAAGTAAATAAATAATTAACAAGACAAAGTAAATACCACTTTAGCAATATGACTCTGTAACAGATTAATTAAAATCTGAGAAAATCCACCAAGACTCATAACCCACTATTTCACTGCACACCTTTTACAATTTAAATTTTTTTTAAAAAAAATCTAAATTAAAAATTAAAAAAGCGAGTATATCTGTCCTTACCGTTTTTTGAGGAACAAGCAGGGAATAGGAGAGTGATCGCTACCAAAGACACCAGATATCGCATGTTTGCTTGAACTGTCTCGCTCTATTGACAAAGTCTGAGGAATCAATGCATATAAAAAAAGACTGCAGCAAGACAGGAAGTCAGAGATACCACAAGAGAGACAGGAAAACCTATCCAGCTCCAGAAAAAAAAAGGAAAAAAAAAAAACTTGCTGTGCTAAGAGACAACAAAAAACAGTTTTGTATGATCTTAAAACTACTGCTGAATCACCCAAGGGCTCCAAACCTTGTTAATTTCCATAAATCTTGTTAATCTTCAGGTGGTCAGGTATTTGGACTACCTGTGACTGACATTTTTGTGTTTCTGTCTGTTGTCTGTGGGTGTATGTCACGCCCTGTTCCCCTCGTGACCCTGTTCCTCTCATTTTCCTTCTCATTTGGGCCTTGTTTCAGACAGTGGGTTTAGTGAAAACTCAGAGTTAGTTAACTCAGAGTAAGTAGTAAACCTCCTAATAGAAGAGTCCTGTGGCTTTGATTTGCTAGGAAAAGTAAGTCATAGAGCTGTTCTGTTAGGAGGTTTACTACTTCCCCTGAGTTAACAAACTCTGAGTTTTCACTAAACCCGCTTTCTGAAACAGAGCCCCGGTCAGTTTTGGTCAAGTTCTCTGTTTACTTCATGGTTTTCTCACTCAGCCTTGTTTAATCTTTTTAGTTTAATAACTGACCCCACCTGGCTTTAGTTAGTTCAGCCTCATTCGGTTTTGTATAAATACTCCTTTGGTTCTTTGTCTGGTTCTGTTTGGTGTTTACCCTATGTCACACTGGTTTCCCTTCCTGCCTGCTAACCCTGAGTTCTGCAATTTGTAACTTCTTTTTGTATGTCTGTTGAAAATAAAAGAACAACTGACTTGCATATGTATCCAGCCTCTTTTTACAAACGTGACACTGTAGTTGGCCTCATTCGTACGGTAAGAGCATATGGGTTAGTGTGGGAGAGCTGCATAGGCCAAAGCTGTGCTAACCTGCTCTCTGTTTACAGCTAAAGGTCTATTTCCTGTCTAACACAGTACACTGATAAATAGAGATCACAGATTCATATGCAGGGGTACAAACACACACACACACACACACACACACCCCCCTATAAACAAATGCACACTCAAGAAATTATATAAACATTCACATGCACTAAAGATGGACAAATCGATGCGTTATTCTTTCACATTATTACAAGACTGTTCTCATATAATTATTAAATATGTTTTAGTTCTACAGACGGTATATCAAAAAAACCAAACCAAAACAAAAAACAATCAGTCAGTCAAGCCCATAATCCCCTCTGAAACTACATGAAAATATTAAGCCAGCCACAGGCAAAAACATGGTGATGTTCATGTTCACTGATTTGGGCAGCCACAGTCCTCTGTTTAATTCAGGGAAATCCCAGCAGGATTATATGATAAAGACTCGCCTCTCTGTGTTCTTTATCTTACCTGTCTCTATCTTACTGAAATGTCATGTGTCAGTCAATCTCTACCAAATGCCACATGACAGGGGGAAACCAGACTAGAAGACATTCAAAGCAAATGTGCTGCCACAGCCAAATCTTTCTCAAGCCTTTTAATAAAATCTGTTTGGTGACCCCTACAGAAAACAATGAAAAGTCAACAAATATAGTTGATATTCGTTGGCAATAGTTGACGATATACTATAGCAGGAGGAGCTGGACAATGCTGAAAGCACTGGAGAAATAAGTACGAGAGTTGTCTGGCTGCTCCAAGCGGTAGTACGCCCTGTAGACTAGGTAAATGAGGGTGTCATCCGGTCCTGTGTGTACCTATCCAGACCTCTTCGTGAGAGTCAACTCTAACAAAGGAAGTGAGAAGAACAGGCTTCTTTACTGAAATTTGGTCTAAGGGTTTTTCTTTGTGGCGTTGTGACGACCTCTGTGGTTCAGGACAGGAAGCATCTGTTCGATAAAAACACTCTTATGCACTCTTCTCTGTGTGTTGCAGACTAAGCTAGACTGGGCAAGTTGTCACGGTAACCCATAGGAGAATAGTGTTGAGGGTCAGAGGATAGAGAAAAGCCAAAGGCCCTTTTCACGTAATGCTGAGGGAAGGAACACGGAGAGCAGGAGATCTGTCGAAAAGGCCAAAGGTCAGAACAACGGCTGTGTGTTTAGTGTAAGGCCCTGTGATGTTGCTGAAATTGTTGGAGCAACATTCAACTGGGAAAATTCTCTAAAATGTTCAAAAGTAGTACAGTTACGGCAACATTTGGCAGCAAAGTTGATCAGACAGACAGATAGACAGACAGAGAAAGAGACAGAGACAGTCATAGATGCATTTCCTGTTTTCCAGTCATCTGTGTGGGTTAGAACGGAAATGGTGAACTCCACATGCTGACGAACGTGCCTGTGAGTGACAGAGTGTGTAAACTCCTGTCTGCTCCTCACTAACTGATCTCAGAGACAGAGACGCACCGTGTGACGCTTTCACGTTATCCTGCCACGAGACACATACTAAACACAAATAAAAAAAAAAAACAACCAAGGATCAGTAATAATATCAGTTAGGCTCTCTATCCCTCCCTCACACGTGTACTGGGAGTGAGTGTGTGGGTGGGGCTGACTAATAAGAGTGAGAGCGATTATCTTTTTGTGTGTCAGTTTCCTCGTTCTCGTGCATAGCCGCGTGGATTTTAAAGTTTCGACAAATTCCAATACTCTCACTTACGGGAGCTGAATTTGCTGAGGGACGTCAGTAGAAGCAAGAGAGGAGGCAGCAGCCTCAGTGCCAAGGCGGAGGTGAAAAGACTACAGGTGTTTATAGAGGTAGAGAAAAGGCCAGGGAAAAGCTGAATTCCTACTATGGTTACAGAGATTGCATTGCAGGTCAGTGTAGAAGACGTGTGTCAAAGAATAGGAAGCAGATTTCAAATCTGCGGTAAGTAAGAGGCCTCCAGTTCAGCGTTATCTGATAGCAAGAGGTGAGTGGTTATGCTTCCATGCTTTTGGAGACCCGTTGATCCTTAAAGCGCAGCAAAGGCTGGTCTGCTCCTGCTTCCAGATCTTAGTGTAGATGGATATCTATCTAAACTCTTTTCTATTTTGGAGAAGAGAAAAAAAGCACGGGGCTGGCGGGGGGGGGGGGGGGGGGGGGGGGGGGTGCATCTTTGCATCATGTCTCAAGGCTGGACCTCACAGAGACTGCTGGGATATGTAGGCATCTGGTAGAACAAACATGTAGGAGGAGGAGGAAGTAGCCTGTGCTTTTATGTTGGCATGCAAAAGTCTTCCGAACCCAGGGAACGCGTTTGAATGTTGTCCTTGCAGCACCTGTTGTGGAGACTTGACAGGCTTGAGTATTGGGAAGTGTCATAGCAATGATGGCCTGTTGAATTTCAGAAGGCTTTTGGCCAGGTACGTGAGGGACTTTCTGTCTCTTCTTAATGACAGTTTGGCTAGAGTGGTTTTTGCCTTTGAGCCAGCAGAACGCAGTCATTAGCCTGCCATCTGTACCCAGACTGTAACATCCCGTCAGTTGCTCTGGCTAGAAGATTAAGACAGGTGAAGGAGGACATACTGATGATGAAGTCTTGACAGTGCTGTATTGATTCAGGATGTTTTTAAAATTTACACTGGTATGATTTCCATAGACCAGTAAGAGGCTTTGGACAAAGCTGAACATATATATTTATTGTATCCTCGTCATGTGTTGTTGAGGATTTCTTTGTACGTTTGGAACAAAGTTTGTGTGTTTGTTAAAAAAAAGGGAAGAATACTGCATTGTCTAATAACTCCTTGTGATAAAACTCAAAGTGTAGTTTGACATAAAGTCTAATGATGTTGTTTCAAATGTTTTCACAGAATATTCTTCAGTTACGGTTCTCAAACAGCAGTGGAAACTGTGATAATGTACTTGTATTGGACGCAAAGGAAAAGTCGATATCTGTACACAAGAGCCCTCTAGAGGAATTACTCAACATAACGAAAAGTACTCTCAATATAATGTTAAACCTTAGCTGCTGTTATTATGGCAGAAGGTGGCTTGTGTTAAGCTACTGTACAAGTTGCTTGCTTTGGTTCACTGCTAGCCTGACCAAGCTCATGTGAGCCACTTACATGGTCAGATTACAGCACATAACAGATTGGGGTGAGTTTGCAAACAGAGATTATGGGCTTGCTCCAAGCTCCAAGCTCCAAGCGCAGTTTTTATGCCAGGTGAGACAGGTGCTGGACAGATTAGACCAACTGCATCACATTCTACAATGGTGAAGATGAGCTGCGGTTTAAATCAACAAGGTAATATCAACAGTGCCACCAGCTATAGCGAGAATCTAATACAAAATTCCCTCCTGGATCAGTTTAATATGCATTTCAAAACACACATAATGGGAAGAGCTGACAATAGCAACTAAGTAATAAAGCCAACTGTCTTCATCATGCATTCTTTTCTCACAGACTCACCAGAGAGCACCTCAGTGTGTAATTTCGGGCTGGAGGATCACCAGCCCAGAAGATCTCCACCTCATCACCCTCCCACACAGTCCCAGGTGGAGAGGACACCTCCACAGTGACCTGGACACCTGCGCCAATAGAAAATTACCTTTATGTCATAGCATCTGAGATGGTTCTTAGCCATGTGATCTAACTTAAACATTCACAGACATAGGAGTTCAGATACTGAGACAGCGGTTGCAGTAGTAGGATGGAATAGTGTTTACCTTTCTGTGGACATGTAGCTTGCAAGTGTATGACCTTTTCTGTGATGCCACAGGGGAAGGTGGTGAGGTCACATGTGTAATGTCCTTTGTTCTCCTTGGTAACATTAGTCAACAGCAGGAAAGAGCCTTGCAGCTTTTTGTTTTACACTACAATACTCAGCATAGCTTGACTTTTATTCTTAAATGGGTACAGAGGGGTATACAACAAAATCTGCTTTGGTTTATCTGCTTTAGTGTTGGTCCACTCCACCTGGTAGATTTTTTTGTTTTTGTGTAACACAAAGCGAGGCTGATATCTTATACACACACACACGCATGCATTCACACACACACACACACACACATATACACATACACACACGCGCACACACACACACACTCACACACACAGAAATACATGCACCCCGGGTATTGTACATACACAGTTGCACTAAATTTGAATAAAATGCCACATTTTTCATCAAGGCCATTCTCATTCAAGTGTTAAACCTTTATTTATATGAAAGTCAGCCGAGCAAACCCACAATCCCCTTTGAAACCAAATGAACGTTTCAAACCCCTCACAGGCAGTAAAGTGTTATTGAATGTTGACTGAGTTAGTCATAAATACAATTCTCTTTTTTTAATTTAGGGAAAATCCCAACACGTTCATATGGTTAAGACCCGTCTCTGTGTCCCGTCTCTATTTTACCGCAATCACACCTGTCAGTCAATCTCCACATAATGATGTGTGACAGGAAATCAGACTGGGTAGAATTCGATGCAATTATGTCATGAGAACTAAACCGTTCTGAAGTCTCTTGATGGAAGAACATGCAGCGAGAGATTTCAGCTGACAGCTGTGGAAGGGTATGACTTGTATCAAAAAGCAGAAGTTTAATTCACTGTAAAATACTCACGCTCAGAGGAAACCATCTGTGTAACACCCTGTGTGGTATATTTGTCAGTGCATTCCTTTATGGGTGCATTTGTCCATTCCTGCTTTGTTGTACGTGAATAAACTGTAGTCGTGATCATACACGTCACTACTGTGAATACGACATATCATATAGGAATATAAATATTTGGTTAGTTTAAATTGTGAGGAGACTAATGTCAGCCGTTAACATTTTGGAATAATGTTTTGAAATGAATTCATTTTAAGGCCTTTCTTTTGAGCAGAGTTTACTCAAAGGGAACCTTGATCAATGTATGTATGTATGTATGTATGTATGTATGTATGTATGTATGTATCTATCTATCTATCTGCCTGCCTGCCTGCCTGTCTTTCTGTCTGTCTGTCTGTCTGTCTGTCTGTCTGTCTATCTGTCTGTCTATCTGTCTATCTATCTATCTATCTATCTATCTGTCTATCTATCTATCTGGCTATACTTAGAATTTGAAGATCTAACACTGAATGATCCTTAACCAAATTATCCATTATACTGATTCTGGTACGTCTTAAGGATTAAGGTGTGTGGTGATTTTACACATATGTCTCTGGAACATTCTCTAGCACAGAGAGAGACAGAAACCACAGAGACAGACAAGACAAACTTTCCCAGAGAGATGAATGGGCGGACACTGAATGTTCAGATGGTCTGTCTGTGCAGTCAGAGGTTTGATTTGGACAGCAAAAGTTTGTGACGATGACTATAATCTGTCTGAGAGCACCTTGTCCCCATCTGCAATGTTTGCCTGTCAGGAAAGAGTGGACAGGAGAATTTGTGAAAGCTTTGTTAGAGGATTACCTTGTCATTGTTACTTTGGGCCTGTTAAAAAAAAAAAAAAAAGGAAAAAGTTTTTTTTTTTTTTTTAAATTTTATTTTGCTGTGAGTGCAGACTGTCAAGTGAAATGCAGAAAGAATAAGATGTTATGATACCTTTTCTTTCAGAAAAAAGTTACAAAGTTAGGGTCACAAAAGCATTGTTTTAATGTGTTAAACTTGTAAATGATCGGAAACGAGTCATGCTATCAATAGTACATATACATAACGTGTGTGTGTTTGTGTGTGTGTGTGCGTGCGTGGTGACAGCATAACGTAGACCTCCATCAAGACCTTTATCAGGTAAGATGAGTATCGACCCCCCCATGTTTAAATATATTTCTCAGTTGAACATGTTGAAGACCAAATCCGTGAGTCATCTACTCAAACACAGAAACACATAGAGGATAAAAATAAATGCCATTATTAAAGTGACTCAAGCTTGCCATTTAAAACTCTCGGCTGAATAGGAATGTGTTTCCGCTGGAGAGTGATACATTTTCTACTTATGAGCCCATAGGCCTATAAAGAGGGGTTTAATCTCAAGAGAGAAAAAAAAAAAAAACTACCTTGAAAAATTGAGAAAAGAGTCACATAGCCTCCCTCTCTCCTCAGAGTTTGAATGTACCACTCCTCAAGTGGAAACACACCCATTCATATGTGAAATGAGGATATTCTGCTGATCGTTATTGGCGTATAGCGAGGAGGAGAGACATTGACCTCTCTTCTGAAGGAATGGGTGAGAGGCGAAGAGAGGTGCTTGTGTAATCAGCCTGTGGGGACAGCCCGCTGAAATAGGGCTGAAAAAGTACTCGAAAGAAGTATCAAACTGAAAGGTCACTCCGCTGGATAAGGAGCATGGCTTTCTAAACATCTCTCTCTCTCTCTCTCTCTCTCTCTATCTGTCAGTCCAGTCTGCCTATCTATCGATCTATCTATCTATCTATCTATCTATGGACTTTACATTCATTCCATTATACAGGTTACAAGCAACATTCTAAGATTCTGGGTGTTCAGATCCATACTTTGCTGTCTGCGCTGTGTGATTTGTTGCTTATCTATCAGTTAAATCGTATCTGGACCATTTTTTACCATCACTATGGTCACATTGTTCTTACTGACTCACAGATGGCATGTCTCAGAGCAAGGCTTAAACCAAACCCAAACTCTTTGTAAACCTCCATGTAAATCTAAACCAATATGTGACTCGCAGACAGAAAAGAGCTGGGGAAAAAAAATCTGTTGCTTTTGAAGTTCTTGGTGCAAACTAATTGACAGGCACAGCTGCACAAGGTATTGGAAAATCTTAAACTAAGTATGTCTAGGTTGTCCAGAGAGACCTCTAGCTTTGCAGCACAGGCATATGATGTTACATGCAAAATACCTAAACCTCCACTAATTAAAGGTTCACTGTCCTCATTCTCTCTCTCTCTCTCTCTCTCTCTCTCTCTCTCTCTCTCTCTCTCTCTTTCAGTGAGATCATGAACAATTCCATGTGGTGACATTTGTGTGTAATAACAGAGAAACACATCCTTTGAAAGTCAGTGTTGCTTGACAGTACAGTCACATTTGCCTTTTCCTCCACGGGCACATTTCAGCCCCCATCAGAGAGTCTGATTGCATTTTGATAACTGTTGATTCCACAGAGGAGAAAAGAGAGCAGTTTTTTCCAATCCCTTCTATTTGATAGGAGTTACTTTTCTCTCCAGCTGTGACTCCCAGTAGCTGAGTAACTGTGTTATTGCACAATGAAACAACTCTGCCTGTAGGGGGCAGTAGTGTCTTGACTTAACTACACAACTTCCCAAGACCCGCCTGATGTCAACTCCACAAAGATTACTTTTTGTGGTTCCCTACACACATTAGAGAGTTACAAAGAGAAAAAACTTGTCTACAATCCAGAAATATCAAAATTAGCCTTTCTTTTTGGCATGCACCCACACAAACCTAACGTATTATTACAGACTTTGTGTGTTATGTGCTTGATATTTGATTAGCCAGGAGTTATTCCTGACTGCTCCCCTTGCCCAGTGACTACATTTCTGTCATTTTTAAGTATGTATAGAGTTTCTAGTCAAAGCAAGTCATGAATTAGGGAACTATCGGTCCTCCCTCATGTGATAGAGGGATTCCTACCTAAAATACCCTGTTTCCTGTCTCAGCGCAGGGGAGTGTAGTGATTCTGCCTGATTTAGTTTGATTCATTGATTGATTTATGTTGAATCACGGGACTGTGTATTATAAATCATCATGCTCTATGGAGTCTGCATATCTATTAAACATTGTACACACATTTAATGTGAGGATTTTTTTCTTCTAGTTATTTAGTTGATGCTACACACAAGATGTGAACATTTGTGTGAGAAAAAACACACCAACACACACAAACACACACACACACACATACATACGCACACTCAGTCTGACAGGTGAGAAATACAGCCTGGGGAAGATGAACCTTTTGTATGTTTTAACTCTTGAGATGAGATGTGGGCCAGCACTGGCAGAACTCTCTGGCCCTGGGGGTGCTCCCTCTTTGATGCACATTCAAGCAGGACGAGGCAAAGGACTCATTTACACTGCCTCCCTCTTTAAACAGCTGATATCTACACTCAGGGGAAGATCAGAGAGTATGGCTTCTGCACCCTGCATTTAATCATCCCCCTAACTGTACAACCTGAGCTTCTCACTTAAACACACTCACAGATACACACACACGTGCATGCACGCACACACACACACATACACACATACACACACACGCACACAGACACACACACACACACACACAGATAAATGTGCACACACAGATATGCGTGCACACCCACACAAGCACACATTCACATACTACGCAGAAATGGTTCATCTTTAATCTTAAACTTTGACATCGAATATTTTGTTGCACTTCTCATGTCGTTGGATTATTTGGCATGAGTGAGGAGATGAACAGGGAGGCCGGGAAGGAGAAGGAGTCTTCTCCTGTTTGTGATTTCTCTGTGAGGTGCTCTCTCTCTCTCTCTCTCTCTCTCTCTCTCTCTCTCTCTCTCCTGGCTGCAGGCAGGAATGAGCTGCAAAAAGCTTCTGCTTTAATGACTGTGTAATGAAATTACTGGACTTCTCACAGTCCCACTGCAATCTTCCCATTTCCTCCATTTTCCCCCCTTCCCCCTCATACACCATCAATTATTTCCCTATCCGCCTCACTCCTTTCCTCTCAGTTTCCCTTCTCACGGATGCTTCTTTCTGTCGCTCGCTCGCTCACTCGTTCATACACTCCTTCATTCAATCATTCTTTTGTTTGTCCAGTTGGTCAGTCGGTTGGTCGGTCGGTCAGTCATTCAGTCAGTCAGTGAGTCAGTCAGTCTGTCATTCAGTCAGTCAGTCAGTCAGTCATTCATTCATTCAGTCAGTCAGTCAGTCAGTCAGTCAGTCAGTCAGTGATTCAGTCAGTCAGTCAGTCAGTCATTCATTCATTCAGTCAGTCAGTCAGTTAGTCAGTCAGTCAGTCAGTCAGTCAGTTAGTCAGTCCGTCACTCAGTCAGTGAGTCATTCAGTCAATCAGTCATTCCACGAGTCATTCAGTCAGTGAGTCAGTCAGTCTGTCATTCAGTCATTCAGTAAGTCAGTCCGTCAGTCCGTCAGTCCGTCAGTCCGTCAGTCAGTCAGTGAGTCATTCAGTCAATCAGTCATTCCACGAGTCATTCAGTCAGTGAGTCAGTCAGTCTGTCATTCAGTAAGTCAGTCCGTCAGTCCGTCAGTCCGTAAGTCAGTAAGTCACTCACCTCCTCATTGTAATTCAGAATAGCACTGAGCTGACAACCTACATTTTCTCTAAAACTTTAATCTTGTATCAATGGTGCTTTTTCTGTGCTCTGAAAACTAAGTGGCAAGTTTTTGCTTGCTTTTCACCATTGTAAAGAGTGCAAAGCTTTTTTTTTAAGGCATCGATATCTTCTACGCTTCTTGCTTCATTTAATTGCCTTGTTTCTATGCATACTATAATTATACATTTGACTCTGTCAATTAAAGTTAGAAAATGGATTTTCATTTTTAATTAAACTTGAATTTTACTTGATGCGATTGCTTTAGAAATCGAACTGACCTCCAATACACATATTATTATCTTAAAGTAATTTGAGCTTTGGGAAACACATCTCTTTTGATTAAAAGTTATTGTGAGTTAATGTGATATTGTGGGAGCAGGAACTGTCTGTGCCCATCTGCTGCTTTTCTTTTCTTTTTTTTTTTTTGTTTTTTGTTTTTTGGCAACCCTTCGACCATCTCTGCTGTATCAGCCTGTATTCAGGAACACTCAGACAACCCTGATTACACCCAGAAAGGCCAATCTGACAGAAAAAACATCTGACTGATAACTGTCTGCATGCACCCATCTAGGTTTCAAAAAGGACTCTGTGCTTATCGCAGTTTGAATTATTGATCTGTTCAAAATCATAATATCTGTCTTTTTCTTAAAAAAAAAAACAAAGTCTTTTACTTTGTCTTTTACTTTTTCAAGGTTGTTTTTCTGGTCAAGGTGACAGAACGTTCTTAGGGGTTCTGGGATCATAGTCACTGAAAACATAACATCCACACAAGACAAACTCATAAAGCAACGTTGGATGAACAGGTTTCTTTGAAAACATTGCCTGAAGATTCTCTTGCCTGTTCGCAGTCTTATCTACCTTCTCAACAGCTGTACAAAATAAATTAAATGAATAAAAAAATAAACTGGGTAACAGTTCAAGAGAATTCAATGATATCTTCCTTTTCTATCGTTACCAAAAATTTTGTAATGACCAAAATCCACCATACAAACTTATGCGTACGGGATGAGTCAAGCAAATGATGAGGAACTCCTCTTCCATGGCATTTTCTGCCTGACAAGAGATCTCTGGAGGAGCATGTTCATTAGTCCGGGGATCAATGGGGAATCCAGTGTTATTGCATAAGCAGACCCTGCTGCTTAGAGAAGCAGATAACAATGCCCTCCCATGAATAAAAAATGCCCATCTGAATGGTTAATGTATCTGAGAGATCCTTGTTTTTTAATAACGTTAAGCTGAGAATACGGACGTTAACAGGTTACGTACAGTCTCCACCTCCGGAGATCCATTACAAATTAAACCATCTCGTTTCTCAAGCTCAGTTCCTCAAACAAACAGTAACCTCACTAACAACACTAACATCACCTACACTCTGGATAGGAAATTCTCCCTCTTTTCCAAGGCTTTCAAGTCTTTGATTTGATTCCACTTGATTCAATTAAATTCACTTCAATTCAACTCACTCAAATGAGGCGGGGGGGGGGGCATCCTCCTCTGGTTGGTGCCAGGGAGAATAAAAAATGTACCCAATGTAATATTATAACAAGGCAACCTCCACTCACATTAAACCTTAAAATGAACACCGTAACAATGTTGGTTTGGCAGATTACACAGATTAAACGGATTATACATCATTCTGTAACAGCTTTTGTATGACTTAAAATGAATAACGCACCCTAAAAATGTTTAAACTGAAAATGTTATGCTTGTTTATGGATTATTAACTGGGTCATCATGACAATTCTGTCTTTTATGCATTTGATGTTATTGAGTCATTTGCATTGGATGAGGTTCTTTCTAAATGTGGTTTCTGTACTTGAAGCGTTACATCTTTGTTGGGTTTTCCTTTCGTTGGTTGCTCCGTGGTTTCGTACGAAGAGCTGGTTCTAGAAGAAAGCGTCAGCCTGCGAGGGAACGCCTTGCCTTGACACTCGCCTGTCCTCATCAAATCTCTGGACCACTTAGTGAAAAAAAACGCCTTGAGTTATTATCCACTGTCTGACTGGCTGAGGTAAGACGAGACAGAAGAGACAGCTGCGTAGTCACATCGAAGATGTCAGTCGGTATCGGAAGAGACAGGCGCCCGTAATTCGCGGTGAATTCACCTTACACCGTGGGTTACTGTAAATGAACCCAGGAGCAATGGGACTTTCTCTCGCAGTCTTGTGGACAATCAGATCAGCTGTTTCTCGAACGGCGAAGTCAGCACCGACACAAATCACAATATACAAACACGCTCTACAGGACAAGGCAAATGAGATGAAGTTATATCATCTACCCGAGACATGAGCGAGAGACGACAATTGTGTTTTCTTCTATCTGGGGGGGGGGGCTTGGTCAATAGAAAGCTTTCTCTTAACCAAGGCCTCCCCACAGTCTCTCAGATAGAAGAAGTCAAAAATGGGATCAAACAAAAATGAAGGAACATCACTGAAACTAAAAGTCTTTTGGTTCTTTCTGTTTTTGGAGGCGTCGTTTTGCGGGAAGTAACCCCCTCTGTCCCAAAGACAGACAGGGACGGGACGAATGCTTCTCAGATACTCAGTGACTCATTCCTTGTGACGTGCCACACCTGCGCACCGTATCGTATCGTTCCGTGGGAGCGTGAGCTCACGTCAGACTTCCTGAACGGGTCAGTGACAAAAGACATGAGCTGCAACATGAAGGCGGAAAGTTTGTCCCTCAGCGCTAGTTGGCGTGGCCCCGTCGGATCCGTCTTTATTAAAGATCCACACAAAAGTGACTCACTCCAGAACCGCTGTGGATTCACTTGCATCCAAGGGCACAAAACTGACTCAGCTGATGCTGAAGTTTCAAAGAGTCTTTTAAATGTGCTGTTGTTGTAATACAGCTAAGGAAGTACTGCTTGTTGCTCTACCTTAGTCTCTACATGCAAACCGATTCCTTATTTCAGAGTGATTTAAATAGAAAATGATTTCTCCTTTGAAGAGAGACCACAAAGTGGCTTACAAAGTGCCAAACTAATTGCTTTGGCACAGAGCCACAATAAAAAAAAAAAGAAAAGAAAAAAAGAAAAGAAAAGAGAAAACGGTAAGGGACGTGACCTGTTCAAATTCAGAGGATAGACAAGATGACACGAACATGAAAATGTGCATAATTTTCATTTTTGACGTACATGTGATCTACTCCCAACTATATATAGTCAAATGACAGAGAGGAAGCTGCTGACCCTCACGGGAGTTCACCGTGATTTACATGTAATTGGACATACTCCACAGTGATGTGTGCACATATGTGGTGTGTACGTATGTGTGAGTATGTGTTCATGTGTGTGTATGGAGCTACACACACACATATATATATATACATATGGGTGTCTGTGTGTGTGTGTGTGCAACAAGGTATGCATGTGTGTGTGTTATCTCTATGATGTAACAGATTGCTTAGCTCCAGTGAGTTTCACTGACTTTGGCTAAGGTCACATTGAGCATTGAGAGAGAGAAATACAAAGAGAGAGAAGTGCAGGGAGAGAGAGAGAGAGAGAGAGAGAGAGAGAGAGAGAGAGAGAGAGAGAGAGAGAGAGAGAGAGAGAAAAGGAAGCAGGGGCACTTCAAGTCTTGCTGAGCCTAATTTCAACTGACCTCTTCTTTCCATTAGTCATCTTCCTTTTTATTTTTGCAATGAGTGTACTGTGAGTTACCATAATGAGTAAGGGAGGGAGAGAGAGAGAGAGGGAGAGAGAGAGAGGGAGAGGGAGCGAGAGAGAGAGCGAGAGAAAGAGAGAGAGAGAGAGACAGAGAGGGGGGAACTGAGGAAAGAGGCTTATTCACAATGTAAGCATGACAGAACAGCCCGTGAGGTCAAGCCTCTGAGGTGAACTCTTCAGACAGACCCCTCTGTGTTGTGACAGTGCTGATGCATCAGAGAGGACACTAATGCTGGACATGAGCCATAAATGAATTTTTCTGTTTCAGCTTTCGGCTCAGCCGGCTCTGCGGCAGGACACCTCTACTCAAAATAACGCTGTGCTCACATCATTCAAATCTAAGGGATGAAGCACAACAGCAGTCTATAAAGACGGTCATAGCCAATACTCCAAAGAGTCACGTAAATAACACATTGTGGCCCTAACCACGTACTGACATGTTCGATTCCAGCTGTGGTTCAATGATCATCTCTAAACTGTTCATCATTGGAAAGGGACTATTATCTTTCCTTTGTGTTCTTTTCAGCTTGTGCTCTGATAACTGACGGCTATAAAATAACAACGACACGCCATCGCTGTTATGCTAAAAGGCAACAGCAGCAACAAACAATTGGCGTTATTAGTGTTATTTGCTGTTTGAGTGCGGTTTCATCTTAAACGCACAGCTGAAGATCTGAGACTGGAAATGGGGGAAAATATTTTTTTAAGACTCTGGAAACGTTACTCAAAATCAAGCACCACTCTACTGATGTTCAGAGGGGAGTTTTTTCTTTTCTCCAGTTCTGCTAGACTATCACAATAGGTGGAAAAAAAAAACCTTAAATGTTTTTGAAGCTTTCAATGCTGAATGCTCACCCAGTCGTCACCCACGATGGTGTTTGAGTTTGCAGCCTTGCTGTCTTTTCTCATTGAGAACACCGATATCCACTTTTCTTCCAGCCGTCACAAGCCACTGATGCGCAGAACGCATGAGGCTACTGAGCTTGCTGACGGTCTCTGATGGCAAAGCCAAGCTCTGTGGAGATAAGCAGCATTTTTCACCGTACTTCCTCTGCCTCTGATATTATTTGTTCAGACAAGCGTTTGCATTTCATGTTGGATTTTATCTTCTGTGTGTCTACGTATGTGTGCATGTGTGTGTTTGCACGTGTGCGCGCGCGTATGTGTGTGTGTGTTTAATTCCCATCAGTCCCTTCAATAATGTGCTTTGAGAGAGGGTTGAAATAGATAACTTTGCCCATTTCCTTTAACTGACAAAAAAAAAAGCTTAACCCCCCCCCCCCCCCCCCCCCTTCCCACCGCAAATGTATGAAGATTTTCTTGTAGATTGTTTTGCAGATCAAAGATTGACTATAACACAAAATGATCTGATTCTTTTTGAGATTGCTGTACGTCAGCTCAAACTATTCTAATACTCACAGACATTAAACAGTCTTTAATGTTCCTCTCATTCTCATCATAAAAACCTCAATGTCTCTGCATGTTCTTATGTGTCAAGTTTTTTTCTGACAGAAGTAGATATTAAGATGATCTGAAGAGAGAAAAGAGTTGCTGTGGAAACAGGCGTCTAGAGTCCTTTTGCCCCTCTTATCGTGGCCTTGAATGGACAGTTGGGGAGAATGGAGTTGGGGGCGGGGTAAAACATTTCATTTTGTTTGAAATGAAGTGCATTGTGCAATCTCCTTGTGTGTGTGTGTGTGTGTGTGTGTGTGTGTGTGTGTGTGTGAATTCAGGGTTTGTGGTGGATGAGGAGTTTAGAGACGTAACATACCCTCTTGCATGCACATGTGCGCACACACACACACACACACACACACACAAAGGGATAATGAGTGTATGTCTGAGGCTGTTGGAGCCAGAGAGCAAAACAGCATTATATAGTGTGACTTTGAAGCTCCTCAGAAGCTGTTCTCTCACTACTCTCTCAAACACAAAGGTTTAGTTCTACAGAAAGAGGAGGACAATGAGAGAGAGAAAGAAAGAGAGAGAGAGAATGAGAGAGAGAGAGAGAGAAGCAAAGAATGACTCCCAGCTTCCCAGCTTTGTAGTGATTGCACCAACAAGAAAAGGAAACAGGCATCTCAGAATTCGATTGCTAATGATCTTAATGACCACATCTCTCTTTTGATTTTTACATGGTCTGGGTCTGGGTTGGAGAGGGAATAGAAGAGAAGGGGGGGTGGTAGAGAAGGGGGGAGTGTATTGCAATTAAATAACCCAAAAATCTTCTGGGTCTTTAAACTTCCTTCCTGTGGAGCTCTTCAGAGGTGATCATGCCCCCCGGCTGTCGCTGAAGGAGATGAAGTTCTGCTTTGAGTGAATGGGAGAGAGTTAAAGAGAGAGAGGAGAGGGAAGGAGAGTTTCTGTTTAGCTTTCAAAATGAGATTCAGAGAAGTGGAATTTTTTCCTTCTTCTTCTTCTTCGTCTTCTTGTTCTTCAAATGGGAGTCATAAGTCTTTCAGAAAACATTAATTGCAGTTGGTAACATTTACAAAATATACACCTTCTAGTACCTTTGTATTTTTTTTTTTTTTCTGGTAGGAAATGGGGGGAAATGATTCAGCACAATCAATCAACACCATTAATGGCGTAGCAAATCAGTGTAATTTTGAGTGTTTTAAAAGCTGTCACAGAAAATGTTTTAGTGGAAAACGGAAAACTGAACTTTTTCTTTTAATCGAAAAACCGTTTGAAGTAGGCCTTCCCACAAACTCCCAGGTACGAGTTATAATTAGTCCAGAATTCATACAAGGTGAACTACACCTTTAAAATTGGTTGAATCAGCTACGAAGCTAAATTTTGGCCAGGCCCAAGTTGAAATACTATGCTATCCAATTTCAGATAACATGACGGTCACAGCTGTACCGTGACCACTTTTTTCTTTAAACAGAAACTTCACGGAGGCAGTCTTTTATCTTGTGGTTGCTTTTATCATTTAATTACATTTCAATGTAGACTGTTATACGTGACGCACAACTGACGTCCTGTTGCTTGGGTGAATCATAAATGTGCGTTCGGGAATTTGGAAGTGCGCTGCGTTTGCGTCTTTCCATCCCTTAATCTTCCCGAAGCAGAGTGACATAAAGCTCCGTGTAGAATGCAAGTTATCATAACAGTTCAGTTAATTGTGTATAGTCTCGACTGTCATGTTCATTGTTTTGCCACCCACGAATGCTGCCTATTTGCGGTTTAGCGTGGATACAACGGACTAAGCTACAGAATCGGAATGTCTCCTTTAGCGATATAGCTATTGTTACACAAATGCGTAGATTTAAAGCTGGCTTCAGTGAAAAATAAAGCAGAATTAGATCGTTGTTAAGGGCCTCATACGCTCAAAAAAAAAAAAAAAAAAAAGCAGACGTGCGAATATTACGTTATAGAGGATTCACTGAGCGTTTCCCCCCCCAAATATGCTGTAATACAACTTAAGATAAGCGTTTGGTTTGCTCGTTTTTTTTTTTTGGAGGAGTTTCTCGATTTATAAAGTTTCCAAAGACCTGAGAAGAAATGTTTTAGTGTTGCTCTCTACTGTCACTGCTGCTGCCATAAACCACTTCATTCACCTTTTATTGGAACCATTTGGATGAAATGTGTTTTTTAGAGCTTTGCTTGTATGACAGAATGAAGCAGAAAAAAGAGGGAGAGGAGAGAGAACCTTGTCGACACACATAACACGAAACTTCCCCTGAGGCAGAGAGAAGAAAACACTTTTACTCTTCTTAGCCTCTTTCTCTTCATCTCTTCCCATCACAGCATCTCTCTCTCTCTCTCTCTCTCTCTCTCGTTCTGTCAAGTTCTTGGGTTATCTATTTCTTTCTCTTTCCTTCTTGCTCTCTCGCTCCAACAATGACCATGACTTCTTCATTTTCTTTTTTTCTTCATACTCCAAACTCCTGTTTTACCTCTTACCACAATTCTCTCTCTCTCTCTCTCTCTCTCTCTCTCTCTCTCTCTCTCTCTCTCTCTCTCCCTCTCTCTCTCTCTGTCCTTGTCTCTGCCTCTCTGCCTGTCTGTGTATCTGTGAGGAGATGTGGCTGTAAAAAAGAGCAGTGTATGGTGAAGGACAGGCAGGGGGAAGGAATGATTCCACTGAGCCCTGAGTTCTGCCTGCATGGCTGGCTTAAGGCGTCCCTGACTGGCACTTCCAGGTCAGCTCCACCGAGAGATGAATGGCTTTCTTTGTCTTTGAGGTAATTGTGAGGAGCAAGGAGGCTATCTGACACTGTCTAACGGTAATACAGTATTACGTTCAGTCATTTAAACAGCATCTGCTCCCAGAACACATCTCTCAAACAACATTTCTGTCATATCCGTGCCCAGACTTCAGAACATCAGAGAAGGTCAGATACATAGGATCCTCCTCGGGGAAACTATTGCTATGAAATCAAACATCCTGAGACTGAGGTGAGCTGAAGTGACCAGCATCAGGATTTCTTTGAATCTGGTTCCCTTGTCAGGTATTGTTTTGCTGGTAAAACCTCTTGCTTTCAACTCAAATTGAAATCCTCTCCAGCCACAGGTAATAGATGAAAAACCCAAAATGACACAATAGATAAAACACAAAAGGGAAGGGTGAGGAAGATGCTAAAGCTCATGTAGCTAAAAATCCAAAAATCACATCTATCTGAATACAAACAATACTGTCAGCAAAATGAATGTAGAAGTATACTATACCGTGGTGTGTTATACTATACTACACTACATGATGTGACGCAAGACAACACAACACATCATGACACGACACAACGTGACAAGAGAAGACATGATACAATATGGTTACAACAGTACGCTACAATATACTGCACACACTGAACTAAACTTGAATACACTTAATGTACTTAAAACTCTGCTATCTTAAACAATGTTTCAAACCTTAATAAAAAGCATTAACATTAGCCAAGGGACCAATTCACTTCCTCACAAACACTCCCGTACACACATAGAAAGATTTGTTTAGGCCTGTTTTAAATGCAGCAGCTGTTTTTGTTTTTGTTTCTGTTTTTGTTTTTTTTTCTCAGTTAAAATTTCTGTGAGAGTCTTAAGGATATAGCATATAACAGGTTTAGTCTGTTTCGGGGGGGGGTTATGCTAAGCTATCTCTTGGGCTCAGAGAGTTTGTCTCTGGCGTGAATCTGTGAGGGAAGCAGACGGTGCTTCAGAGTTTTGGTTTTTTTTGGACAGGGACCGCAGGACAGAGCTGCTCACAGTGGGATTCCAAGCTGACGCCAACAGTGTTTGTTTCCCAGCATGGAGCCTGTGTGTGAACTGTTTTAAAGACTGAAATCCACAGACAGTCTCTCTCTCTCTCTCTCTCTCATTCTCTCTCTCTCTCTCTCTTTCTCTCTCCCCCGTCTCTTCCTCGCATTCTCCACCAGCATCATTAACAGACTAGTTCCAAGGGCCTTTTCTCCCTTTTGATTACTCAGCCAAGTCCTCACATAAGGAATTTTCCTCTCCTCTCCTCTCCTCTCACTGCTAAGTGTGACATTTTTTTCTTTACAGGCGTTATTTTGCCAGCGGCTGTCAGGACTTTAATGTCCACAGTTGTGTTTGCACACACTCAAAACGATAACCTTGCAAATGGCTCATTGGAGTGTTTAAGGGAAAGACCGGGGCGCTTGTCTGTGGAGTAAACTAGATACGAGTGTGTATTTTAATTATGTGTTTAGCCCAGTGTGTCCGGAGGGGCTGACTGAAATAAATAAGTTGCAGGACAACATACATCGGGAATGCATCGTAAATCAGTAAGTCATACGTGTAAACGAGAGCGAAACATTGGCAAGTCCTACGTCTGCGTTACGGCGCAGCGCCTGCACGTTGACATCTGCGGTTATAAAAACTTGGAACGCAGTGTTTAAAAATACACAGCGCCTCATAACAAACACAAACAAACCATGCAACTGAAAGTAATAACGTTTAAAGACTTATTGCACTTGTAGAATTGTTGTCTAAATATTTCTGTTATGCTATAATTGCTCCTTAATGGGGAAAAAAATGGATTAAATCTGTGTTCTTCCAGCTCCCATCGCAACGCCGTTTTTCTGATGCGTCAAAGGGCAAAGGCGTACTGAGATCTGACTCTGACTGAAACTCATCTTTAATGACTCTGCAGGAAAAAGACAGTCAGTGGACAACTGGCTAAATGTGCATGCAGACTTAAGCTAGGGCTGGAACTGAACCCCAGGCTGCTTCAGGACATTGGTTTTTGCAGAGACCTTTTTTTTTTTTTGAAACGTTTCTCTTAAACAAATGCTAATTTGTGATAATAACAAAACGTCTCAGATCTAACGTTCCCTGAGACGAGAGTGGCGATGCATTTAAATCTGTGTGTTATTGTGACAACAGGCACGCAATAACGAGGGGAGTAAATTGAGTGAAATGATGGGAGCATTAATTGGGTCGATGCCGAGTTGCTACGCACCAATTCCTCAAAGAGAAAATGCCGTTATGAGTGGCAAGCACTGACGGGAAAGATTCTCGGTTTCGTAAGATGACTTTTAAACTCGTAATTTGTATTCTCAGCCTTATTTTATTTGGTTTCAACAAAGGAAACTATTGGATTATGCAAGTATAAACGGCAAAAAAAAAAAAAAAAACATTTAGGGGGCAGACCATTTGGAGGGTTTTTTTTTTCTTTTTTGAAAGCAATTGCAGGAAATCTTCACATGGCAGGACTGTTAATGGTTCTATCCTAACATACACGCTTATGCGTTTATCAGATAAATAGGATTAAACACCAGAAAGCGGACAGATGGAATTTGTAAAAAAAAAAAAAGAAAAAGAAAAAGAAAAAAAGCCCAGAGTGTAATGAAACTCAGACAGAGAATATTAAATCTGTTAATGGACTGATATCCCCCCCCCCAACACACACACACACCTCCACCCCTACCATCAACACCGTATTGCTCATAGATTAATATAATGATTTCCCCAGTGTTTCACCAGCAGAGCTCCTGATACATATACTCACTGCCAGATGCTGGTTATGTATTTATGTATTTATTTATTTATTTGTTTGTTTGTCTGTCTGTCCTTTTGTTTGGTCGGCTGGTTGGTTGGTTGGTGGATCGGTCAGTTGGGTTTGTTTGTTCTTTGTTCAATTTGACACAGTATTTTGACTGTCAATCATCATGTTTACTTTATCTTTTCAAATTAGCATCATTAAATGGGAATATTTAACAGTCAGCTTCTATTTCTCTGGACACAGTTTTTTTTACAGGTTTCATAGAACTGAGTTGAAATGCTCAGCGAAACACATCTGCTTAAACTTATCACTCATAGTTTGTTGCCTTCAAGTAGATCTGACACGTCATTTTTTTTTTTTTTTTTTTTTACAGACAATAGGATTGGTTCGTCTATTTATAGATTATTTAGCTTTTCTGCCATTGTGCAAACTTCAAGTTTAGCCCACATTTTACTCAGCTCATCGTACTGATCCATACAGACTTTTCATATCTGGGTTAAGTGCATCTTGCTTTCATACACTCAGTCACTCTCTGTAGGTCACATGTCTGTTTGCTTTTCTCTCTCTCTCTAGTTTATAACATAAGATTAGATAAAAAGATCTGATAAAACAGGTCTCTTTAGGTCTGTTTTAAAATCTAAATTGAGAAAATCTCTCTCTATCTCTCTCCATGTCTGTCTCTCTGTTTTGCAAATCTCTTCTGGTATTGCATCTTCATATAAAGAATACCAAAGGAGAGAGACTCATTAGAGTGCACACTTAAGAAAATGCAAAATGAAATGACAACTAACTGCTCTCTCTCTCTCTCTCTCTCTCTCTCTCTCTCGCTATCCTTTGTGCTTATGTAAAATATAGCTCAGTCATTCTGCTTATAAGGTATATGGTAAACATATGACTAAAATGTGTATTGCTTGGAGCAGACTGTGAGGGTCTGTATATCTTGCAGTGATAAACCACACGACAGAGGGATTGACACGATAAAAGGGGTTCCTTAATCTGGTCTATTGTTTTACTCCATCGTGTGTCTAATGTTACAAAGTATTTAAATTCCTGCCTCTAAGCATCTGCTTTGAGAACCCTTATCTTAGACCCTGCTTTGCCGAACTGTCATGTGGTGTTGTTAAAACAGTTTTCCTCTTCAGAAAGCTTGTAGGAGTTATTCTTCATTGTTCTGGTCTCACTGCTCTCAGACGGGGAAACTTCCTAGTTAAGTGAATTGTTACGGCACACGTCAGGTTTACAGGTGCCAAATCATCTTATTCAAATTCACTTGTGTGGGGGTAATGTACTGCTATAACTTGTATCAAAAAAATACAAGTTCGTGTGTAATTGAACATTAAAAAAGACACTGTCACTGTAATATACTGCACAATAAAGATGTTTCCTTGTGATCTGGCTCCTTAATGTAAAATCAGTTTTGATGAAACTCCGTAAGGAATCCACCTCTTACAACATTCAGTCCTGTTAGATTTTTTGTACTTTCAGTGGAAAGGGTAAAAGCAGAAGAGACATGTAAGAGAATTGGAAAGGGCCCCAGTCATTAAAATACTTGAAGTAGTTTTTTTTTCCTTTACTTTTACTCTGGTCGATGTTCACATGCATATTTTGGACGTTTCTCAGTGCCAACCAGGAGGCATAAAACAACAAAATTTAGATGACACAATTGTACAACACCTGAGGGAAAAAACAGTTCCAGCACAATTTCAGAAAAAAAAGAAGTGTATTAATTGTTTGCACGTGCACAGATAAACGCGTTCCCATTGGACATGCTTTTTTCTGCCTGTCGCTTCCCTGTAACTGCAATGTTCAACAGTCCCAACAAGTCGATTCCAGCGGTGCGTTATGATAAATCATCAGGAAAACGACATCCTCGTGGTGAGATTAGTGAAACGAATGTTGTTTCAGTAAATGATAAATGGTCTCGGGTTTATTTTCGGCACGGTGGGATTCTCTGGGAGCGTAATCTGATAAAACACCTTCCCAGCGGGGTTGAGAGAGTGATGTCTCAAAGTGCTAAGGTCTGTGTCTATTAAAAACAGTGAAGAACAAGAAGGCAGCTTCACCGACGGGCACGTCAAGAAGGATCTTGGCGGCTATGCACCCGAGCGTGAGGTGGCAAAAGTCAGTTTACACGGATGAATAATGTGATCAGCATTAGCTTTGACCGTGCGCTTAGTTTGTCACTAAACGCATCATCAACGTTTTCTGTACCAACCATGGCACCAAATTCATCATCATGTTTAAAACATTTCTGTCAGTCTGAACAACACAACCTGGAAAATGAGATATGTTATTAATGATAGTATCAATGGAAAACGTGTGATGTGTGTGTGTGTGTGTGTGTGTGTAAACCTTAGACTGTGACTGATGGATTGATGAGACAAAATTCAGCGTAACTGTAAGTTAAGCATCTCTGCTCCACAGAACAGTCTAACATTTGAGCACTCTAAATATTCCTCACAACAACAATCAATCAAAAACAATGCATAGAAACACAGAGTAACTCAAGGGTAGCATCCTTATATAATGATACAAACAGAGCCTTGGCTAATACTAATATATACATATACATATTTTCATCATCCCCCAAAACAACAAAATCAGCTATTTATTGTAGTTTTCATTTTTGAATTTTCTGGTCAAACTGTGTGTTATGGCTGAGTCATTCTCACAGTTCACTGCTCATTATCTGAGGCCAGTAGCTACTCTGTTTTCAGAACAAACACGACTAATATCAAAGTCGTTTCCTCTGGAAAGGAGCCATTCAGCATTTTACTGCGTCTCTGTCCCCTTGTGAAAGGACTGGAACAGACTTAAAATTAGTCCAGCCATCTGTGGAATTACTTGAAGAATAATCTTAAAAACATTGGATTATATGAAGTCTGGATGCTCTCTACAGTAATATGTGCCATTTGCCACACATAAAATGTCACTCTAATGGGGACAAATTGGACATGATGTATTTAATGAGGGCAGTGGTGAGGGGCAGGTGGGGGGTGGGGTGGGGGTGGGGTCTGAATACTGTTTTGTGCTGGATTTCAGAGGTGAGGGAAATGAATGATGGACAGATTAGTGACAGAGGAACAAATCGTGTCAATGATAACTTCGAGGCTAGAGGAAGTTAGAGACCATAGGGAAGGAGGATACTGTGAAAGGGTATTGAATCTGGAAAACAGGTGTTAGATGAAAGGGGGTAGACAGACAGACAGAGAGAAAGAGAAACAGAGAGAAAGAGAGAGAGAGAGCATGAGAGACCAACAGACAAAAGACCAGCAGAAAGACAGATAGATAGATAGATAGATAGATAGATAGATAGATAGATAGATAGATAGATAGATAGATAGATAGATAGATAGACAGATGGACAGATGGACAGATAGGCAGGTGTCATGTGGGTTCACATCTTTTTTTCACATCTCATTCTCTTTTTTTTCGCCTCTGTCTCATTGCATAGGTCTCAGAGGTGTAAATGACAGCAGAGGCTATTTTTGGGGATGAAGGTTTTATGATTTCACAGATACAGAGAACTTTGGCCCCTCTCACTAAGCCCAGTGCCTCTGAACAGAACTGTTCTACAAGACACATACACTGCTCATGGGTTCCCCACTGCAAATTCACCACTTTGGATATGTTATTATGGATATATAATGGATAATATATCCATCTTTTGTATGTCAGTCTGTATGCGATGTGTTTCAACACAACATATCCTTATGTTGTATATGTGTGCTGCTCTGCGTACGTGAGGGTTGTGTGCACGTGTGTGTGTGTGTGTGTGTCTGTGTGTGTATGTGTATGCACGTGCATTTGATTGTGTGTGTGTGTGTGTGTGTGTGTGTGTGTGCGTGCGCGCGCACGCATGTGGCCGTAGTGAGACCCCACCTCTAATGCTGTGAATGTTTTGTGTTATCATGGAGGACTCCATGTTCTTTTCTTAATATGTGGCAGTTCATCCCTGCGCTAGTCCTCCAAAGCAGGCAGAATTGCATAAGCCTTCACAATCCCTGGCTTCAAAACCAAAGGACACGAGGATGACAGGCTCAGAGAACTGGATAAAAAACTGTATTATTTTTCTCCAAAGCCAGAAAAACCTGGGTTTTTTTGGACATCTGACAAACACCACTTTTGGAAAATAAATTCGTTACACTTCTTGCCAAAGGGTGTTGGCAGTGCTATATGCATATGCTACCCCCTACAAAACGACATCACAAAGCATTACGTAAACATGCAATTTAAGAGTCTTTTCTTTTCTTTTTTCTTTTTTTTTTTTCCTTTTAAATCCGAGGCGACAGGACCATATGATTTATCTCCCTGCTCTATACGTTCCCGGTGGTCTGCATAACGTTTGTTCTCAATGGTTTACAGATTCGGTGAGGACTTTGGACTGGGCCTTTCTCACATTAGATTTTATAATCTAATCTCATTATCCGGTGGCACGATTCTTGAGCGCCGTGGGTGACAGCGGGTAATGCCATGTAATTTATTGCCGCTCTCTCCGCAAGGAGCCAGTCAGCTTATCATTCCTCAGCTGCTCTGTTGACAATGTTGCAATGCATCCTGGGAATCTGCTTCTCTCTGACAGCAGCAACCAACTTTAATCCCCCCCCCCCCCCCCGCCCCCCCGCCATGACGCAGAGGCAAATGCACGGTGGAGAATGGAATTCCGGACAGCTGATCCCGGCCAATACCCTATCACGGGCCACTCAGTGTGTCACGATCTGTCCTGCCCTCTAAAAATGCAAAGGGGTTCCTTTGATGGAACTGGGGGCTGTAACTTCCACTGACATATAGACGACGCCTCTCTCCGCGGTAATTTCTGTTTTTGCGCCGGTCAGATGTTGAGTCCGTTCCCGGAGTTCTTTGCACTGGAGGAAGACGAGGGAGATGACACGCCGCGTCAGTATTTCGGCGCTTAGCTTTCGCTGGACGTCCCTTAGCTTCCAGTCGTTCTGAACTCCTACAGGAAGCCTCCTGTTCTGCTTTGGGTTTTTTTTTTTTTTTTACAGTACCGAAGTGTCCTCTTACGACGATAGCTTCTTTCAAAAAAACATAATGGGCCTGTCTCACTCTTTCTCTCTCTCGCCAGTGGAGTGAGTTACAGACAGGTCAAGTCCACTCGAATAATTTTTAAATGTGTCACCGTGTGTGTAACGGTTTCGTAATGCTTTCACTGCGGTTGAGGCGCCTTTTAAAAATGACGTAACATTTTGGTTACGTAGAAAGCGTTGGTTTAAAGAATTTCTTTAGCGCTGTTTTGACCATTGAGTCTGATCTGACATCCAGAGGTCAGCTGGTTTAAAAGTCTAAGTCCAAGGCTAAGCGTTAAATCATCATAGACATTTAGGAACGGATGTGCTGAATGCTCTTAATGATTGCCCTTTTGTCAGCCTTTCTGTTTCTGTTGTGCTCGGCCAGCTGACAGGAAGTTGTAAATTATTGAATGAATCTCTTGTAGTTTTTCATCTTTCTATAAAGAATATGAAAAGAGAGAGAGAGCTGCAAAGAAAGAGAGACACTCATTAGAGTGCACACTGAAGAAGATGTAAGATGAAATGACAACTAACTGCTTTCTCTCTCTCTCTCTCTCTCTCTCTCTCTCTCTGTATCTCCCTCTCTCTGTCTGTCTGTCTCTCTGTTTCTCTCTCTCCGTATCTGCCTCTCTTTGTCTGTCTCTCTGTTTTTCTCTCTCTGTATCTCCCTCTCTCTGTCTGTCTCTCTGTCTCTCTGTCTTTCTCTCTCTGAATCTCCCTCTCTTTGTCTGTCTCTCTGTTTTTCTCTCTCCGTATCTCCCTCTCTCTGTCTGTCTCTCTGTATCTTTCTTCTCGGTATCTTCTCTCTTGCTCTCTTTCCGTCTCTCTGTCTCTCTCTCTGTATCCTCTCTCTCCCTTTCTGTCTGTCTGTCTGTCTGTATCTCGCTCTCTCTCTCTCTCTGTCTCTCTCCGTTCCTCTCCAGTCAAGTGATCAGTTCAGTGCGTATTAAATGTGCTTGAGTCTCCAAGCTCACACCAGAGGTATCTACTGGTCTCTCCGGAGTCCAAACTTGAACATCTCTCCAGACAGGATCCTGTCTGTGACATTACCAATGCGACAACCTGTCCCAGACTATCTCCTTTATTATGAATTTAATCTTTAGAGAGAGTGTCAGCACAACTTTTGTGCCACCCATTTCACTTTTAAACACATTGTTTGGTGAGCTTTTTATTTTTTCTTTTTCTTTGAGTCTTCATGAAATAAATAAGCACCAGGAGAAAAAAGGAACTCATGAATAAAAGCTGGTGTTAATATTGAATCCTTAATTAATTCTTTAAAAGTCATAGTCATATACTAATGAATAAAAAATAGTGAATGTTCTTTTAATTAGAGAGTTTAATCAGTAGGGAGATATTTTATATGTGTTAGCCAAACTTTAAATGAGCCAAATAATTACCCCACTGTGATATATTTTGCTTTAATAGGATCAAATTGATATGATCTAAAATTCCATATTTCATCTAACTCTCTCCATATATAATTTTTATTGCGTCTCTGGACAGTGCCGTGGTTGGCTCTAATGTAGATTTTTTTTTGGCTTTCACTGCAACACCTCTGAGAATCCTAATGAGGCAAGTTTAACTCCTCTGTGTGTGTGTGTGTGTGTGTGTGTGTGTGTGTGTATGTGCTTCCCTTTTCTTGTACAAGCAAAACCTCATTATCAATTCTTAGTGCTTTGTCAGGGTTGACACACATGTGAATTATAGTGTGGTGCTTCTGTTATAACATAAATCTGCCTTGTCATGGAGAATGAATGGAATCAATTCATAAAGATAGAGCAGAGATTGAGTGAGTGAGTGAGTGTGTGACTGAGTACACCACTAAGTGAGCAGACACATACGTGACCGTGTTTATTCAACACCGCGCACAACCCATACTACTTGGTATGTCTTCAGATGCATCTATGCATGAATATCAGATTAACCCTCCATGCTAAAGCTCATCTAGAGGACCTGGACATGAGAAAAATTCTTCGGGGACTATGTATTGGGACGCCAAGGACCTACTAACTGTTCCCCAAGCATGATGAGGTACAGTCCCCCAAGTTAGAGCCAGGTGTTCACACCTAAAGGAGCGTGACCTCTGACATCTAGAATAATAATTATGAGTTGCTCTTGATAAGAATATCGGTAAAATGACCACAGATAGGAAAGCACTGGCAGTGTACGATGAAAGAACACAGAGAGGTCTAAAAATAAGAGAATAAGGCTGTGTAATGTATAGCAGCAACAATGTAATCATAGCCCACAAAAACAGCCTGTGTTATTACGCCTGATCATCTGTGTCCATGACGTGTGATAACAGCACAGGTGTCAGCATCGTCTGCAAAACACAGAATCGCATATAATGGCAGCAATTTGTTAAAAAAAAACAACAACAACAACAAAAAACGGCAGTAGAAAATTATGGAAATAACACAGTAAATATACCTATTAGTAGCAAAGGATATACAAAATGAACAGCACAGTCTGAATCATCGAATACATGATTGGAGAGCTGATTGGTCTTGAATGACTGGGTAAGTATACCCTTGAATAAGTGAAGGGTGTGTTTTGTTTTTTTTTTCCCGTCCTGTCATGTTTGACTGACAGAATGAGATCTCGGCGTCCTATTCGGGTTTAAGTAATCTGTGCGAATGGTCATCTCCCTCTCTCTCTCTCTCTGCAGGGGCTGAGGTGTACAGTTCTTTCCACGGTCACTGGTCCTGCTCCTTCCCAAGGTTTGTACAGTATCAGAGTGTGTACAACAGTTCAGGAGGGAGAGCAACTCGCTTTTCGACAGACAATACTTTGTGTTCTCTCCCTCACTCTCTCTCTCTCTCTGTCTAATTCAAATTCAAAGAGGCTTTGTTGGCATGACTGTACTACAGTATCGCCAAAGAATCGGCCATACATTTCTCTTTTTATTGTGTTATAAAGTGTTTGGTCCAGACTCTTTTCGTGCTGTCTTAAGGCACTGTGGAACTAGAGGTGGAATTCAGTTTTGGGAACAGCTGGCTTTAGGCACTCTTCTATATATTTGCTCTGTTCTCTTTCTCCCTCTCTCTCTCTCTCTCTCTCTCACACACACACACTCACATACACACAACCACACACGCACACAATGTGATGATTAAATTACAAGTACATGGTCAAGTTTGTTTATTTGCTTGTTTGTTTAGTTAGTTAGTTAGTTAGTTGACGTGTAGGGAAAGGAGGACAGTAGAGAGGGAATGGCAATATGATAAAATATCATATTTAATTATGGTCCAGTAGAATAACACAGCAGGGAACAGGAGCATGATTCAAGTATGTTCAGATGCAAAGGCATTAAAAGAGTGGTGGACTTCAGTGAGGTTTAGTCCAGATAAAAAAAAAAAAAGCTGAATGACAGCTCGTGTCTCTGATGTCTGACTTAGTTCCTGTGTTTTTCTCTGATGTCTTGATTCACAAAATCTGCTCGTCTCACATCATCCCTTAGTTCTGTTCCACATCCTCTCAGTTAAACCGGTAATGATATTTTCTAAGCATCTCTTTGATTTGTCGTTTCAAAGCACTTCACACACAAAGTTGTTGCTTGATATCGCAGATATTAAGCGTAAACTCAGTGACCTTCTTGACTCACTCTGAAGAGCACTCTTTAATTCTTACTAAATGAAAAAAAAATTGTAAGTGAGAGTGAAGATTGTATACTTTTCACCACCATCACTACTACTTCTACTATTACTACAACTACTATTACTGCTGCTACTATTACTACTACTATTACTACAACTACTATTATTACTACTGTGTCAGGTGGGGAGTGGAGCTGGACCCAAGCGCAAGACACAGTGATCGTGGTAACAAAAAAGGAGGACTTTACTTACAAAAGTAGATAAATAAACACGTGCAAACAGGAAACAAAACTGGATACAAATGGTGCAGCCAAATAGTGTCTTCAAATGAACACAAACAACGATAGACAAAGGACAGGTCAAACACAGGGGCTTAAATACAAAAGGAGAACTAAACTGGGAAAACATGATTGGTGGAAATTAACAAGGGGAAAACGAGGTTAATAAATAGAATAAACAGAATCAGGTGAGGGGCGGAGACAGACACAGAACAAAAGTGCAAGACATTTCAAAACAAAAGTCCAAAACAAGGTGCAGGCTGTGACATACTATTACTACTGCTGTTACTAGTACTACCTCCAGTATAATACCAGCATATTTCTAGCTTTTCTTGAATAGCACCTTTCTATAAAATTCACGGGGAGACAAAAGAAGAGAAATACACCATGAAAACATAAGCGAATGGGTCAAAATAAGTCAAGATGTGAACGATATTTTAGAAATAAAATATTTTTTAAAAAAAGGGAAAGAAAAAAAATATTGAATGTGAGATCAAAGGAAACAAGTCTCACACTCCGGTTAAACCCAAAACTGGGAATTACATTTAATCCTAAAGAAATACCCTCAGTAAAGGCCATAGGTGCTTTTCTTTTCAATTATAGAGCAGATTCAGGGTTTTTTTTTTTTTTTTATCTCTTGTGGTTATTAATTGTTAATTCTCACCCAATTACTTGCATGAACTTGGCCAGTTCAAACCTACACACTCTGTTATGCCGTGGTCTTGATGTCAAGGCCTGCCTTTCTTTAATGTAGGACGGGCCCAGAGCCAAGTATCTGACAGGCTTTGTAGTTCTCTAAAACTCTTTCAGAGGCATGAGTGTGACGCGTACCTATCAAACCAACTTTAGACTGGGTTTATCAGGGCAAGCAAAGTTCTGAGAGAGTAGCATCTTAGTAACTACGCAGACTCTAGAGCCTGGAGGAAAGAAAAGAAAAAAAACACGTCTTTTTTTTTTTTTTTTTAAGATGCACTGTTTAATGGCTTTAGAGAGAAGAATCAAAGTGAGACAGGAGAGAAAAAAAGTTTTGCAGAGAGAAGTTGAGAACAAAGCCCCCCGGGGAAAAGCTGAATCCACATCTTGCCTTTGTGATCTAGGACAATAAGTTGTTTGTTTCCAAGGACATTTCCTTGAATCAGTCTTGTACCATTAGAAGCAGAGGAAAGCGCATGAATAAGAGAAGTGCAATATTCAAAATGCATGAGACATGAATGCCACTATGTATTTCACTGACAGATTAAACATTAAACTACATTTATTGGTCTACGCATTCATTGAGACAGGACTTCCCTGTCTCGCTTGTTTGCATTTGCGCTGAGCTCTTGTGCTGATGTATTTTGCGCTCTAACAAAGCAGGAGCGATGGCGTTGAAAACTAGGGACTCTTTGCCTCCCTGTCCTTCTTTCACCTTAAGTTACCAGCTGACAACTCAGGATATTCTTTTGATCTTGAAGCTATTTCTCTGTAGCTATAGTCCAAGAACAAAAAAAAGGAAAAAAAAATCCCTAATAAAAACTACACTGTGTAAATTGAGTTATTTGCTATTGTTGTTGTTGTTGCTGTTGTTGTTGTCGTTGTCATTCCTGTTACTGTTATTGTGTTTCTCTTGTAAAACTGGCTCATGCTCGCTCTCGGACATCTACATGAGAGAGGCTGTGTTTAATGGAATGTTGTTGTTGTTGTTGTTGTTGTTGTTGTTGTTTTCAATCTGTTAGCAGATGAGACCTCTTGAAGCAGGCTCACATTGGGACTGTCTCTTGCAAGCCCTGGGTGATTGATGAAAGCTGGTTGAGGGTAGAGAGATCCTGAGAATAAGAGTATGTCTGAGGGGTAGACATGCTCCAGTTTAAAGTGTGGCACCATGCTGTAAAAATCCCAGGAGGTATCCCAAAGATTATTTCTCTCCTTCGGTGTTTGTTTTCTTTTTTTACCATCATCTCTCCTTTTCATTTCACTCTTCACTCCTCTGTCTGTCCTGATGCATGCAGTCTTCTGAAGTTGGCGGTCAGAATTGATGGTGCCGGTGAAGAATGAAGAGTCTCACTTTGACTTAGAAATTTCTTGAACTTTTAATTTTTTTTTGTTCCGTGGAACGCGGGAAGGAGCGGTATTGCCCCAGCCACTCCAGAACATTTCATCTGAAGGCCAAACACTTGATGTACATGCTTGGCCTTCTCAGGTACCCATACTATTGAGCAGAACACAGTATGAGCTGGGCTTAGTCTTAGGGGACGGTGGGGACAGTGGAGAGTTGACTCTGTGGAGGTGAATTATAGAAACTCATTTCAAGTAGTGCTTGTGCTAATGACAGATTACATGCCCTAGCGCTGCGTCAGTTCTTAATTAGAATCTCTCCCCCAACTCTGCACCGCATTTTTCTTCTGTTGCTGATGTCCAGTTCTGGTTTAAGACTGCGACAAGTCCACCAAAGGTTCAAACCATCAATACCCGATTTAATCTCTCCGCCAACTCTTAAATGAATGTGTATTCGCTATATTTGAAGGT